>NC_068418.1:24620395-25220395 GCF_023724105.1 Carassius gibelio
CCACGCAGGGCTTTAGAAAACTAACAGAGAGTGGGAAAGACTTTGAGACGCCCGCAAACATTTCTCACCCACCTGTGGTAAAGGACTGACCCAGAGCATGCTGGGAAGCAACACAGGGAGACTGTGAAAGTGGCTTTTCATGTGCTACAGTTATAAAAAAACAAACAAAAAAAAACATGACCAAAAAATACAAACAACTCCGTTTTGCTAAAATTAACTAAAACTAAAAAAAAAAAAAAAGATTTACTAAATATTTTATTTATTTATTTTACAGTAAAATAAAATATTACACTTTTTTTTTGTCACAGAAGAAACATTTCTAATTTACGTTTAGTTTAACTTGAAGTATTAAGATTAAATGAATTAAAAAATTATAAAAATTTTGTTAATAAGAATATTATTTTTATGTAATAAGAACAAAAAACTATAAAATCTGTAGTTATACTTAAAGAAAACTAGTAAAAATGACAAAAGCACAAAAAAATACTAAAACTTCTACTAAAATAAAAATAATAAAATTCGATTCAATTCATTGAAAAACAAATCTCATTTCTCATTTAAACAAATTACTCTCTTATCTGATTTAGATAAATATCCATATAAATTACATATTATATTTTACAAATGATATATATATATATATATATATATATATATATATATATATATATATATATATATATATATATATATATATATATATATATATATATATATATATACACACTGTATTTATTTATGAGTTATGAATGTAAGTAATGCACGTATCAAAATAATAAAAAGCAGTCAAATGTCAACAGCTTTTATTTTAAAGATGAACAGAAGTCATCAAAATGTATAATTCATCTTAGTGGAAAAAATGGAAATAGTGTTTTCAGAATAATTCATACATGTGAAAATGGGCTTAAAATTGAACAAATAGTAGTAATTTGACTCGGATGAAGACAGATATCATGTATTTGTGGCAGTCTTTCTGCTGATTAAGTTTAATAAAAGATGACTATCTTATAAATGGTTGTTGAGAACGAAAATGTAACAAAACGGTCATATTTTGTAAGATAGTGTGTTATGCTTGAGCACAAAGCAGCCATTATTTCTGGATTCAACAGCTCAAAGTGAGTAAGAAACATGCAGTGGATTTCCTTCATTCTTCAAGTATGCTGCAGTATATGAGTGAGAGTGAAGTGCACCTGTTTTCCTCTGCTGGACAGCTCCGAGTCTCCTCCGATGCAGCCCTGGACGTTGTGCTGGCTCTCGCCGTGGCGGCACACATAGATGGAGTGCTTCTGAACATGAATATTCATCAGGTAGTAGACGATCTTGCTCTGGATGTAATCCTGAACGCGGTTCACCAGGAAGCGCTGGCCCACGTTGATCACCTGGATGAAGGACAGGTCCCTGAAAGAGCCCCAGAACAACCCTTACACACACACACACACTTTAATATCACAGCTGTTTTATCATTACTGAGTACAGAACAATTAACAGGTGACTCCAGAGGAACCGTTCCTGCATTTAATTGTGTGTAATACACATGCTAAAAAGATAAACATGATTAATCACCATTACATAATCATAAGACCAGCTTACTACCTTCAACTGTCCCTTGCCTTGTTTAAAAAGTGTGTTTATCTGTTCCCTACAGTTAATAAACGAGTTCTTTAAATGGCTCTCCACAACAAATAGATTTATTCATTTGTCTAGAATCAAAGATATTGATATCTGCTTAGATGTAATAATGCTAAAACTAAATCCTATATGCTATAGTATAGTAAGTATAATAATGCTAGCATTACAGTACGTGTATTAGAATCCATATCTGTAGGTTTGGTGGCAAAATGATTATCTTGAAAAACTGTGTTGTTGTTATTAAATAGAACTATTAAAAATATTATAGATTAAAATAAAATAAAATAAAGTAAAATACAAATATTGGATAAAAAAAAAAAGTAAAAATGTTGCCTAACTAAAATAAAATAAGTTCAAGCTGTACTTAAGTACTATAGTAAATAAACTAAAACAAAATAGTAACAAAATGACAAAAACAATTTTAATAAAAATTACAACTAAAAAAAATATATATATATATATATATATATATTACTAAAACAGATTTAAATGAAAACATTAACAAAAAAAATATATTTAAAAACTAAGAAAACAGGACAAAATTACTAATAGTAAATTTAAAATTATATTTTTTTAAATTTTATTTTAAATTTACATTTTAAAAACATTAATTAATTCTAAAATAATACAGAAGTAAATAATAAGCTAACACTGTTGATTAAAACAAAAGTTAAATCTACAAATAGATTCCAGGGACATGAATGTGGGTTTTCTACTTATTTCTGTGTAATTAAATATAGCGTCTCATAATGCTGTATCCCTTTTTAGATCTTACATTAGTGAAGCATATAATAAAGTGTATAAATGAAGAACAGTGTAGGTGGCAGGCTGAATTAAACAGCTTTCTGGATGTTATCTGAGCACTGTCACAGCTTTTAGAGAATAAAAGCTAGGAGAAGAAGTCTGAAGGCAGCTGTGTCTACAAACATTACAATAGGATACAATTTTCCAAGCCATAGCAGATTATTCTATGATTAAAGCCAAAAACTACTGCTGAGGAATCTCAGAAATGCCTTGGTCCGTCCAAAACATCTGTATAGATGTTTGAGAGACTCAAAGTTAATATTTGAAAATACACACTATTTTAACACAAACTCAGTCGATTAGAAAGTATCTAGAGGTGTTTATGATACAGGATTATCACCAAACAAAACCAAAACATGCCAGAATATTACCAAAATATATTCAGTACTGTACTGCTCTCTGCTGGACACTGAGTGACATGACACCCCCCAAAAAAAGTAAAATAAAAAAAAGTGGGAAAAAAACAATAAAAAGACAAGTTCTGCCAAATGTCTCCTCAGAGGTCACTGAACAACTAGATGGTGTTTTAAAATGAACATAAACTCATACTTGTCATGATCGTCGGGGTCTAACGGCTGATATGTGACTTTATAACACTCGATCCTCTTCAGGAAGTCCTCCATCACGCTCTCTCGGTCTCTCTCAGGATAATCAGGGCTGGAAACCTTCACATCCTGCCAGCAAATTAATGAAATCAACACGAGCTGTCCAACAATATTGACTTCATTTGGCTCATCATCAAGATATAAGTTTGCGTTCATAAGTTTGCATCAAATCAATGCGTTCAGGATAACATTTTTTACCTAACAAGTGTTACCTGGGAATTAATCCCACAATCTTTTGCGCTGCTAACACAATGCTCTGTTATGTTATGTTATGTAACCTCGAAAACCTTTTCTGACATAACAGCAGTGATCAATATGAACGGTGACGCTCACCAGTATGTTGGCAGCAATGACTTCTGGGTCGTCACAATACGATTCGACAAAAAACACCTGAAAACGAAACCAAACAGAATCCCATCAAAAACTGCAAGAAGGTTTCTATTCCGGTTTCTGAAGGGTTAAACTAGGCTGACGGAGGAGCTTTATTGATCTCTGATGAAGTGCTAATATTTCAGTAAGGGACTGATATTAACATCCTCAGACCTTGTATGCATTTTCCTTCGCAAAACTCAGGATGAGGCTCCTTCTCTCTCTGGTTGTGTTTGTGGCATCAAAAACCTGACGAGAGAAGTGAAAAGAAATCAGTTAGAAGATATCTCATTAAGTGCAATAAAACTATTAGAATAATTTGCTTATGTCACAAGTGCTGTTAGGTGTCATAGAAGCCTCTAAAGCATTTTAATGGATTGTAATGACATTTATGCATTTTATGCTCTGTTCGACTGGTATAGAAATTGGTTTGGCAAATTTTTATGAAATTAGGGTATTAATTAATTCATCAATTATTAATATAAATATATTAATGTTGATTAATTATTAAATATGACTATTACAGTATTCAATAATAATTTAAATCTGCTTGATTCTTATATTTACATTCTAATAATTTTCCCACTTTTAGCATTTTTTAAATATTTCTTTTTAGCTTTCGTTTATTTTTATTTCAGTTTACAGTATTTTTTATTTTATTTTTAGTTAGTTGCCAGCACAGCATTTTAATTTCTTTTAATATTTACTTTTAGATTTCATTTATTTGTATTTGCATCAGTTTTATTACGTGTTTTTGACATTTAATTATTTGTAAAATATTTGTTGAATTGATATTCATTCCAGTTTTTAGTAGTTTTAATAATTTTAGCACTTGATCTTAAACATGTTTCAGTTATTTGCAATATATTAATTTAAATCATAGTGATTCTATTATGAAGTTTTTTTGCCATATATATATATATATATATATATATATATATATATATATATACACATTTAATAATTACATATAACTTATTTTTATTTTTAGAAGTTTTAATAATGTTAATATACTGCAATAAACTTTTTTCAGTTATTTGTCATTTTTATTATTAACTTGAAATATATTGTGATTTTGTCATTTTTAAAATATTTCTATTTAGCATTAATTTACTTATATTTAAGTTTTTAAATATTTATTTATATTGTTTTTTTGTCTACTTTTTTCCATTCTTTTCCAAAGCGGCATTGCTGATTCTATATTTTCATCTACTTTTATATTTTATTTCCGCTTAATTTCTACTTACAAAACAACTGTGATAACAGTGACCCACTGATCTGATGCAAACGACACACTTTGAAACCACTGCATATTTATCTAAGTCAAATAACACAAAACACTCCAGCGCACAAGTGATTCATATTTGAGCTAATGAAGTTTCAGTATGTGTGAAGTCTAAAGAGCAGAACTTACAGCGATCTGCCCTCCCTCCTCATTCAGATAAGATTTCACATCCTGTAGAGCCACGATGGCACACTGTCTGTGAGAAACAACAGAAGATCATCAGGACTTCCCCAATCTCATTAAACTCTACAGCACCAGCAGATGATGTCGACTGACACTGACTCGATTTATCAGCACCGGTTCGAGGAAACAATGTTCATCACATCAGAATCTATCAATTCAAATAAAAGCTGTTTACTCTTGTTTATTAGAAACATAGATTGATGTGAATATGACATTATGTCACATAGTGCAAGGTATTGTGTAATGTAGGTGTAACGGTGTGGATACTCACTTCCTGATTTTCATGGCCTCTTTATTGTCGTGACGGAAGAAGTCGTAAGACTTGTATGACTGCACCGCCTCACGTCTATAAACGCCCAGATTAAAAACTGACAGAAACACACAACTGTTAGAAACCTCAGAGTGAAACATAATAGTATATTTTATAGATCCAGTGGCAGTGCTATGGAAGTCGTGGCCTAATGGTTAGAGAGTCGGAGAGTCGGACTCCCAATCGAAAGGTTGTGAGTTCGAGTCCCGGGCCGGCAGGAATTGTGGGTGGGGGGAGTGCATGTACAGTTCTCTCTCCACCTTCAATACCACGACTTAGGTGTCCTGGAGCAAGGCATCGAACCCCCAACTGCTCCCCGGGCGCCGCAGCATAAATGGCTGCCCACTGCTCCGGGTGTGTGTTCACAGTGTGTGTGTGTGTGTGTGTGTTCACTGCTCTGTGTGTGTGGATGGGTTAAATGCAGAGCACAAATTCTGAGTATGGGTCACCATACTTGGCTGAATGTCACATTACTTTATGTCTTGCAATTGTTTAGTTGTTGTTGTTGTTTTCTGTGATGGAATAAGAAAGAGAGAAGGTAACTGGAATTTTTTTTCTTGCAATTCTGAGATTTTATCTCATAATTCTGACTTTGCAAGTTTGAACCTGTAAAATTTCTAGTCTGCACCTGTTTTGTTTCTGCAAGGGAATTTGTTTGACTTTTTAATCTCACAATTCTTACTTTTTCCTGCAAATGCACATTCCTATCTCACAACTCCTACTCTCTCGCAAATGCAAGTTCATATCTCACAATTCCAACTTTTCCTCGCAAATGCACGTTCATATCTCACAATTCCAACTTTTCCTCGCAAATGCACGTTCATATCTCACAATTCCAACTTTTCCTCGCAAATGCACGTTCATATCTCACAATTCCAACTTTTCCTCGCAAATGCACGTTCATATCTCACAATTCCAACTTTTCCTCGCAAATGCAAGTTCATATCTCACAATTCCTACTTTTCCTCGCAAATGCACGTTCATATCTCACAATTCCAACTTTTCCACGCAAATGCAAGTTCATATCTCACAATTCCTACTTTTCCTCGCAAATGCACGTTCATATCTCACAATTCCTACTTTTCCTCGCAAATGCACGTTCATATCTCACAATTCCTCTTTCTCACAAATGCACGTTCATATCTCACAATTCCTACTCTCTCGCAAATGCACGTTCATATCTCACAATTCCTACTTTTCCTCGCAAATGCACGTTCATATCTCACAATTCCTACTTTTCCTCGCAAATGCACGTTCATATCTCACAATTCCTACTCTCTCGCAAATGCACGTTCATATCTCACAATTCCTACTCTCTCACAAATGCACGTTCATATCTCACAATTCCTACTTTTTCTCGCAAATGCACGTTCATATCTCACAATTCCTACACTTTCTCGCAAATGGACGTTCATATCTCACAATTCCTACTTTTCCTCGCAAATGCACGTTCATATCTCACAATTCCTACTCTCTCGCAAATGCACATTCATATCTCACAATTCCTACTTTTCCTCGCAAATGCACGTTCATATCTCACAATTCCTACTCTCTCGCAAATGCACATTCATATCTCACAATTCCTACTCTCTCGCAAATGCACGTTCATATCTCACAATTCCTACACTTTCTCGCAAATGGACGTTCATATCTCACAATTCCTATTCTCTCGCAAATGCACGTTCATATCTCACAATTTCTATTCTTTCTGGCAAATGCACATTCCTATCTCACAATTCCTCTTTCTCACAAATGCACGTTCATATCTCACAATTCCTACTCTCTCGCAAATGCACGTTCATATCTCACAATTCCTACTTTTCCTCGCAAATGCACGTTCATATCCCACAATTCTTACTCTCTCGCAAATGCACATTCATATCTCACAATTCCTACTCTCTCGCAAATGCACGTTCATATCTCACAATTCCTACTCTCTCGCAAATGCACGTTCATATCTCACAATTCCTACTCTCTCGCAAATGCACGTTCATATCTCACAATTCCTACACTTTCTCGCAAATGGACGTTCATATCTCACAATTCCTACTCTCTCGCAAATGCACGTTCATATCTCACAATTTCTATTCTTTCTGGCAAATGCACGTTCCTATCTCACAATTCCCCTTCTCACAAATGCACGTTCATATCTCACAATTCCTACTCTCTCGCAAATGCATGTTCATATCTCACAATTCCTACTTTTCCTCGCAAATGCACGTTCATATCTCACAATTCCTATTTTTCCTCGCAAATGCACGTTCATATCCCACAATTCTTACTCTCTCGCAAATGCACATTCCTATCTCACAACTCCTACTCTCTCGCAAATGCAAGTTCATATCTCACAATTCCAACTTTTCCTCGCAAATGCACGTTCATATCTCACAACTCCTACTCTCTCGCAAATGCAAGTTCATATCTCACAATTCCAACTTTTTCTTGCAAATGCACGTTCATATCTCACAATTCCTACTCTCTCGCAAATGCACGTTCATATCTCACAATTCCTACTCTCTCGCAAATGCACGTTCATATCTCACAATTCCTACACTTTCTCGCAAATGGACGTTCATATCTCACAATTCCTACACTCTCTCGCAAATGCACGTTCATATCTCACAATAACTACTTTTTCTCGCAAATGCACGTTCATATCTCACAATTCCTACTATCTCGCAAATGCACGTTCCTATCTCACAATTCCTACTCTCTCGCAAATGCAAGTTCATATCTCACAATAACTACTTTTTCTCACAAATGCACGTTCATATCTCACAATTCCTACTCTCTCGCAAATGCACGTTCATATCTCACAATTCCTACTCTCTCGCAAATGCACGTTCATATCTCACAATTCCTCTTTCTCACAAATGCACGTTCATATCTCACAATTCCTACTCTCTCGCAAATGCACGTTCATATCTCACAATTCCTAGACTTTCTCGCAAATGCACGTTCATATCTCACAATTCCTACTTTTTCTCTCAAATGCACGTTCATATCTCACAATAACTACTTTTTCTCGCAAATGCACGTTCCTATCTAACAATTCCTACTTTTTTCTCTTAAAAAAAATCAGAATTGTTAAATTAAAAAGTGGCAAATACCTTTTTTTTTTTTTATCCTGTGGTGGAAACAAGCTTCCTGAAAACCACATAATATTTATAATATATTGAGTTTAAAATAATTTACATTTATTCAGATTATTAATACTTACTAATTTCATTTAAGAAATAATTTTAGGGGTTCATCCCCAGGATTAATGACATATGTAATTATAATAAGTACAGAAGTATGTTGAATTTGCTCATTGTTCTCTCACCTTTCGTGGGAACCCCAATCCAGTTGAGGTATCGCGTCAGCTTCTTAGATATGTATGTCTTTCCTCTGGCGGGAAGGCCGATCAATACGATGACAGTAGGGGAGTTAGTCATGTATGACGCCCACGCTATGAAAACAAACAAACAAACACACACACACACACAACTCTCTTCTCAGTGCAGGACAAACCAGCATGATGATATCAGATGAACATTCTGTTCCCAGCTCATCATGTTTATACTCATAACAGTTGCAAACAGTTCAGATGTTTCTGGAAATAAGTGGCGTTCATGAAGATTTTAATGAGGGCATAAAGATTTAATGCTGCTGAAGTTATTGATTTCATTTCCTTATCAATTATGCATGAGAGCAGCCTGAGGCTTCCTGTAGTTAATAACTGCCACAGCAGCTTAACAGCTAACCCATACAGCCACCATGCATAGATATAATATTATTTATATATTATTATGGTATTTATTAATATTTTGAATTTGGTTTAATTTTTATATTGTCAATTTTAAGTTTTAGTAACGTTATTATTTGCTTTTGCACTTAGTATATATATATTCACTCTAAATGTGTTATTTAATAAGCATGTATGATGTTGCATACATTATGAGATCTTATAATGTATGCCACATCCCCCAAATGATGGAACATAATACCTTACTATTTACATTTAGCTACATATATGAGTTCGGTAGCCAGCCTTGAACTAAACTGATAAATAAAAGGTTACGAGTTTGAATCCTTGCAAATCATTTTAATCTCAAAGTATTGAAATGAACATAAATAATAACAGCAACTCACAGCATTTCTTCTCATTGACTCTGGGCTCCGCCTTCTTGCAGTCGTTTGAGTTGTCCATGACTTTAAGAGCAGATTTGACGATCTTGACGGACAGGTGTGAGGGTCAGCACAGGTCACCAGAGGTCAGTGCACCTGCGCAGGTATCACGAGACTGAGATTAGGTCATTACCGGCCTGGAATCATTTCACATTTCACATCTGCTGCTTTAAGCCTCCGAGACAGGAATAAAGAAATCAAGGCTGTAGTTAACGTTACTCACCTCGCCGCGTAGAGAACACAAACACACGGACCATTTCCCATTCAAACTCAGTTAAAACTGTGTTTCCATTAAGCTTAGGGACAGAGCAGACTTGACAGCTGTGTTTCAGGAAATGTTTGGAGATGCCCAGGACACATCCAATCCTTAGCAAGCAAAACAATAAGCGCTAGAAGAGCGGTTAGCATCGACAGGGTGACAGAATGGGCGGGGCTAGCAGCGCAAATCTTGTTTGTGATTGGTGAGGTACGATCGGTATAAATAATAATTATTTTATATCTACTTTTCATTCTGTATGTCATTTCATTTTGACAATAATGAAGTTCTCAGCATAATTACTGCAGGTGCACAAAAAATCCAAATCGCTTCTGGGAGAAAAGCGTTGTCACGTGATACATGTTACTTTTCCCAGCAGCGAATTAATCAGATGAGGCTCTTAATAACATTTGTAGTAGACAATGGTGCACATTTTTATTTATATGTCAGGTATCAATTAATAAAACGGTTTTATTGTATCGTTTATATAACACGTGTTGAATGCGGTTCAATGATATTTCGGAGAGCTATGCATCGCCCCCTGCTGGAGGAACTCTCTGTGCCTCAAAGGAAACAGCTTGTAACTTTTGCCGCTCAACGGTCTGAACCAATCACGTTCTGAAGACACTTGGGGGCGGGGTTTGTTGCACTTGTCTGATTGGATATACTTCACATCAATTAGATTTTAGAAAATTATGTGGCGCATGTAAACCAATATACATTTTGTAATGCATAACATAGCTTTTTTTTTGTATTTGAATCTCAAAATGGCACATAATAGATAGAAATAGGTTCATTTTATGATGTGCAAAACAAACAAAAACTAATACTAACAATACTAGCAAAACTTACAAAAACTAATCAATAGATTAAAATACATGTTTAAAATAAATATGCACACAAATACAAATTAAATATAAACAATTTAGATAAAATAAATATTTAATTAAAATAACCAATAATATCATCAAATAATATCTCACAGTGCAAATGTAATAATTTAAAATAAATACTCAAATAAAAATAAATAATTTAGATTATAATAAATAATGTTAAAATAAAATAAATACTCAAATAAAAATAAATAATTTATATAATACAATTTATATATATATATATGTATATATATATATATATATATATATATATATATATATATATATATATATATATATACTGTATATATGTATATATACATATAGTAGAACACATTTTAAAATATTTAAAAAAATAATAATAAAAAATAGACACTTAATCATATTAAAATAAGTACAAAAATAAACATTTGAAATAAATAAACAAACAGGTCTGTTAGTTCACTGCTAAATAGAAAAATACATTTAACCTCAAAAGAATCTTAACGTCAAAAATATTTAATTTAATTATTAAAAATATTAATATTTGTTTTTGAAAATAGTGTCTTCATGCAGAAAACTGTAGTAAAGATAAATACACATTATGCTTATGCAGAAACATGAAAAATATTGTGACCTTTTGTAACATGCTAATACACATCATGACACATAGTTTAACTTATGCAATTCATGGATCTAAATTTTACACACATTCTTTTTGTTTTTTACCATTTAGACCAGCACTGCTTGCAGCAGAGACATTTATAAAGCTCTGGATTTTTCTATGGGAATTATATAATAAATTACTTCATTTATATAAATATTTGAGAAGAGGATGAAAGATGATAACTAGGATGTATTGTGCGTTACCAAGCCAGCAGCTCATAAATTTGCATTGTTTTTCCTATAATGCAAAATCCTTCATCTGCACTGCCTGCCAAAGGAAATGTTTCTGTTGTGCTGCATACTCAGTCTTTGGTTTGCTAAATAAGGCCTCCTTCTGGCCATTGTGAAAACGCTCTGCTGTTTCTCAGGATATGTGAGATCTGCTGCTCTCAGATTCCTTTGCCTTGTATGGCTAAAGGCTCCAGATGCGCCCGGCTGCAGGACCATGCCCTTATTGGCCGGCTCAGGAACAGGGAGGTTTGGAGAAAAGGCTGAAAAACCAAACAAACTTCCCTTCAGCCCAGCGCAGGAACAGAACTTCTCCAACACTTTTCAACTCAGAAACAAGGTACAGAAACTTTAAGAACTCCTGATCATTGTTGGCTTTGTTAATGGTTAACAGATAGAACATAGTTTGAGTTTGAACTTCTGAACAGGTTGATTCTGGAAATGTCTCAGTGCCGTGTAAATGTATGATAGTTTCAGAACAGTTCTTTAAGGTGTCTTACATTTGAAATATATCATTCACAGCAAGGTTTAGAGTTCCTATATGTATAAGTGAACATGTATGTTTTAGGATATGTAATATTTGACCCTTTTTAGTCTTTTGTGTGCATGTGTGTGTGTGTGCATTTTTTCAAGTACGAATACTGTATGCTCTAAAAATAAATAGGTGTGTGTGTATATATATATATATATATATATATATATATATATAGTTTTTTATATATTTATTTATCATATATATATATATATATATATATATATATATATACACACACATACATTACTTATTTAAAATTTAAAATATTTTTTTTATTTAATAAAAAATGTAAATATCACATATTTCATTAAAATGATTAACACCAAATGTTTTTGTTGTTTGTTTTACACTGCGTGTAGGCTTATATACATATATTTGCTTTTACCACCTTAATTTAGTCATTTAATTGGACATGTGTCTTGACATGAATTGTTTTCAGTATAAATATTCCTAGCCCTTTATAATTCTGTACTTTTAGGAGGAAAAAACAAAACTACAAATTGGTTTTCAATGATTGTCAATGTCACACGGCAAGATGCTTCTGCTTGAAAAATCATGTCAGTTTAATTTTGACGCTCAAATGTGGCTCTAACTATTCTGATATAAGACTGAATGCATGTAGGGAGTGGTTTTTCATGTAATTTTGTACATTGAAAGTCCTACTTGTGCCGATGGCATTGCTCCATCGCAGTGTGTTGTTGTGTTCTCCAGACTGGGATAAGTGGACTCTGATGAATTGAATCTCTTATCTCTTCCTCCTGCAGAAACAAACCCTGCGGTCAGAATGTCTGCAGCCAAGCGTGCCAAAGGAAAGACCACAAAGAAGCGCCCGCAGAGGGCCACGTCCAACGTCTTTGCCATGTTCGACCAATCACAGATCCAGGAGTTCAAAGAGGCCTTCAACATGATCGATCAGAACAGAGACGGATTCATCGATAAAGAGGATCTGCACGACATGCTGGCCTCTCTGGGTGATCAGTCCATCTGTCTATCTAGATGTTTATTTATCTTATCTATTTAATTATAGGCTTCATTTTTATTTAGATTTTGAGCTGAAATATGACCTTGTAGTTTGTAAAATTAAGTTTTATGTAAGATGTTTGTGTGTGTGTGTGTGTGTGTGTGTAAATTAGTTATTTAAATTTTAATTTATGCATTTAGCAGACACTTTTATCCAAAACAACTTACAGTGCATTCAGGCTAACATTTTTTTTTTTGCCTAACATTTATTTATTTTAACATTTAATTAATAAATTTTTTATTTTATATTTATTTTCATTTTTGTTTAGATTTTGTGCTGAGATGACTTCAAATGATATTTTGTAAGAATTATCTTTTTTGCATGAACATTTTGGATGTTTTTTATTTTACTAGATTTAAAAAATATTATTTAAAAAAAAGAGAATATATATATATATATATATATATATATATATATATATATATATATATATATATATATATATATATGTATATATATATATATACATATATATATATATATATATATATATATATATATATATATATATATATATATATATATATAATTATTATTATTATTATTATTTTATTTTTTTCTTGTGAACGGAAATATGACCTTAGTTTGGTTTTGTGAGATTCATCCAGTACTATCCATGTTTTAGCTGAATTATTTAATTTATTTATTTAGAATTTTTTTCATTTATTTATTGATTCATTAATTTAATTATCATTTGCCAATAATATTCTGCAGGCCAAATAGCATGCAGAATATCAAGCATTTCAACCAGCCCTGAATCTGAGCATTTGTTCCTGGTTCTGCAGGGAAGAACCCGTCTGACGAGTACCTGGAGGGAATGATGAGCGAAGCTCCTGGTCCCATCAACTTCACCATGTTCCTCACCATGTTTGGAGAACGTCTGAATGGCACTGATCCTGAAGACGTCATCCGAAACGCCTTCATGTGCTTCGACGAAGATGCTTCTGGTACAGCTTTAATAATGACTTGCATTGTGCCATCTCAAGCTCAATCAATAGATCTAAATCATGTTCTGGTATAATTATACCCTCATGAAGGGAAGAGGAATGACATATGAGCCTGGTTCTCAAAGTCATGAAACTCAAGCTTCTCAGAAAGAGCTCAATTACTGAACTAAATCATGGGAACTGTTGTTTTTATAAGATTTTCCCTTGAGAAACATTATAAGAGTTAGATAAACCGATAAAAAAAAAAATACTAATAATATTTTAGTTTTATCTGATGCACTAAAATAACTCAAACTTCAATGAAAGAATAAAATGCAAAAACACAATAAAATTACTAAACATTTGACTGAAATTAAAGTAATAAACACTAATATAAAAATAACTGGTAACACTTTAGAATAAGGTTCCATTAGTTATTGTTAGTTACTGTATTAATTAACATGAACAAACAATGAACAATACATTTATTACTGTATTTATTCATCTTTGTTAATATTAGTTAATGAAAATACAGTTATTCATTGTTTGTTCATGTTAATTCACAGTGCATTAACTAATGTTAACTTTTGATTTAAATAATGCATTAGTAAATGCTGAAATTAACATGAACTAAGACTTATAAATGCTGTAGAAGGATTGTTCTTGCTTAGTTCATGTTAACGAAAGTAGTTAACTAACATTAAGTAATGGAACCTTATTCTAAAGTGTTACCAAATAACTAATTCAACATATTGATAAAAACTATCATAGTTTTTCTGTGATATTAAAATAACATTTACCTTAAAAGACAAATGCTTAAAAAAGCATCCTCATGATATAAGGGGGAAAACATTAAAAATAAAATATGTCCTTGGAGCACAAGAGCAGTTATAAGTAGCACAGGTGTATTTGTAGCAATAGCCAAAAATACATTGTACGGGTCAAAATTATTGCTTTTTCTTTTATGCCAAAAATCATTATTATATTAAGTAAAGATCATGTTCCATGAGGACATTTTGCAAATTTCCTACCCTAAATATATAAAAACGTAACTTTGATTAGTAATATACATTTCTAAGAACTTCATTTGGACAACTTTAAAGGTGATTTTCTCAACATTTAGATTTTTTTGCACCCTCAGATTCCAGATTTTAAAATAGTTGTATCTCGGCCAAATATTGTCCGATCCTAACAAACCATACATCATGGAAAGCTTATTTATTCAGATCTCCATTAATAAAAATGACCATTATGACTGGTTTTGTGGTCCATTGTTATTAATACATTTATTGGATTTGACGTTGATCTGTTTAGAAAATAATTTATATAAGAAACTGTCCTCAACTGTTTTTTGAAAGACACAAATAGCAGCTGATTTTCTGTTTAATGAGATCTTCATCAGTAACCAGACAGCCTTATGTGACGTCTGTGACAGGTTTCATCCACGAGGACCATCTCCGCGAGCTGCTGACCACTATGGGTGACCGTTTCACAGATGAAGAAGTGGACGAGCTGTTTCGAGAGGCACCTATCGACAAGAAAGGAAACTTTAACTACGTGGAGTTCACTCGCATCCTCAAACACGGGGCCAAAGACAAGGACGACATGTAAAAACAGCAGCAGATTCATATATATGTCAAGCTTCAGCAGTTCAGAAACCACTCAGAAAGCCTTAGCATGTATTCCACAGTGTGTTTGTGAGTGCTGCATGTGCAAACACACTTTAGATCCTGTATTCATGTTTTCTTTCTTTGTCTCTCCAGATAAAATCCCTGTTGTGTGTCTGTAAGAGACTGAAGCAGATGGGTTATGCTCTACAGAAGTCCAAAAACACCCATTAACATGAAGAAGTTCAACATATTAAAAAGCTTTACATTATAGTTTTGTCGATTTCATGTATTAACAATAAAGTTTGTACATTCCAGAAGTGATATAAGACATTGTATTAATTAGCAATTAGCATCATTTCAAAATAAAGACGCTTTTCCACTCAAAATGCACACAATTAAAAAGACCAATCCTGGTTTTCTGGCTTTAACACAAAATGTTCACACCAAAAATGGAAGCTAATTAACCCTTTACTCACCCTTCGCTCATCCAAGATTAGGATGAGTTTGTTTCTTCATCAGATTTGGAGAATTCTGCATCACCTGCTCACCAATGGAAGTGAACGGGTGCCGTCAGAATGAGAGTCTAAACAGCTGATAAAAACATCACAATAATTCACACATCACTCCAGTCCATCAGTTAACATCATGTAAATTGATTACCATTACCATTACCATCATGTGTAGAGAAAAGCTGTGTGTTTGTAAGAAACAAATCCATCAAGACATTTTAACTTCAAACCATTGCTACCGACTAAAATAGGAGTCTATAATCCATTCTTAGGAAGTCTATACTTCCTCGTGCAACAAAGCAACAAACACCACATCCATCGCTTGCCATGTTCTTGTTAAATAAAACTTTATTTTGATTGTAAAAGAAATATTTCCCACAACAATCCTACAATCTACAGAGTGTAACGCTGTATATCTATGTTACTTTAAACAGGTCAGCTCTGAAAAATAACAGCCATCAATGATATCTATAGTAAATCTCTCTTTCTCTGGACTCTGGAGATGTAAGAATGAGATTTGGGCCTGTATGCATATTGAATTCACTGATCCAGGATCAGATTTCATCTGTATGTTCTTAAATTGGTCACAAAAGCGCTCAAAAACAGAACCAAACTTACATGTGACTGACCAGTGTTAAGCCAACCACATCGTAATATGACACTTTCCACAAAAATGGTACAGAAAAAGCTAGGATGAGCTCACATCTCAGTAGGAAAAACTATACATTATATGAGCTGTTTTGTTTTCTATTCATGGCATAATAGGTTTGTACTCTGCGATCTGCATTTTAGTGCCACATTGAAAAATAAAATCTAAGATTACGAGATTAAAGTTGAAATATTATGAGAATAAAATATTTTGAAATATTTCGACTTTATTCTCGAAGTATTTTGACTTTATTCTCAAAGTATTACAACTTTATTCTCGAAACATTTCGACTTGATTCTCGTAGTATTACGACTTTATTCTCACAAGATTTAAACTTTATTCTTGTAGTATTACAACTTTATTCTCGTAAGATTTAAACTTTATTCTCGTAAGATTTAAACTTTATTCTCGTAGTATTACGACTTTATTCTCGAAACTTTTCGACTTTATTTTCGTAATAATTTTACTTTATTCTCGAAGTATTACGACTTTATTCTCTAAACATTTCGACTTTATTCTTGTAGTATTATGACTTTATTCTCGAAACATTTTGACTTTATTCTTGTAGTATTATGACTTTATTCTCGAAACATTTTGACTTTATTCTTGTAGTATTATGACTTTATTCTCAAAACATTTTGACTTTATTCTTGTAGTATTATGACTTTATTCTCAAAACATTTTGATTTTATTCTTGTAGTATTATGACTTTATTCTCGAAACATTTTGACTTTATTCTTGTAGTATTATGACTTTATTCTCAAAACATTTTGACTTTATTCTTGTAGTATTATGACTTTATTCTCAAAACATTTTGACTTTATTCTTGTAGTATTATGACTTTATTCTCGAAACATTTCGACTTTATTCTTGTAGTATTATGACTTTATTCTCAAAACATTTTGACTTTATTCTTGTAGTATTATGACTTTATTCTCAAAACATTTTGATTTTATTCTTGTAGTATTATGACTTTATTCTCGAAACATTTCGACTTTATTCTTGTAGTATTATGACTTTATTCTCAAAACATTTTGACTTTATTCTTGTAGTATTATGACTTTATTCTCGAAACATTTTGACTTTATTCCTGTAGTATTATGAATTTATTCTCGAAACATTTCGACTTTATTCTTGTAGTATTATGACTTTATTCTCGAAACATTTCGACTTTATTTTCTTAATAATTCTACTTTATTCTCGAAACATTGCAAATTTACTTTCTTAATAATTCTACTTTATTCTCGAAATATATCGACTTTATTCTCAAAGTATTACGACTTTATTCTCGAAACATTATGACTTTATTTTCGTAATAATTTTACTTTATTCTCAAAATATTTCGACTTTATTCTCAAAGTATTACGACTTTATTCTCGAAACATTTCGACTTTATTTTCTTAATAATTCTACTTTATTCTCGAAACATTGCGACTTTACTTTCTTAATAATTCTACTTTATTCTCGAAATATATCGACTTTATTCTCAAAGTATTACGACTTTATTCTCGAAACATTATGACTTTATTTTCGTAATAATTTTACTTTATTCTCAAAATATTTTGACTTTATTCTCAAAGTATTACGACTTTATTCTCGAAACATTTCAACTTTATTTTCTTAATAATTCTACTTTATTCTCGAAACATTGCGACTTTA
Organism: Carassius gibelio; assembly: GCF_023724105.1. NCBI lineage: Eukaryota > Metazoa > Chordata > Actinopteri > Cypriniformes > Cyprinidae > Carassius > Carassius gibelio. The sequence goes on from NC_068418.1 coordinate 24,638,664, forward strand.
CTTTCTTAATAATTCTACTTTATTCTCGTAATATTTCAACTTTTTCTCGAAACATTTCAACGTTATTCTCGTAATATTTAGATTTTTATCTCGTAATCGTAGAATTTTTTTTTCAACGTGGCACTAAAACACCGTCGTAGTAATCAGTATTTGAAATCCTCTTACCAAATATTTAGACAAACCCTGGCATGTATTTTTTTCTTTCTTTTTTTCTAGCAATAAACTTCCATTAAAGAAAGCATAGTGTAACGGTTAAACATGATCACGTGATCCTCGATAACCAATCACATAACGGTCTTGACGTTAGTTGCACGTGGTTACCATAATGCTGTCAACATTATAATTTGTGTAAAAAATACTATAATTGAACGAAATTATTTACATGCTTCCCGCCACCTTGTCCAAAATGACATCACTTCCTGTGTGTCACAGTTTGAATTGGGGCAAATCAAAGTAATTTGAGCTACACTGCTAAGTTAAATATTTGTCAAACGTTTCTTAAATGTAGGCCTATATTTGTTTTAATCTATATTAAATACAGCATTTTAGTATTTTCAAACTATCACAACTATGAAAGTGCCATTTAAATCTACTAAAGCAGTTGATTTAACACTGGTTATTCACTATAAACACAAACAAAAGTGCAAGGAACAACCTGATGGCTTGGACAAACACATAATGTATGAAAGTTTCAATATCGGCCCTCGCCAGTCAAACACTTGAGCGATTTCTCTCCAAAGTTAGCATAAGAACAACATGACCATGTGAAACACATTTGATTTGTGTCCATTCACAATGTCCTTCAATAAAATCTGAAGCATCACCTGTAAAAAGCAAAACAAAAACAACAACGGAAAGAAAATAAAATAAACAGAGGCAGGCAAGATGTCCGATGAAAGTCCACAAGTGTGTTGAGTCCTGTGTAGCCCTATTAAGATCTGATGGGTTTGAGTTCATTGATATTCAATAATCAGTCCTTCCACAGGAACACGAAGGCTTTACGACTCTGACATTGCTATGACACACAGAGTTCAGAGAGTTGTGCTGAGTATCAGTGCCTGTTGGAGAAGCAGGTCAGGAAACATGAAAACAGAAAAACACGAACAAACTGAACGCTCACACGCCTGAAACCCACTTTTCATCGAACAAATGGTAATCTAAGATGCTACTTTATTGCTCAAGTCAATTGTGTGAAATGTTTGATGAATCTGAGCATGCTGAGCTGTGACCAGGCCAGAAACTGATCGAATTCATATCTGTAATCAAACGTTACGTTGAAATCAATACACATATTGAATATGAATAGTTCAACTCCGCTTAAAAAATATTAAACTTTTGTATCAATCAGAGCAGAAAATGCTTATGCTTCACTAGTTCTTAGGATCAAGATCAAGATATGAATTTTGATTGAGAAATGAATTAACAATTGGGTTTCTGTCAACAGAATTTGAACATAAAGACTGGCACGGTTTGTAACTTGATTGTGCAAGGCTTTCGGTTTCATCCACTTCCACACTGCTGAAGAAAACAACAGAAACCCTCATAACCCTTATAATGGGAACTGTGTTAGTTTTAATGGAACCTGAAGTGGTCCTGGACTACTGTACAGGGTTGCCAAGTCTAATAAAAAAAAAAAAAGTCAAATAAAAAAATAGCCTAAAACAACTATCAAAACTCAACATATGGGACTTCCGTACCTAAACTACATATTAAACACAATTTGAACTTGAACTCCACTAGTGACCGTCTGTTTTCATAAAGGAGCTCGAAAGCCCTTCCCACAAAACACATCATTTAGAAACAGGTTTATTATTAGTAATAATACAATTCATGCAGTTTGTGAATTTGTAAACCACAGAAGAAAAAAAAAACCTGTGGCAACAGTTTACCAGTTTACAGGAAAACTGCACAACCTGGCAACCCTGCGACTGGAAGCCTTTAGGAAATGGTTTTATGTTTAAGTGTGAATGGTTTGTAATGTATGTTGTGGAAACAATTGGAAGTTTTGTGACAGTTTCTATTGTTTCCTTAGTTTAGTTTTTTTCAGCAGGGATGAACAGATCCCTTGAAGATTGCTAGCTCGGTCAGATTGCAGGAAGTGAATGCTAACAGCAGTGTAGATCTAATCTAATCTGTTTAACAGAAAATGATTAACTATGTTGATTTCAACTACTTTCTCAATCAGATGCAGAACACATTGCACAGTGCTTTATTAACGCCTTACAAACTGATCAGTGGAGGAGACTTAAAGGTGCTTAATGTAAGATTTTGACACTAATAAAGCATAAAAATACCATATGTTTGCAGATATTTAAGAAACATGATAATGATGATGAAGTTAACATACTTGTTTATCTGAAAATCAATGCTACAGTCAGTTATTCTCCTTTAAAAATGTGTGTTCTGGGCCAGAATGTCAGTCTCCGTTTGGTTTGTGTCACCCACCCACTGCCATTTTACCCAATTGTATCTCGGTGCTTAGGGTTGCAGTTGGTGGAGAAAACAGGTGAAAAAAACTGAATTATTAAAACGAATTATTTCATTTAATTAATCATCAAGTGAACTCATTCCAGTTTGTGTTGTCAATCTGACAACCTGAGTGTGCCTCAAGTCTGAGGAGGAGCAGGGTAAAAAAAAAAAAAAACTCCAATATTTTGAATTTGGACTGCAATACCTAGTTCAACCACTCGGTGTCAATCCTACAGTACATACAGCACCTTTAAGAGTGGGCAAAATTTAATTCCAGAATAATTTTAAATATGTGATCTAGGGGAAAACGCCACTTATGCAAACAGTTCTATTCTGGAGAACATGCACGAAATTTTGTTTAAAAAAAAAAAAAGAGTTAAGGGAACATATAAACATTACTTTCAGGATGTAAAGTTGCATTAGATTCATTTGGCTTGATGCAAATCAGTGCATGGGAAAATGGCTTTAAAACATTTTCTTCAAGTGATTATTTTTAAACGATCACATTCTGATATGCTGTATTGCTGCTCATGAAAAATGTTTTTTGAAAAGTGTTATGCCGCTTTATATTTCTGTGGAAAAATTAAACATTTTGTTTTCAGGATTCTCTCGTGAATTAGTTACCAAAACAAAATTTTTATAAAATATATATATTTCCCAACATAAATGTCTTTACTGTCACTTTTATTCAAAAAAAAAAAAAAATTATATACATATACATATATATATATTATTTAACCCAAACTTTTAAATGTCATGCATCATGTTTATCATTTCCACAAAAATATTAAACAGCAAAAGACTTTCTCAGCTCTTTCAGGGCGAATCCAGGATGAATAACTCGTGATCAGAGACTCATCGTCTACATGTGAATCCAAACTAAAGCAAGTTTGAACTGAACGCACCACACAAACCATGAAAATCAAGCTTCTGAAACACAGACGTGAGTCAGCGGGAAGCTTCGAGGTCTGATACAGATCTGATGCTCTTAAAGGAGTCGTTCACTCAAAAATGACTCATCCAATCACTTCTCAGGCCAAGCAAGATGAAAATGAGTGTTTCATCAGCACATGGATTCAGGACTCGTATTTAATCCAGAAACAACAATATCAATTTAAAACATATTAATAATGGACTTGTTTCTTAAAAACACACCACTTTTGGCTTCACAAGACATTAACTGATGATCTGGAGTGATGTGTGGATTATTGTGAGGTTTTTATCAGCTGTTTGGACTCTCATTCTGACGGCACCCATTCACATCCATAGGGATGGAATGCTACATTTCTACAAATGTGATGAAGAAACAAACTCATATACATCTTGGATGACCAGAGGGTGAGGACATTTCCAGCAAATTTTTGGATGAACTATTCCTTTAATGCTTATAATGGAATACAAACTCTGAAAAATGAACGTATTGTTAACGAAAGTGGCATCAAATTTCATTTCCCTCCTTTGGCACATGAAGAAACGGGCAGTTTAATATGCACCAAAAACTAGAAGCAAAGCATTTGTGTAAGTACTGACAAATCTGAAACAACCTTTCCAAATCAGCAAGACCTGGGTGACGGAAGTTTTTAATATCGGACAAAAGAAAAAAAACATCTTCGATCACAAATGACGGGCTCTGATTGGTCACACACACGGAGACCGTGTGCTGGAAACACATGGAATGACTGGACAACAAAAACACACTGAAATTATAATAATATTAATAATATTACAAAACAGACTTGGCCCAAGTAAAAATCTGGACATTGTTGTCGAGTTTTTAAAACATTCATCATAAAAACAAAGTGGAGTGGTCATTTTTGAACCCTATTAAATAAGCAGAGACCGGGTGGTGCTCCAAGCGCTTTTACGTGAAAACAAACCAAGCTGGACGTGTTTCTGTGTTCAACTTTACTGGAGTGAATCAAACACAACGAGTGGAGGCTTCCGACGGCCATCCAAACATTTCCATTGGAGCGAGAACGTCCAAAACCTTGGTGGGAAAGGGAACTGAACAGAGAGCAGGAAGACAAGTGCACGGGTGCGGGGTCCTGAGTGCATGCTGTGGGTCATGTGACGTGAGAAGCGGGTAAAGGGTCTGAGATCATCAGAGATATTAGCACAATTTACACAAAGAGTCTTGATATAGTTCCATGAGATAATTAACTTTTAGAACATTTAGAATCATCGTCATTTAGAATTTTAACGTCGAGGGGAGGTTCTTCTGTGGCAGCGTTCCAATTCCGTTTTTTTTTGCTCTTCAGATTTCATGTTTTTTTTTTGCTCGTGTGGTTTCCGACCCCCCGGTGCGCGTGTCCTCGTCAGGAGTTTGTTATTTTGGGGTTAGTTAGAGTCGCGTCTGAGCCTCGGGGACGTAGATCTCGATGCTCTCGGCGCTCTCGGTGGCAGAGTTCTGTCGTTCAGAAACCGCTCGCTTGGCCGCCATCAGTCTCTTCCTGGCCTCCTGACGCTGTTTGTCGGCCAGCGAGTCGCTGCTCTTCTCCTTTCCTCCGCTGGGTTTGACCTTCACCGTCTTCTTTGGTGTGTGGGACGGAGCCGACTTCTTCTCCTCCTGAAGACATGCATTCAGGAATTAAACTCTGCTTCTGTTAAATACTACGAAGAAGCTGAAGATCAGTTATATAAGAGTGTATACACACACACACACACACACACACACACACACACACACACACACACACACACACACACACACTTATGAAATTAAATCTGAAATAAACATTAAAGATGTTATTGTTTTTAAAAACTAAAATTAGCAATAAAACAAATGTTAATGATATTTAATCAATTGAAAATTTTAACTGTTAAAATGTATTCTAGCTTATATGAAACTGTACTAAATAAAATACATTAAAATTAATTAAATTATTTTTCAGAATTAAATACAAATAGAATACAATATATAAAACTTAAAAAGTTATTTATAACAAATACAGAAATGTATACTAAATATTAAATTTAAATAAAATAAATATTCCAAATTATCAAAGGAAATATTAAAATAGTATTGAATTAATATACATTTTTACCCCCCCCCCAACCAAAAAAAAATGTTTGATTAGAAAATATAAATTTAGATTAATAAAAATATCACATCACTAATTTTTCTTTTAAAACTTAAAAAAAAAGAGAAATAGCTTATATTTAAATATGAAAAAACTGTCAAATAAATTTTGTACATAAATATTAAATATTACTTATAAAATAACAAAATGCATATAAAATATAAATTATGCATACAATAAATATATTACCATTACATTTTTTTAAACAATAGTGAACTATTTACTACATAAACACCATACCAAAAAATACTATATATTCTGCCTACTTTTTTTGTTTTGTTTTTTTGGGCTAGATTTTCATCATGTGATGTTATTATAGATGGCCGGCTCTATGTGGTGACACGAAGTTCTAGATCTAAAAGCTGAAGTATATCCACAAACCAGACAACAGTTAAGATGTTGGAAAGGTTTGTCAGAGGGACCTTTTTGTCCTGGGTCTCGCACATCTTCCAGTCGTTGGACTTGAGGAGGTGCAGCTCGTCAAACTTCATGCTGATGTCCTCGATGGAGAGCTGCAGCAGATCCCAGAACCCGGCCAGATCCTGCGCTGTGGGCCGCGGCTGAGCACTCGCATCCTGAAAACACACACACACACACACACACCAGTCATCAGACTACTGCACCGCTTCAATGAGACCAAACAGAAGAATCCAGCAGAATACAGCAGTGATGTGTCTGTGACAGAGACAGACATCCAGCAGAGGGCGCCGATCACCAGCACTTCTGCAAAGACATGCGCTTCTAAATACATGAAGAATAACTAATATATGATGAGAGTAGATTTAATCCAACAGGATTTTAGTAAAACTAATGCAACAAACTAAAATAAATAATAATAATAAATCTAAAAATAATAAAATATATACTTTATTTACATTTAATAAATGTATACAGTATATGTTTTAAGATTAATTAAAATTTTCTATTTATGTGTATACACTATACTTAAACATAAATAGAAAATTGTCATTCATCTTAAAACATAGTCACTAATTTAATAATTATAGTTATAAGAATAAAGATTAAATAATGATAATTCCTTATTCACAATATATATTAGGAATAAATAAAAAAAGACAATAAAAAATATATAAATGATATACTTTTTATTTGTATATTATTCGTCCTGCAGCCAAAGTTGCCAGCAGAAAAATAAACAGATTCATTAATAATTACAAAAGCATCTATAAAATATGGGTAAAGGAATATTCATTAATTAATATACCTTACTAACATTTAATTCATTTATATACACAATCAATTCTCATAAATACTTAAATATGTAATTGCAAATAATAATAAAAAAATAGCTGTCAATAAAGAAAATATTCCTAATATACACACACAACTAAAATTCGTATTAATGAAAACAATAAAAAGTTAAATAATTATATACTTTTAATTTTTATTACTTATATACATTAAGATTTGGATTCACACTTCTAGATAGATAGATGGATAAAATTTGTTTTAAATATTAACAATATAATAGTATAAGTGTATTGTTTTAATTACAAAAATATATATACACTACATTACAATAATCAGAAACACTTTAAAAATAATGTTTTTGTTCATTAAAAAAAACCCCTCAAAAGCAAGACATTTGGGGGGTGTATATATATATATATATGTGTGTGTGTGTGTGTGTGACCCCGAAGAGGGTGTTATAGAGACACTCACCAGGTTCTGCTCACAGAGACCCTGAAACTGCTTGAACTTCTGAGACATCAAGAGCTGAGCGCTTCCTACGGCACTGCGCACCTTCCCCAAAACTACAGAGACACAGAGAAACCCGCTCATCATCATCATCATCATCATCATCACTGACACAGCCATTCATTCTCTCTCTCTCTCTCTCTCCCACCAGGTTCAACCCTAATGACTTTAATCACCGGCTCCAGGAGCCAGAATTAGCAAACGAGAGAAAGGCGTCTGTGATTAAAGCTGGTTAATGAGGGACTGATATCATCCATTATTCAAGGATCCGCTGGGCATCTGAAAGAAGCTCTTGAGATCCCTGCACATTCATTTCACTGAAACAGGTCTAAAACAGGGTTTCAGTTAAATATGCTAGAAAAGTTCATTAGACCGGCCAGGATGACGTGCATAATAAACTTCACACTGATACAGTAAGTTTTACTGAAAATTGTTACCTTTAATACTATTTTTATTTATTTTTTTAAAGTAAGAAAAAATGTAAAAAATTAATTAAAGGGATACGAATTGTTGAATAAAGTCGTAAGGTTTAATTATTCGAAGATGAACAAAGCATTTACAGGTTTGGAGCGACATGGGAGTTATTTTTATTTTGGGGTGGAGTATCTCTTTAAGGGCAAGTGGTTATAAAAATTAATTAAATAAATAAATATATACACATGTATTTTTTTAATTCTTTAAAGCATAAAATTTACTTGCACACAAATATACATATACACACACTGCTAAAAAAATTTTTTATCATGTATATCATAAAATTATTATATGATATATAAATTATGTATCATAATAATACCAATTTATTCCATCCTCTATTCAATTATTTATTTAGTTTTTGTTATTTTTATAAGTGGTTATAGTAGTGTTAATTATTATATCATGATTCAGGTTGGGTATCATTTGAATTTTATCGATTCTGATTCTTTTCGATTACAATGTGATAAAAAAAAAATATTAATCATATGAATTATTAATGATTAATTTATTATTAATGATTAATTAATTAATTTCAAGTTTTCAAATGATATATAATTTCTGATGATTTCTAAAATGTGAAAATGAGAAAAAGGAATCGAAGAAGTCTTTTTTTTTTGACAAAGGTAAGAACTCCTGTTATAATGTAGATTTTTGAGGGTGCACTCTTGCCATAAATTAATCTATTACTTTTCCTACATAATTGTTTACAAAAAACATTGGTAAAATATATATTCGGGAGTCTTAGACTTTTCCAACGATATATAGTTTGTCAAGATTAGATTCGATTTGTTTGTAATATAGTGACGTAAACTTAGGCGTCCCGTATTTGGGACGGGGTGACAGTTAAGGGTTAAACAGAGAGCTAATACAATAAATTGTTATTTATTTTTATTATTGATTAGTTGAAAACCGATTTTGTATTATTTGAATAATTTAGATTAGACTCACCCTCCTCTGACAGCGGTTTATCTTTGGTCTCCTGCTCCATCTGCTGACACCAGGCCTCCATGCGTTCGGCCTCGGCCTGAAGAAGTTTCTGGAACCAGCACCCGTCCCTGAGGCACGCCGCACCCCCAGGCTGCTCCACGGCCCCGTTCATGCTCCCAGCCTGCAGAGACGGGTCGGGCGGTGGGAGGGAGGACGGGTCCAGCGCTGGGTCCAGCTTCTCCTGCAGCGAGGGTTTGAGAACGCTGCTGCAGTCCAGACTCTGGTGGGGCGTCTTGTTCTGCGAGGGTTTACCGTCGGACTGAGATTCGGCCTCCGTCGTCTCCTGTCTAGACGCCATGCTAGTGTAGCGACTGAGTCTAGACACAAAGAGATAAGAGACCCACTAAAGACACCGACTGACACTCAAACTACACACTTCCATTAGTTTATGAATCCATTATCGGAAAAAATAAACCAGCTGAAAGTACATTCCTTGTGGAAATGGCTTCTTCACACCATAATGTCCTATTTCTAAAACATGCATTTAATCATAGATTTTGTAATTTAATCACAAAATAATGTTTTATAATTCTATAATTTTCCAATAAAATTGACATCATGATTATACATTTCTTTAAATATTAGAATTTATATGGGGGGAAAATGGTTTTAGAGAAACCAAATAACCAGGAATAATAAAATTATATATAAAAAAAGTGTCACAAAATAAAATTAGCAATTATAAATTCACATTTTACACAAATATTGTGATTTAAAAATAAAACTATTTTTTAAATTCTATAAAATTGTTTTTTTTTTTCATATGATAAATAAATAGTTTTTAATAATTTATATTTTGCATGTAGTCATTTTGTACTTAAAAGGGCAAAAAATACATTTCTAATTTGTAAAAATAATTAAATAAATAAAATTATATACATATACATACATATATATATATATATATATATATAAAACTGCATAAGGCTAAATTATGAAATCCTAAATATAAATTTACCGTTAAAAAATTATAAATTCGTATTTTTTATAAAACTTAAAATGCATTCATAAACATAATTATGCATTTCTTTACATACTGTAATTTAAAAATACAATTAAAATATTATAAAATATATTATTATATTAGACCACCAACCAATTGTTTCATCATTCTAATTACACTATTATTCAGTTTTGTACATCAAGGACATAAGAACACTTAATTGTTTTTCTATTTTAAATTCTACAACTTCAAATATGTTCTTATAAATATGATATTATGACCATGCATTTATTGAAATACTATAATTTAAAAATACAACCAAAATATTCAGAAATCTACAAAAGTTGTTTTGTCAGTCATTATCTGTTCTCGTTTACTACAGTTCAGTGGATCTGGAGGCGGGGCTATTTTGCATATTCATAGATCAGTGCATATTAAATGAGGAAAGAGTTTTAAAATTTGCATTTTATTTCATACTTTACTATATTTTATGATTGTTTTGTACAGCACTTTGGTCAGTGTAAGCTGAATGTAAATGTGCTCTATAAATAAAATTTACTTTAAGGCATGAGAAAATTGTTTTCACAAGTTTTTTTTGATGATCGAAGATGAGTTTAAGGGATAAAATATTCGATCACAGGAGACTTTAAAAATAGAAAATACCAGATGAGAGAACAACAAAACAACGAACAATACAGCTTTATTCATTTGTTATTATATGTTAACTTATTAAGAATTTTAAATCTATTTAGAAATATCAATTTGACAAATATCATTAAAGTGAAAATAAAAAGAGACTGGGAAGGCAGGCCGGGAGAAAGACAGACAGCTGGTGTGTGGGACACAGCACACTTACAGAGAGAAGTAAATCAGAGCGATGGAAAGATATGAAAATAGACTGCAACGGAGAGCGCCAGGAAACAAAGCGAGTGGGAGATGCGTGCAGAATCTCATTATCTCCTGCCGTCTACACTGAATCATTACTTGTGAGGGTTTTCAGCGCCATACATGGCTGAGAAACTCTGCTGCTGACTCACACACACACACACACACACACACACACTTGTGGTTTACCGGGACTCTCCATAGGCGTAATGGTTTTTATCATGTACAGACTGTATTTACACCTAAACCTACCCCTCTCAGAAAACTACTGCCAACTTTTGAATTTCATTAAACAAAGTTTTGTATGTTTTTTAAGACTTTTGATTTACAGGGACACAGGAAGTGTCCTCATGAACCATGTTAACATTGTAGTACCTATGTCATTATACACATGTGTGTCCTCATAAACTATACATACCCGTTAACACAAACACACAGCAATCGGACCACACTTTTGTGAGAAATGCCGTCAACATGCATATCAAAGCGCTACTTTTGCAACTTTTCTTTTCTGGAGGATGCAAAAGGAAACTCACGGCCTGCCGTCTTCAACCTGAACCCCGATGGACTGGAACCTGGTGGTGGGAGTTTGCTCCTCTCTCAGAATCGGCTGCACACAGTCCACCTGCCACGAGAGAAACAACTCAGATCCAACACGTCTAGAATCTAATGAGCTCAACATCGCACTAGGAGGTCACCGACTGGTTCAGCCAAACAGCTCGAGTGTGAAGAGGTCGTCTGATGGAAAACAACATCTTTCCTGCTCCTTTGAAAAGTCTGATATGTTAAGTGATGTAGTTAATATTCATAACTCACACCTCCCTCGCTAGTTTACACAGAGCATTTAAAATGACACTAATACAAAACCTCTCATTCTGAATTAGTCATGGAACGTCACATTCATGAGCTCATTAACATACAACCGCCCACATTTACATATCAGAGTCTACTGTAGTCAACAAATAAGCCTGAATTACTGTATGAATTAAACATAAGATCATAAATTGATATGTACACATTATATATAAATAAATAATTAAAAAATTTTGAGTTGTCAAATATCCTACAATTTTACACAACCAGTAAAATGTTACTTTATTACAGTTATTTTTGCTGTAATATGAGACCTAGGATGGCAAAATGAGTCACGATTTGTTACTGTGAGATCTTTTTCATGGCTTATTATCACTTTTATGAACTCTTAACATCAATCAAGTTTTGCAATTTATTTTCTCTTTTCTGCATGTTCCTGCTTTCAAAACTAAAACGTCAGACGCAGAAGTGGTTCGCTTGAATTTAAAACAAAGAAGGTACAACTCTCAGAAAACACAAGTAATGAACATTTTAGTTGTTTAATGACTATGTGGAGCACTGAGTTCACTAGGCGAGGCCTTAATGAACTTATTTTTGTGAAAATTCGACCAAACTGACATTTTTCACTTGTATTCGGGCTTATTTTGCCAGCAAGAGTCACATTATATATCTAATATAAATAATGAAAAATGTAAAAATAAAAATTATATAAATGATCAGAATTGTATAATATAATTTTACACAACAAGAAATTTTATTATACTTTATCATACAGTTGTTGTTTATATTTTATTAATTTTGTAAATAAAGAGTAAAGTGTGGGGGGTTAAATTTCTCTAAATAAAACCATTAAATAAATATTTAAATACCTAATTAAAAAAATAAAAAATTATAAAAAAAAAAACCAAACAAATGACTAATATCCATTACATTTCATCTTCTCCCAAAATTGACCAATGCTACAATAAAATACAACTAACATCAATTAATTTAAGTATTTATTAGGCATTTATTTATATTTGAGTAAGTTGGCAATTTTTGTTTCTTCTAATTATCAAATTGCAATAATGAATTGTAAAAACCTACAGGCCTATACCGTTAAAATTCACACACACAAAAAAAAAAAATTCTTAAAATGTTCAATAATAAAAACAGCTTCTATTTCTTAAAATGCACTCACACTGATGTTTTGCAACAGCAAATTAACCAGAAATTAACACCTGAAGAGTTAAAGCTCATGCAAATGACTATCGCACAGGATTTATCGTGCAGCACTAGCATAAAAGCATCATGACGACATCAAAAATATTCCTACAACACAAACCTGAATGCCAATGGAGGAGAGCTTTCTTTTGGGCGGGGCTTGCGGTTCGCTAAGTGCCACTGTGAGGCTCGCTGGCTGGTTTTTGGCGTCTGGGGCGGGAGAGGGCGGGACTATGGTGGGAGGGGGCGTGGTCACTCTGGCGCTGGGCAGGGGCACGGGTTCCCGCGGGGCGGGGATTGGGGGCAGGATGGGTGGCCGCTTGGCCTTGACCAGACTCCCCGTCCGAGAGCTGGCGATGCTGTCGGAGGAGTTGCTGCGTCCTGATTGGCTGTTGACCTCGCTGCGCTGGTCCTGGCTGTCCAGGTACGTGTCCTGGGCCGATTCGGTGCTGCTCTGGACCGTCACCGCGATGTAGGGTTTGGAGGTGGTTCGAGGAGGAATAGGCGGAGGATTCTTCTTATAGACGGCCGTACACGTGGAGACTGAAAAACACAAGAAGATGAACCGTCAGAATCCTCCCACAACCCCAGTACAAAGTCTCGTCACACGTCTTTACCCAGCAGCCCCTGCTTCGGAGCCACAGGAAGAGATGAGACAAAGACAGGCATTTAAACACTGGAATCTGGACAGCATTCCTCTCATGCCAGATGCGTCAGGAATGTGTCGCCCACAAAACATGAGCTGAAATCTGCTGACGAGACTCTGGGTTTGGTACGGCGTGTCATGAAGCCCGGTGATAACGCTCGGTCGTGTAGGAGAAGCTTCTTTGAAAGCGTACAAGCCGGTAGGCGGTAGAACCAAAATCAATTCCACCTCATGAGTCATTTTAAATCACCATACAGTTATTTTTACTGAAAATTATATGTATTATAACAAAATCATACAGAGATGGGCCAGTGTTTGACAGTCTTAAGGCTTCAATGCAATAATCAGATTATTGGTAACAAACAATGTTGCCTTGATGATCAATTCTTTAAAAAAAAGTCTCCAAAGTACTTTATATCTGAGATCAATGAACTTCAAAAAAAAGTTAGAAGCATTGCTATTTATTTGCATTATGAGAGATCCATTGATTCGAGCTGTGCCAACACTGAAGGACAGAGCTGGACTACAACATTACATTAATCAACAGTTCTGCAACAAGCACAAAACTTGTTTTACCGAGCGATCAGGGCTAATATCTGCCCTCCCTCGAGAGGTTTGTGAACAATTCTCCTCTGTCTTGGCCGTGCTGTATAGAGGACTCAGTGCCAGGACAAGTCCAACACCGGACTCTGGGGCTCAGAGACAATATTGGATCAATCTGTGTCCTCTCTGGCATTGTGTGCGCTGCTCGCCGTTTGGTGCAGGGACAGATGCTTCACAGCAGTCTATGAGCATGTGTTTGTCGATACAGATGACAAAGAGCCGATCTAAATGCATACCAGTCAGAACGAGTGTCCAACAGCTGGTAAAAACATCACAATAATCCACTCCACTCCAGTCCATCAGTTAACTTGCATGCGTATAAGAAACAAATCCATCATTAGGTTGCTTTTAACTTCAAAACATTGCTTCGAATACAACACAATGATCTATAATATTGTGTTCTCAGGTGAAAAAGTCATCTCGTCTGAATCAGGAGAGAAATCTGCACAGATCAAACACCATTTACAAGCAAAAACAGCTGTAAAACAAATATGTGGGTGGATTTTGATGTGAGAGGACAACAGGAGATGCATGTTTTCTCTGTCTTAATGAAGTATTATTTTGGATAATGGACTCATATTTTAGCCAGAAGCGAAGAATTGAAGTTCAAACATCGAAATTATGGATTTGTTTCTTACAGACATGCAGCTTTCCTCTCAACAAGACATAAACTGATCTACTTGGGCTGTTTTTAATCAGCTCTCATTCTGACGGCACCCATTCACACTGGAGAGCAAGTGCAGGAATACTACATTTCTCCAAATCTGATGAAGAAACACACTCGTCTACATCGTGGTTGACCTGAGGGCGAATACATTTTCATTTGTAGGTGAACTGCTCCTTTAAGGAAAACAATAAACCCTACAGTAATGAAAGTGCAACGGCTAATTATTCCCACTGACAGCTATTGAACGACTGGCTTCTGTGAGACGTAGTGGCAATTTAATTAAACACTTTTATACTGAGAACAAATCTCAAAGCAGCACTGAATTAATCACATAATCACATCTCGACCTCCCTCGAGAACTTCAGCAGTCGTGAATAAAACCGTCATTTGCTCTTAGCAGAGACTGTCTGGTACGGAGGGTGATATGAGTTTATGACACAGTTGGGGCTCAGATCCAGATTAACGGCATTAGAGCCAGTCGCTCTGCCCCGGGGCCCCGGCCAAACCTCACATGGCCTTTCTGTGAACACACAGAGGACAAGCTCCAAAATTTGACCAGACTGAGGCACGAAACACAAAACAACTCTGACATATCTTTATGCAACTCTCATTCATACGAGACTTCATTGTGACCGCGTGTCAAAAGCCATCGTATGACTTCAGAAGACATGAAACAGGTATTTTATTGCCTAGATTATATTTAAATGCTTAGTTGTATTATAAAAAGTGCTGTAATTTTAAAACATATAATGCAATGCAACGCAATGGAAGCTTTTCAAAAGCCTGATGCACTTTGTTTCATGCATAAGACCTTAAATTACTTTGTGCTGTAATGGAAAAAAAAAAACAGCATACAGGTTTGGGTGGGAGTAAATGATTCACCACAAACACTTTAACCCCATAAAGCTACTGTATCATATTTGAAACATGCATTTCTATGGCCACACATGACAAACTTTGCTGAACTCTTGCTTTTTTTTTCATCTTTTTGCCATTTAAATATCAGCATCTGCACCAAATTGTACATTTTCGTCCACTTTGGGCCTAGAGCTAGAGATTAAACAGGGCTGTTTTTTTCCTCCAGGTTTCTTATTAAATCATAATACAAGTCATTATATCATGGTTTATCAAATATGCTCAACAAAAAACAAACATGCAAATTTGTATTATTATTATTATTATATTTACTGAAATTTAAACTAGTTTTACTTTAAACGTAGAACATTAGGAGTAAGTCTGACTCCAAGATTTTGAGTATCTTGTGTGATGTCACAACTTTAAATGACAAATATGCCTTTGGTACATACAAGCCTTAAATGCAAAGAGGTGTAACGGAGTACATTACAAATAACTTTTCATCTCATTCAGACTTCTAATCCTTATTAGGAAGTGTTTTAGATTAAGTGCACATCTTCTCTCCAAAGCACAGCAAGTGTTTACCAAGAAGAGAAACACTCAGTCTAGTTGGAGTAGAACAAAATAGTTTGTATAACTGAAAATATGCATAGCCTAATCAAACTTTTCCAACATTTCTCCATGGAGATTCATGATTGAGGAGAGCAATTTCAATTTGGGTTTAGATGCTTTACATATTCAGTTTATTACAGGAAAGCATGAACAATGCATGCTCTCTTCCAATGTTAGATAATCTTTCCCTGACTTTGCATTGCAAACAATAGCATTTGACCTGATTTAAAACACAGTGCACAGACACCGGCCTTTGTGTGACTGGATGCAGAGCTCACACGTGCACTGTTGATCCACACGCATGCACTGCTCTGAAAACAGTACTTTGCAGAAAACTGCACGCGTGAGATGCAAGCTGTCATGTTCGGGTAGGCGATGCTGTCATGCTTTGCCTGTCTAGACAGATGCATCAACATAAACACACCTACAGAAGCCACAAGCACATGCTAGCGTGAGCTAACCTGCTAATGAAATCACAATATCTCTAAATCTGATAATGAAACGATTAACGGAAACGCATCTCCGATGCTAAATCTCGCGAATCACCAGATGTGTTACTCGTGACTTCCTCTGACCCCGAGCTCATGCCAAAATCGTCTCGAGGCGATGCTGAGCGCTTTCGCTCGTTCGTTACACAAATCCACACACCTTTTCCTCTTCCTCTGTGTGTGAAGCGATCAGCGTCGACGGCGTGCGTCCATCCCGTCGCGTTAAACAAAAAAGACACGATTAAAAGATCCACTGAAAGGGTGTTATTTGTCTTTTTTTCTATGTTTCTTCCGAACCCACCCGCTGTTAAATCTTTTCGCTCAACGGAGCCCACCATCCACGTCTAGAGGAGTCGAGGAAAAAGGACCGATCCGGTAATCCGCTTTCAGGACGCGGGATTGGAGGGAGACGCGCTCGAGGCGTTCACTCGGTGCGCTCTCATTGGTCGGTGGGCGGGGCGTATAGATTGACGCGGACAAATCAGAATCGCTGTTTGTGCGTCACACAGAATCCCCGCTTGCGCGCGCGTTCTCTTCTTCAAAGCTCTTTAATCTTTTCCATTGTTTTTTTATTACTTGTAACATTACTTTTTATTATACATAGCCTACTGAAGGGCATGTATTCATTCATCCATGCATACATTTTTAGTGCTATCAAACGATTAATCACATCCAAAATAAAAGTTTTAGTTTAGGATGCATAATATCTGTATGTGCTATGTATATTTATTATGTATATATAATTACACAGCATATATTTTGAAATATGTATATGTTCATATGTAGATTCATATAATTTATTTTATATATTAATATATTTTATATATAAATATAACATTTTCTGAAATATATGCATGCATGTGTGTGTTTTTAATATGCATAATAAAGTTACACTACACACACATATATTGTTCGTTTCTCAAACGGAAGGTTACATCCTTTAGAGGTCGCATTCGTAGGCTGCATACTTTATAAAAATATCTTATTTTAGAATATTAATACAATTTTTCTTAGTTAAGCATAGATGGCTGTAACATGCATATGACTAGTGAATGTGATGCTCTGTGAACTGAAATAAACTAGGCTTGATGACGCATGCACCCTGCAATGCTATTTTATTCAGTAAAGCTGCTAAATGTTACTAAAATGGCTTATTATTGAATGCTGTTTAATATACTGTTTGCTAGGTTTAAAAGTGAAGTGAAACCGTATGCATTATTCATGCCGGAAATAAAAGGTCAAGTCAAGTGCATTGCATTCTGGGATACAGTTTTTCATCAAGTAAGCTGCTTATTTTATCAAATATATTTTTATACATATACTGAAAAAAACATAATCAGAACTGCTGTGCACAACAAGCATAGTATAAGAGTAAGAAAGTATGCTATGCCAAATGGAACAGGCAAAAAATAGCACAGGGTTTTTTTCTTCTTTTTTTTTTTTTTCTTTTTGCAGAAATGGTAAACAGATGGCCAAGATTTGTTTTTCTTGACAGCTTGCTACCTAAACTAAATAGCATTAGCCAGATTCCTCTCCAAAAATAGACGAGATTTCATTATTTGCTATTCTGAGTGTACAAATGTGTTTTGTACTTAGTACACAAGTGGCCAGCCTTCTCAAAACATTTCAAGATCATCAAGAAATCAGGGGAATGCTGTCTGACTGAATCAATCTGGACTATGTTCGCATTTCAAATTATAAGAACATTTGATATGCAGTAAAATGCAATCCAAATTAAGTAGATCAACTGCAAAATCAGAATGGTCCACTGGCTGCTGGTTTATTAAGCGTTGTGCCAAACTAATCTGCTTGATGTCGGTTAATTCCTCTGAAAACCGGTTAAGATGAGGTTTAATTTGCAGTGGAGGTTTTGCCAGAGTTGGTCATGATGGGCCGAGAAACATCAGCCGTTAAGCTGAAGGACTCATCTCGCAGGACACCACCAGAGCTAATGTAGGTCAGAAGATTTTGTGTGTGTGTGAGAGACAGAGAGAGAGTGACACACTGGCCATCTGAGACTTTATAAACACTATGACTGCAGCAGCCTGATGGATCTCGTATGGAAGCTTGTTTCTGTCACGGGGAAAAGTGTACATCAATTCTGACTTGTCTCTCAATTTCAAGTTTAAGTCTCGCAATTCAATTTTTTTATTTTCAAAATTGTATTCATTGCATTCTGATTTTATGTTTCGCTCATTTGTTTCTCACAATTCACAAATTTTTTTATGCATTTCTGAGTTTAATCTCAATTCTGACTTTTTTTTCAGATTTATGATTCTACATTTCACATTTCTGACAATTTTTTTCATCAGATTTCTGAATTGCAATTCAGACTGTTTTTTTTATTGATTTTAATTAATTAATTTTTTATTTTTGCAATTTGCAATTCTGAGTTTGTATCTCCTGATTTAGACGTTCCTTCTCAGATTTGCAATTTCATACCTCACATTTGTTAGTTCATATCTTGCAGTTCTGAATTGCAAGAAAAAAAGTCACAATTATTTGTATTTTTGATTCTGTTGAAGAAACAAGCTTCCATAATCTTGACCACATGAGTGAAAAAAGGACCAAATCCTTCCAAAAGCCTATGTTTGTCTCCAAAATGAACCAAAGTAGTCCATATGCCTCATGTGCTTCCGCGTAAGCCTTCAGCGAGTAAATGATGAGAGATTTAAGTTTTTGAGGGGGAACTATCCCTTTAAGAGGATCACTATGAGACAGTCGGCATGGTCTAGTGGCTGTTTTTACCCTCACACCATGATTCCAGATCATCTGTCTGGACTTGCCCACATGCCGACCTCTCCAAGCAAAAGAGATCCGACTTCACACTAAAGTCTTTATTACAGAGACAGAAAAACAAGGCCTGTTTGACTGCACTGACATCGCCTTTGGAGGCAATAAAATAACATCACGATCAGTGAAAAGTCCACGAGACCTGAGCTTATCAGGATGTTTTTATGTTCCATATCGTGGACTTTGTCTTCTTTATCAACACTTTCGTTTTTGCATATGCAAGTTCAGCACTATCCCTGTGATACATGACAGCAAGGTCGGCATCATTACTTTAAAGTGTTAAGATTATACAGTAATATCGAATGCATCAACCATTCACTGCCTTTCTTTCAGTTTCTCATGTAATAAAATACTTTACTCTAAATGCACAGCCATAAATCACCAAAGGACAACATACAGTACCATTTCAAAGTTCGGGGTCAGTATGATTTTTTAAATGTTTTTGACAGAAAAGCTGCATTTACTTCAATAAAAATACAGTAAAAAAAAGTGAAATATCATTCCAAATGTAATTTACTGTTTTCAGTGTGAATATATTCATATATCAAAGCTGTATTTCCAGCATCATTACTCAGTCTTCAGTGTCACATGATCTTCAGAAATCACTCAAGAAAGATTTCTGATTATTATCAATGATTAAAACAGTTGTGCTGCAAAATATTTTTGTTGAAACTGATACATTTATTAAAGCATTTTTTTATTCTTGTTGAATAGGAAGTCCAAAAGAACAGCATTTGTTTAAAATATAAATCATTTGTAACATTATAAATGTCTTTACTGTCACTTTCGATTTTGTGCCTCCTTGCAGAAAAAAAAAAAGTATAAATTTTTCTCTCAAAAAAACAAAAAATGACCTCAAACTTCTGAAAAGTACTGTATAAGTGAATAAAACTGTTTTATGGTTGATGTTACAAATGCAAGCTTATATTTCACCACCCCCCACAAAAAAAATATATTACTCAAAAAAATAAGACATTTATCATATGCATGCAATTTAAATAGTAAAATACTTATATATCATGATATTATTTGTTTTTCCCAGCTTTTATTTTATGCTGGTGTACATTATTCATAATACAGTATGTATATTTATTTAAAATCCGATGAGAATCCACATTGATTATAATGAAGATGTCAAAAGTAAAATATCTTAATGAGAATTTAAGGAAGAAGTGCATTGCTGTCACGACAGTAATGTTAAAATGGAACAAAATCTTAACGGTCTTTAAACCTTCTTTACACAAGATCATGTAATCAGTCTTTTCTATTGACTCTGATGTAGTTTTCGGGTGTACGACAGGTGTCTGGATGTGTGTTGTTTGTGACTCACCGGTGGTGCTGCTGTAGCTGCTGATGGATGAGGTTATGGGGGGCGTCTCGTCGGAGTCTGCGGAGCCCGTGTCGTCGTCTTGAGAGCAGCCGGCCTGGATGGCGCGCAGGTAACTGTGGCTCCGCGAGCGGAAGCAGCTGGGTGTGGGCAGATCCAAGGCCTCCAGCGCCTGAGAGTCCAGCTGACCGTACGCCGTGCCGCTCCGGTAGCCCTGCTCCACCTGAAAGCACACGTGCAGGTTGAAACGTCCCACACGAGGCCGGCGGGGCAGACGGCCGTGGCCCGCCCACAAGCGAGCCTCGCATGGGGCGAGATGCGGCCGGCGCTTTAGGGTGGACTGATACATCGGAGCGCGGACATGAGGAGACAATGGAAGGTTTGCTGGAGCGCTCTCCATTCAGTCTAATGCGACAAATGAGGCTTAAAATGAGAACGATCTTTAATTGTATTCCTTCTCACAGTTTTACTGCTCCTTGTCTGTGGATGAGGGGGTTGTTTTATAAATTGGTATAAAAAATGCTTTTAATTTAGACCTTTTTTTATCAAAAAAAAAAAAAAAAAGAAAGAAAGCAAGCTCCCTTACAATTGATTAAATATCAATATACAATTGATGAAAATTGTTAAATAACAATTTAATAAATAATAATAAATAATATTGTTTGTATTGTTTTATATCGGTCTTGCAAACAATGTAGTTAAACCTATTTCAAATGTAATATAAAAAGAAAATTTAATTCTGTTTTAGGTCTAATAATATGTTTTGGACCATGACTTCACTGTTTGTCATTTTTTTATATAACAAAATACTGTAATGTGGGAAAGAACCATATTTAGACCATATTTCACCACAAAGTCTCATTCAAGTTATGAATTGAAAAGTTATTTTTGAAAAATATGAACTGAAATAAAATTCAAATATTTATAAAATAATATAAATATAATATAATATGGAAATTCATTCTGTTTTAAGTCTATTAATACGTTTAAATAAGTATTTTTCCTTTGCTTAAATATAATTGTAACTTGTTTTGCTCCAAATCCATCAGGCAGGGTGCAGAAGACGCCTCAGAGAGTCAGTAAACTGCTAAATGATTCAGTTGAATCTTTAGGTCTCTCCAAACTAACCTGCGAACAAAACACAATCACGGTTCACACTCTCTTAAACGTAAAGAGAGAGTTTGTGTTTGTTTGTCCAGCGGGAGACACTTCTATTAAAACCAAACAAACCGTAAAGCACAGCAAACTGCGTCTTAAGAGCTCACTGAATGAGAAATCACAAGCCATTCCCAGAAAAAAATACTTATAATTGCTGCAAATCAGCTCTGCTGTCCTCATCTTTCCTGACTTCTTTCCCTTTGATCCCAGAATCAAACATCAACAACATCCATCAGTCTTCATGTCACATTATCCCATTCAGCCAAACAGATCAATGCTCTTTCCTCCGAAGAAAAGGCTTCGGAGCATCGTCTTGCTTCAGGAGTCTTGATGTCTCCATCCGAAGACCGAGCGTTTGAGTATCTCGTCCTGAAAACATGCCCTCCAACTGATTTCCCACCCTCCACGTCTCCTTAAACTAGCTTAAGGATGTCTTACAGCGTTTTAATCTGGAACACGCCGTTCCTGAGGTCAAGTGAACAGCAAGACCGCTCTGAAACATTTGAGCGTTTGATGCAGAGCGCACAGATTTACAAGAGGTTTAACATCTGGAGAAGAACATGTGAGTGGTGTTGACAGCGCTACACTTTACCGCTGTGGTTTCTGGAGTGTTCTGGGGGTGGTTTGTCACCTGTCCCATGGTGGAGCCTCGTCCTAGTGTGGAGCAGTGCTGACCGAAGCCCCCATCAGCGTCCCAGTGCTGCAGAGCCGCCTCATTGGCTCCCATCAGACACTCCAGGTTATCCAGGCTGCGATTGGTGGAGACCTCGCATAGAGACGGCATACAGCTGAGAGAAACACACACAAACACTGGAGAGTGAGTGCAGGAGACCTTTGCATCCATGTGCCAATCACATTTTATTGTATTTTCAGGAGCAAGCGAGAGCCAGGTGCAGGACAGTTCGGACCAAGCTTAAAAAACAAATAAATCAAAACCTAAGAAGGTCAGTGAGGAGTCAGTCAGGATGGACAGTGGTGGACGTGTTCCTCATGCATCGGGATGTTAAGTTTAAAACTGCTTTCACTGGACAGAGTGAGAGTGCGTCTGAGTGGTCATGTGATCAGACGGAGGCGGGGCTAAACACTAACCTGTGCAGGTGTGGCACTGAGGTGGTGCTCTGCAGAGGAGACCAAGCCACGCCAAACTGCTTCTGCATGAAGGGACATGGGCTCGGCCTGATGGGAGGGGCCGTTACATCACCATCCAACATGTCTAAGATTCATTAACAACTGACTCAACTGCGTAACTTTCCTAAGAAATTAAAGCTGCAGTAGGTAACTTTTGTAAAAATATATTTTTTACATATTTGTTAAACCTGTCATTATGTCCTGACAGTAGAATATGAGACAGATAATCTGTGAAAAAATCAAGCTCCTCTGGCTCCTCCCAGTGCTCCTATTGCCATTTGCAGAAAGTCATCCGCTCCCGGTAAAAAACAACCAATCAGAGCTGCGGTCCGTAACTTTGTTTGTGTTCAAAATGTAGAAAAATGTATATAATAAGCGAGTACACCATGAATCCATTTTCCAAAACGTGTTTTTAGCTTGTCCTGAATCACTAGGGTGCACCTATAATAAGTGTTTATATTCAGACTATTTTAGATTGCTTCGGGGTACCGCGGCGGAGTAACCCAGTACCTTTGTGATTCTTCATAGACATAAACAGAGAGAAGTAGTTCCGGCTACGATGTTCTTCCGCAAGACGCAAGCAGTTCTGTTTATTAACCGCTAGAGCGTCAAAAGTTACAGACTGCAGCTTTAATCATAAATTATGTATTTCAAGCTTCAATCCAAACTCTTAACCTATTCTTTTCCTTGTTCCTAACATCTCATTGACAAAAATGCTATTCCGGGACCAACAAGGTTGTATAAAAATATGAAATAACTTCATTTTTAAAAGTTTTAGTTTTCTTTAATGCTTATTCGAAATCATTTAGAGGTTTTCTGAGGCCCCCTGTAGAAATCTACTGCACTATGGTTATGTTTGGAAATTAATACTAGCATACTGTGCATGATGTAGTGTATCCTGAATGCTGTTTTTTAAAGACCACATAATGCAACAATTTTAATCAAGTTTTTTTAACACCGGAGGGAACATAACTGCTGACAACACTCCCCTCTCCATACAACTGCAATGTTTTCACGTTTATGACAGACTTCTGACCACAGTTTCATGTCATCTAAAGTTTATAACATACATTTATAGCTATGGTAGCCAACATACTCAGAATTAATAAAGAGAGCTTTTTATGTTAGCATATTCATCAGACAATAATTTGGCAGTTTTGATTGTGTTAAACCAACAACATTACATCACTAACAGAGTGTTAATTAAGCTGTGTATCATTTTATTTTAATATCAAACAAGAATTGGAAATCTCTTCTCATGTGAAGCTTTTAGCAGTCAAGCTGTCAGTGTGCTGCCATCTGCTGGTCATAATGTGTTCCTCAGGCCGTCCATGCTGAGATCTTCAGTTTAGGATATTAGGATTAGGAGCTTTGAGTAAGTTCATAATGTAGTGTGTAAAAGGTTATTATTATAGTCAGGACTCATATAGTTAACTAAAACTAAAACTAAAGCCATAAAGCACATTTCTGTTGCCTGAAGTAAAATGAACATGAATATATATATATATATATATATATTTGTGTGTGTGTGTGTGTGTGTGTGTTTATCTGTGTAGGATTTGTGTGTGCAGTGTGTGTGTAGTGTGTGTGCAGTGTGTGTAGTGTGTGTGTAGTATGTGTAGTGTGTGTGCAGTATGTGTATAGTGTGTGTGCAGTGTGTGTAGTGTGTGTAGTGTGTGTATAGCGTGTGTGTAGTGTGTGTAGTATGTGTAGTGTGTGTGCAGTATGTGTGTAGTGTGTGTAGTGTGTGTATAGCGTGTGTGTAGTGTGTGTGCAGTGTGTGTAGTGTGTGTGTACAGTGTGTGTAGGGTGTGTGCAGTGTGTGTGTGCAGTGTGTGTGAAGTCTGTGCAGTGTGTGTGCAGTGTGTGTATTGTGCGTGTGTGCAGTGTGTGTGAAGCCTGTGCAGTGTGTGTGTAGTGTGTGCAGTGTGCGTAATGTGTGTGTTTGCAGTGTGTGTGTAGTGTGTGTAGTGTGCGTGTAGTGTGTGTGTGAAGTGCGTGTGCAGTGCGTGTAGTGTGCGTGTAGTGTGTAGTGTGTGTGTGTAGTGTGTGCAGTGCGTGTGTAGTGTGTGCAGTGTGTGTGTAGTGTGTGTAGTGTGTGTGTAGCGTGTGCAGTGCGTGTGTAGTGTGTGCAGTGTGTGTGTAGCGTGTGTAGTGTGTGTGTGTAGCGTGCAGGACTCACCTGCGAGGGGGTAGCAGCGGCGGCTGCTGTTCACTGAGCGAGTGCTGTGTGGCCTTCAGGTAACTCTGGCGTCTGGCGGCGGTTTTGGGCGAGGGTTTGGGTGAAGGGGGTCCGTCCGAGTCCTCGCTGTCCTCCATGTCTCCCATGGCTTTAACATAACTGCCGCTGCGCATCCGTCTGCACGGGATATCCCCCACACCGCCGCCTCCCTTACCCGTCGTCCCGCTCCAGTCACCCGCAGGCACCTGCCAGAACACTTACACTTACTACCCACAATGCATCTGGGTCAAAGCATGTAAAAAAACCCCTTGAAAATCTTGTTTTAAAATTCCACTGATAAACGGCCATTTAAAATGACAGTGGAATAATATGTATGTATAAATATGTGTAAATGTTATTGCCTATTATGAAATCTTTTATGCATGTTGTATGTAGTGTTTGTCACAATCTCCCACACTGACAGTCTTTGTTCCACGTCAGAACAAGTGTCTGTACCTGGAGGAAGTTGCAGGTCATCTCCTGGCCGTGGCAGGACTTGGACTTGAGCAGGGTGCGGTTGACGGTGGCGGATCCCTTCTGGAGCACCTGTCGAGCCTGACAGAGGGTCAGCGTGGACCACGAGCCCCTCTTGACCAGCGAGTGTTCCCCCGTCTGGCCCGTGGAGGGCGGCAGGCTGACGGTGGGCTTGAGATCTCCACTGCTCTTGGAGGATTTGAGTGTATGTGCTGCGATGGTGTTGTAGCCCTGCGGATGTGTTCTGGGAGCCGCCTGACTGTCCGACACGGCCCGACCGAGTGTCATCATGCTGAGAGGGTTTCGATAAGCCACTGCTATCGGCCCGGCGGCGGGTTGAGCCGGCGCCTCGTCCTCCAAACCGTCATCTGAGCTCCAGAAGCCTGAGAGATTGGGTCGCGGACGGCGTTTGGTGCCTTCGGTCTTGGCGCGGTCTTTGCTTTTGCTGCGGCGGGCCGCTTTAGCCGCGTCTCCGGCTGGGCCCGCGGTGATGCTCCCTTTGACCGCCGACACCTCCATGGACTGGGACTTGGCGAACAGCTTCTGGACGGACTGCACCAGGTTGCGGATGCGGCTGGGACTCTCGCTGCGCTGCTTGGAGCCGCGGCTGCGCCGGTGGAACTGCAGCGTGCTGAAGCCGTCCCGCTGCAGGGGTAGGTGGCGCTCCAGCTGGTCCAGCAGGTTGGCCGGGAGCCGGTTCATCTTGGCGGCCGCCGCGGATGAGATGGTGGCTGTGCCGCTGCTGATCATAGCTGGAGCGCCCAGTCCCAGACCCAAACCCATGCCCATGGACATGGAGGACGTGAGCGTGCCCGAGTGACTGCCAGTCTGAGCCACACAAGCCTGCTGAGACACAACACACCATCATAAAATACTAGAAGAATGCAAAATATAAACAAATTTATTATAACAAGTGTGAGTTAAATATAGAGTTTAAAACTGCACATCTGTTGACTGTATTACATATATCACATGCACACTATTAGAGCCGTTTAACATATTTGTATTGTATTATTAAATATTAAACAATAAATGTTGCTTTTATTAGAATATAATATTAATAATATTATAAATATTAAAATATTTAAAAGAAAAAAATGACTGAAATTATTTTCACCAGAGATTGTCAGCTGGCTGTATGTTTTAATTAATTTAACAATTAATTTCTTATGTATAATCTACATAGGTTCAATAATAATAACAAATAAAAAATTATTTTATATTGTGCATATGACATATTCATGCAAACTTCAACAAATACATTAGTTTAACAAATATACCTTTTCAAACACAAAACATCTGAACTGTTATACATAAATGCATCAAATAATGGACAAGACGAATGACTGCATGAATCAAAACACTTATGATGAGTACTCCATGCTTTTTTTCTATTTCTATTCAAATATAAATTGTTTATAATATATGTTATATTTTATACATATACACTACTCTTCAGTCTCGCTGAGTCTGTACTTTTTTTTTTAAAGAAAATGATTTTCTTTTTCTCACCAAGGATGCATTAAAACGACCGAAAGTGACAGTAATCACATTTATAATCTTACAAAAGATTTATTTTTCAAATAAAAAAAATCTGAATATTATTCTGATTTCTGAAGATCATGTGACACTGAAGACTGGAGGAATGATGCTGAAAATACAGCTGTACAACACAGGAATAAATTACATTTTACAATATATTCCCATAGGAAACAGCTACTTTAAATTGTAATGATATTTCCAGATATTACTGTATGTGAATGAAACGCATGCAGTGTGGTGTGAGCACCTGTGTGTAGTCGCTCTGCTCCTGCTGGGTGGTGTAGTGGAGGCGAGGGAAGGTGCTGCTGGTGCTCAGCTGGTTGTTCAGGGGCAGGAGATAGTCCGACTGCAGCGTCGTCGGGGTGGACACAGGAAAATGATGGAGGTGAGGATCAAGAGTGGCGTAGTGGTTGACAGTGGGGCTCAGGAGGAAGGTGGCGTGGGGGTCCGGGGCCAATGGACACAGGGGCTCCTGGGGGCCCGCGCTGGGGTCGCAGGTCTCTGACAGATGGCGGCCACGATTGGCCCCTAAGCCTTTCATGATTGCTGCGCAGGGTCGACTCTAGAACATGATCCCAGATGAAGAGAGACGACGGCCCTGGAGGGCGACCCCTACAGGACACACACACACACACACACACACACACACACACAGTCGGTCACGGATCAAATCCAGCCGCGTACAAGCTGATGAACGGAAGCACACACTGGCTTTCTTGAGTCATGTTTTCACGTCTTTGCAGTTAACTGAAATGAAATAAATTTAACGAAGCACTAAAATGACTAAAATAAAATTTGAACACGTTTTCTATAATCACGCACATCGCCGGCTGTCCACGACATCTAGCAACGGACCAATCAGAAGAATTTGGAGGCGGGGCAAGCATGTTTTTACAAGGCAAGGCAACGTTTTTTTTGGAGGCATTTAGTTCTGCATGTTTTCTTTTTGTTTAGTTTTAAACATGCCTCATGTGTTTTTATTCAGTCTAGTGTTTTAAACTCACAGTGAATGACCCCTTATAGCCTTAACATGTAAAGGTATTTTCCATCTCAAGTAACGTTAAATACATCTTGATTTAAGAATTTTTTGATTTCGGTTTCTGCAACAGAAAACAAGACAAAAACACTGAGGAAGACTTTTC
Organism: Carassius gibelio; assembly: GCF_023724105.1. Classification (NCBI taxonomy): domain Eukaryota; kingdom Metazoa; phylum Chordata; class Actinopteri; order Cypriniformes; family Cyprinidae; genus Carassius; species Carassius gibelio. Next base: position 24,666,896 of record NC_068418.1, read on the forward strand.
TTTTTCTCTTCTTCTTTTTCTCTTTGCGGTGTATTTTTACATTATTTTAAATAGCAGCACAGTCAATTTCTTGCGTGTTTTATACACATGCTAATTCTTCCCAGTCAGATCTCTCTCATGCTCACGTTCAGTCTGTTTTGTGGCACAGTATTCAACACGCGCCCCTGAGGCTCATGAAACCCGCGTCTTCATCATCTTCCCATCGACAGTCATCTGGAGCTGGATATGTGAGTCACACACTCATCCAGACATCGACTCAAACGTCTCCGCCGATGGCAGGCAGCACCATTCACAAAACCTCACAAAGAGCTAGCTCTATTGGCATGCTAAACATAGCTGTTTTCATCTGTCATTACGGCACGATGAGTCACAGCCGTCAAAGAGCCTGAGCAGCTCGCTAGCATTCACCCGAGGCCATGACAAACACCTCACACCAGTTCACCAGGAGGAACCGTGTTCACCTGACAGTCGTTCTGCGCCCATATGAAAGCCACCAACTGGATTCTGAAGATAAAAGAAATTATACACGGCGCGATGTGTTTGGTTTGTGTAAGTGACTCCAGCAACCTTCAGCGTGCCATTTGCACTTTGCTTAGAGGTTGGAATAAAAATGGTCGCCATTTACTCAATCTTGTGCCATATGGGGTTAAAAATACTATCAATATTCAGTATGATTATCTATGGAACTGACATTAGCATTTGAGCCAAATTTAAACCAAATTAAGCTGAATAATGACACCTTTTTAAACCAATGACCATCTTTTTAAAAACTGAAATGAGGCCTAATTTTGCTTCATAACTGATTAATACATCAGCATTAATACTGTTAAAATATCATATAATTAGGTTAAAACTATTTTTTTGTTAATTAAAATAAAACAAGTCAAATTAAACATAAGTATTGGACTACATAAAAAATGTAACAAAAAAGAAAAGAAAAAGAACACTAGAAATGTTGTTTTGGCAACTAAGTGAAATAAAATAAGTTTAAGAAATACTGAAATAAAAATAAAATAAATAGATGAAAATGCCAAGGCAACATTTATTATTTTCATTTAAGGTTGAGGTAGTCAAATGAGTAAAACTAAGTGAAATTAAATGAATTAATAAAAAAATAATTAACACTATATAAATTTAAAAAAATGTGTTTATAATCAAATAATTATATTTAATTATTTACATTATTTATGCACTAAACTTTATGAGGCATATTAAAAGTCTGGCTATGTAAACAGCACACTATCACAATGTTTCTGCAGCACATTTACTGTATGCATACATTTCCCAGACGACCTGCTACATTTGCAGCAAACAACAAAGCATACTACATCTGTCCAACAATGCAATGCTATTGACTTCACCATTCATCCAAATTCATAAAGAAACTGAAAAATAACAATAATTCCTGCTATAACCTGATTTTGCCTGTTGAATACATCATGGAAACTATTAAGTGTGCAAGGGCACAATGCAGCATACTAGCATTTGAAGCACTTATTATAGCATGCATTGTGTTTTATTTGCACTGTGATGAGAATCATGCAGGGAAAATACCAAAAAATTTCACTCTTTCCCAAAAGCCCACTAAAAACAAATCGATTGCTAGTGAAATATCTACTGTACTGTAAATGTTTTTTTATGCTGCTATAAAAAAAAAAAGAATAAAAAAGAAAAAAAGGAAATGGCAAAAAAATAATACATGGCTACGTTTAAATGGCTCTCAGTTGAGAAATATGTTAATTGCACACACGCACGCACACACACACACACACACACACACACACACAGACACACAGACACACACACACACACACACACACAAAACAAAAGCAATGTTTTAAGGTTAATATAGTTAAACCTAAAACAATACATTTTTGTTACTTAAACTTATACAAATACAAACTAAAAGAAAAAACATAGCCTAAATGAAAAAACACAACAAAATCTAAATCTATATAATTACATAAACTAATCAAAATGACAAAAACATCAACATTTACCTAAAATTACAATGAAAACAGAAAATATAAAAAGTAAGAAGTAATTCAAAATAATATTTAAAAACTATATAGACACTTGTTAAAAAACAAAAACTAATAAAAATGACACAATCAACAAAATTATAAAATATTTCAAATTAAAATGAAATGAAAAATGAAAAAAAAAAATATATATATACGAAAAGTGTAAAAAAGCCTAACAACTAGCCTAATAAAAAACACACAAATTTTCTAAACCTTTACCTAAAATTATCATTAAAACATAAAATATAAAAATAGAACTAACTCTAGATATTAATAAAAAAAAGACAACAAACAAAATTATTAACTTTAAATTTATAAAAACGTAAAATACAAATCAAAATATTAATTAAAACTATCATAATACTAAAACACTGCCAGTCGTCTGTGTTAACCAATCAAACTCTTATCCTTTAGCCCAGTCACATAACCCCTCCCCCTCCAGCCCTTCAAGCCACGCCCATCCACCTCTGCTCCGCCCCCTGCACATGACGGCTGAATCTGACAGTCCTCAGGAATCCCTGAGGAATCTCATTAAAATGTAGTGCGTCTGACCGTGGCGGCTCTGGAGACCTGTCAGTTTCAGAAAGTCATTAAGGGCCCTTTGATGGATCCATGGGCTGCGTTTAACAAACTAAACCTGGGGAGTGAGAGAGGTTAGGAACAGGACTGGGAGATAATGACTGAGGCTCCTCAGCTAATTCTAATGAGGTTTCCAGATCAGTGCTTCTCATTAGCATAAGAGGATGAGGAGGGCGATGTGAAAGAGTGATGAACGATGAACTGAGATAATTCTCTTCCGTGATACCGGGTCCTGATCAGACACTGTGTAATTACAGTCAAACTTCTTACTGCTGCTTTCATATTTCAGTTATAATCTTCGTTTTTGTGTGGCTGAAGTTACAGGTTTCTTATTAGACAGACTATTGTGCTTTGATAAAATAAAAATAACACTTAACATAAAAAATTATAATTATAAAATAAAATTGCATAATTATGTAATATCGTATTATGTAAATATTCATTATAAATCATAATTTACCAGATTTATAGATTACACTATGACTATTTGAAGTGAAGTGAAGTGAAGTGACATTCAGCCAAGTATGGTGACCCATACTCAGAATTTGTGCTCTGCATTTAACCCATCCGAAATGCACACACACAGAGCAGTGAACACACACACACACACTGTGAGCACACACCCGGAGCAGTGGGCAGCCATTTATGCTGCGGCGCCCGGGGAGCAGTTGGGGGTTCAATGCCTTGCTCAAGGGCACCTAAGTCGTGGTATTGAAGGTGGAGACAGAACTGTACATGCACTACCCCCACCCACAATTCCGTCCGGCCCGAGACTAGAACCCACAACCCTTCGATTGGGAGTCCAACCCTCTAACCATTAGGCCACGACTTCCCCTTTTATACAGTATTGATTATATTGTATAAATTATATAACCAAATTATAATTTATTACTCAAGTTTTATTAATTCTAAATGTATTTATATTTATATTTGACATTTATAAATTATTTAATTATATGTATAATAAATATATACATAAATTGTATAAATTGTATAAATATATTTATACAAAATGTTATTCATTAATCAAAGTATAATTACTACATTTATATTTTTTTTTCTTAATGTAAAATTTATATTACTCGATCTACAAAATCAATTAAATTATTATATTATTATATAATTAATTTTATTATATATATATAATGTTAATATAATTGTTTTTTATTATATATTTCGTGTGTATATTTACACACAAAACAAAAAAAAAGTTCTATATTTAAAAAATATTTTTATATATTATATAATTAAAAAATTTATAATGCCACACAATATTTTTTTTAATATGGATTTATTATTAGTTAACAATATTTATATAAAATAAAATAATCGAATTTAAAAACATGATTCAATTGTTTGAATATTAATAATATATTTTTACAATCATAATTTATCCCATATACTTCAATATCAGTGTCATCCCTGTGCTGCTTAACGTCTCATTTTGTGTAGCAAACAATAAAAAGCAAATAAAAGCAAGTAATTTGCGGTCAGGATGAGGGGTAAATGATGTTTTTTCCTCGCTATGGTCGCACCAGGACTCTAAAAGGCTCTGATGTTGCTCTCAGGATGGCAGCGCTGGAGTCGTGCTGTAGTTCATTAGGAAATAAACGAGCTTCCTGCGCTCTGTTGAGGCATCAAACACATCTGTTCTGGATCTGAATGCTGCACAAATGACTTCCGTCACTCGACAGCAGCCGCGTCTGAAGCCTCTGTTCCTCGCTGATCGCTGAAGAACTCAATTATTGGGTCTTTATTAAAGTGTGGCTGACAGCAGATCTTACACACATTCAGAGCTCGAAACAAAGCCTGCAGCTGTTTGCTAAGACAAGCATCACTAGTGTGTGTGGTTTCTGACCCGTATGAAGGTCAGCTGCAGCTGTGCATCCCAATGCTAATGCTTCACTGCTCTAGAGATCGTAAAACATCCACTAAATGCTGCATACTGCTTAACATTCATCAATAGCCCACCTAGGTGACAAAAACAAAATAAAAGTCATTTTTTGATTTTGATTATAAAAACCAAAAATATCAATATGAAAGTCATTTCTGGATAAACATTTATTTATTTACTTATTAAATATTTTAATTCAGATTAACTAAAGAATTATTCAGGGTGATTTGTGAGCAAATACACTTAAAATAGATATATAATAAATTATATAAATATTTATATTACAAATTTTATGATATTGAAAATATATAAATATAAACACACACACACACACACGCACACACACACACACACACACACACACACACATATATATATATATATATATATATATATATATATATATATATATATAATGTAATATTAAATAACTTCTGGCTGCATTTATTTGACTAAAAAATACAGTAAAAACAGTCACATACTTGTGAAATATTATTACAGTTCAAAATAGTTGGTTTCTGTTGTAGTATACTGTAAAATGCAATTTATTCCTGTGATGCACAGTTGTATTTTAGTGTCACATGATCTTCAGAAATCATTCTAATATGCAGATTCAATGCATTTTACTTTTCAGGATTCTGTGATGAATAGAAAGTTCTTTACTTAAATTTCACTTTCATCAACTTAATGCATGTTTGATAATTTGAGCAGAAGCATTCAAAAACAAGAACTAAAACTAAAACTTCTGACCGGTAGTGTAGTTCAGTACCATAAGTGATATCTAACAGAAGAGCTGGTGTGCATGCATTGCACAATCAGTTGATTTTCTGAGCTGTTCTTCAGATGACAGGATGAGACTCTGCTCGAGCGGATCTGTGAATCTCTCTGGATTCATCCTGACCCACTTCCAAGCACTTAGCGCGAGTAATCAATGTCATGAACTGAGCATGAACTCCCGGCTCCAAGACAGCGAATGCTGCGCTCATTTATCACGCTTCATACCACCTCACAACCACTTCCTGTGGAGGGACAGGAAGAGTGAAGGACGGGAGGAGGACCCCACAACTACAGGATCCTAAAGAGACACATTTCACATGAAGCTTTCTTTGACACAGACCTACAAAGCATCTATAAGTCACTTCAGATATAAGCGTTTGCTTAATAATATGAATGCAATAATGTTTTCTGCCTCAATTATGACATCAAAGTTTGATACTATGTGGACACACTCTTAACATCTATGAATTTAGAGCTCATCCCTTTAATAGCACTTGACAAAAAAAACAAAAAAAAAACATGACAACTTTGAGCTAATTAACATATGCCCTCCAAATTTACATATTCATATTTAATTCAGTTCTGTTTAGCCAATCACGACAGAGCTTCTATATAGGTTTCTGGTGTAAAATTATTATTATTATTTTTTTATAGAAATGGACCATAAATAAGGAAACATAAAAAAGTTAAACATGCAAACATAAGAAAAAAAATGCTTCAGTGGGGTTCTTTATTAATAATCAATATTAATAATAATTTCAAAATGAATACAAATTACAATAGTATTTTAAAGATTTGTATTTTTTATATAACTTTTTTTATTATTAAAAAAATTAAATTTTTCATATATATATATATATATATATATATATATATATATATATATATATATATATATATATATATATATATATATATTTATTTGACAATTCATATTTTATATTTTTTACATTTTATTATTATCTTCTATGGAAAAAAATGGCTAAATGTGTACTATAATAAAAACATAAAATTTGTAATATAATACAAAAAGCATTAATAGATACTTTTGAATAGATCTCAAGTTTCAATTTTGTATTTCTTTAATTATTTGAATACTTAAATACTGGCACAGGAATACATTTTTAAAATGTTACAATATATTAAAATAGAAAACAGTTATCCTAAATTATATTTTAAATGTTAAATTACTGCTTTATAGTTTTGTTGAAATCAAATACATTTTATCAGCCGGAGCAAAAAAGACTTTAAAAAAAAAAAATCGTACTTTTGATATACTATATTTATATATATATATATAAATTTGGCCGCTCTCTTTCTTAGGGGCTATGTTCTCCATCACAGGGTCAGACGTTCCCTCTCTCAGAGCTCCACGGACCATCACTGATATAACGACCAAACCCTGTGAGATCAGACCGCAAACAAACTCCATTCACGTCCGCAGCAGAGGAACAGAGATGTCACACGTTGCTGTGAGGCTGATGACTCAGGATCTGTGTGCGGTTTGGCTCTGGACGTGTGAACGTGTGAGAACTGGCTGCTTTCCGACTGTGAGAGTTACACTAAGAAAACACTACTTTCTCATTTTCTCTGTTTTCTGAACACGTTTGAGAGCCGATGGATGTCCAGTCTCACTGATTCCTTTCAGTGCTTTAACTAGTCAGATGTAGAGCTGAGCGATATATATCTAAACATCAAATATACCTCAAAACAAACCAGCTTGCTCTGAGATGTTAAATACAACATTTTCATACATTTTTTTCAATGTATATTTATAAGTAAATATGTAAAGAGGTCACTTTATTTTAGGGTCCAATTCTCACTATTAATTAACCTATGACTTTTGCCTCAATGAACTCCTTATTTGCTGCTTATTAATAGTTTATAAGGTAGTTGTTAAGTTTAGGGTATTGGGTAGGATTATGGATGTAATGCATTATACATACTTTATAAGCACTAATAAACAGCTAATATGTTAATTATAGACATGCTAATAAGCAACTAGTTATTAGTGTGAATTGGACCCTAATCATCAAGTGATTTAAAATTACTCAGATAATATATAATGGTTTACTGACCTTTAGCAACTTGTCATCCTTTATATCTGGTGTTCAATTTCATACTAAGAAAAACATGAGGACCTTTTTTGTGAGGTCCTGTAGAACTCAATGTTCCCAAACACCTTTAAGAACTCAAGAGCCTTGATTGCATAATCCTCTGCTATCTTTATATCATTGCTAATCTCAGGAATATGTGATATTAAATAATTATATTCTTCTGCTGATCATATAAGAGCTCTCTGACACACTTCATCCTGTCACAGTCCTTGAGTATTTCAGCCCACGAGCAGAGCAGAGGACCAGAGGCGTCCAAATTGTCACGTCATATTCTGTCCTTTGAAGTCTCCAAGTGTTCTGCATCTTTGTGGATGATAACTATGATTTTGAAGGGGAGGAGAGCAAGTTTAAGCAGATTGCATCTTTGATGATCAATCCTACGGTGGTACTAATGGTAGGAGTGTTGAGATGTGTGTTATAAATAGATAGACATCAATATCTTTGAATTGTGGCTGCCGTACTTTACTTATTGCTTTACCACGGTAAAACCACTGTATGCAAAGAACTGCAACTTACATTAAAGGGATACTCCACCCCAAAATTTAAATTTTGTCATTAATCACTCAAGCCCTGTAAAAGCCTCGCTCATCTTCGGAACACAATTTAAGATATTTTGGATGAAAACTGGGAGACTTGTGACTGTCCCATAGACTGCCAGGTAAATGACACTGTCAAGGTCCAGAAAAGTGATGAGAATACTTTTTGTACTCAACTAAAACTGCTTTTTTCTTTCAAATCAAAGTGAAAATACACATAGAAAATGTATCCTTGTGTCGCAGCTGACACAGAAAAGTGTACGCTGTCTGCGTTCTGGTCATATTCTCTATAATGGCACTATGGTTTTTATTCTATGTTATTTTCGTTTCTTCATGTACAAAAATTCTCATCGCTTCATAACGTTATGATGGCTGTGTGCCAGTTTTTATTTATAGACAGAAACTAAGTCACACAGAGCACATAAGTAAAGAAAACACAACAAAGGGAGGGACGGAGGGGGACTTAGGAGGAGGACAAAGGAATGGATATGGGATGGTGACAGGAAGGGAAGGCTGGCAGGAAGGCACACAGATAATACAGGTGAAGGTTCGGCCGGAGGAAGGACACCCATGTGGAGAACGACAAACAGATCTGACGGAGGAGCCAGGACGGGGACAGAAGGGACCAGGTTGGATCAAATGGAGAAAGGTGTCATTTTGGAAGCAGAAGGGACCAAGGTGGATCAGATGGGGAAGCAGCCAGGGAAGAGGCAGGAGGAACTTGGAGGAACTAGTCGGGAACCAGGCCACAGCCATGATGGCGGCCCACAGTGGAGCCGACAGAGAGAGGAGCCCGAGGCAGAGACAGAAAGCTGCTGAGCCAGGTTGGTGGAAGGCAGAAAGAGATGGCTCCAGCAACCAAGGCACAGGCGGGGATCTGGAAGGCCACGATGGAGCCAGAGCGACAGAGGACCAAGGTGGAGCTGGAGGAAAGGAGGAGCCTAAATGAGCCAGAGGGATAAGATGTAGCCAGAGGAGTCCAGAGGCAGCGGATGGTCGACAACAGACCAAGGTGGAGCCGGATGGGACTATGGAGCCTGGCGGAGGTGATGGACTGACAGGTCATGGAGGAGAGGAGGGAACTAGGAGCCATGATCGAGGTGCTGGGTCGAAGGGCCGAGGCGGAGACCGGGACTCTGAGGCTGGAGGCGGAGACAAGGAATCCAACAGTCATGACGCCGATGGAGACCGGCAGACCCGCTGCGATCCCACTGCACAGATGTTGAGCTGAGGGGCTGTTAGGAGACAGCGGTGGCAATGGTAAGGATTGGTACAGAAGTGGAGGGAGAGGGATGCTGGGCGGGAGTTCATGATGCTCAGAGGGCTTAGGGACGGTGTGTGCTGCCGACACACAGCATAAGGCCACTTCCAGTACCATGAGCGCCAGCGGAAGGGGAACGACCTCCACTGTTGACATAGTATAGGCATACAGTTCAGGACAGACAGATAATTCCAGGCAGACAGAAAGATCAATATAAACAGACAATTCTGTTATGACCTCCGTGGTCATTTTCAGGAAAGACAGAGGATTCAGGGCAGGCAGAGAGTTCATATGAAGGAGAGAGAAGAGGGGACATGTTTGCATATATGGGTGATCCTCAGCACTATCTCTCTCCTAGGAGATGGACTGTCCGTCACGACAGGCTCTGGCTCTCCGCCAGCTGTGAAGTCAAACTGTAGCTCCACGAAGAAGGGTGCTGGTAGGCTGGGCTCTGTGTTGACCATAGTATCTCAAAAGGAAAACATAATAAATAAAAACACACTGCGTTACTTTCACTTTTTAGGTCTGGTCTGCGCCCGAGTCCAACCGAACCATTCCCTGGCCCACCTCTTTCAACCGAGCCAGGGACGGTTAAACAAACCGCACCCAAGCACAGCACAGAGCACTCACACTATTCAAACACGCTCAGGCACAGTTCAAAATACCTAGTGTTAGTACACCCTAAGTAAGGGTGTAAGAAAATAACAATACATGTGAGTATCGTGATATTTTGTTCGGCGATAATGTATTGATTCTCAAAAAAGAATTGTTCCAGTTCCTGCATCGGTGTACAAAGCTGAAGTGTGAAGTCATTTGGGTTTTTGCGGTAACGTTCGCCCCATTTAACTACATTTAACTAAAGAGTCCTGCAAGCACTTGAACCCCCCCCCCCCCTTACTCGTGCTGCACAAAAAGTGTTTCAATAACACAAACTATAACTTCTCACTCATGTCCATTGCGGTGATCATAGCCTTCACATTCTTTCTGATCTGAGTGATCCTTCTCTATCAAGCTAGCTAAATATGTTTAACACGTGAATTCCTGCTAAATATGCAGTTATATTACGAATCGTTCGCATGAACTGTACTCGTGATTGAGCGGTGGTGGAGCGTTCTTGGAGTGAGAGAAAACCACGACGCTCTGACTTTAAAAAAATCCATCCAAATCATACCGCTCTACTCTGTGCTCAGCTCCCACTCTTCTCTGCTCACATATTCTGATCCCAATATATCGCCTTGCTTACACTATCGCAATGTATCGCAACCCATGTATCGTGATACATATCGTATCACCAGATTTTTGCCAATACACAGCCATAACCCTAAGACATAGCCTATTGCTGCTGCAGAAATAGCAGATATAGCTATTATATACCTGTAGTAAATCTATACAGGTGGAGCTGGCGAAGGAGGAGGGTTTCAGGGGAACTATCTGCATCTATCTGTATTTTTATGCTCTACTGTTAGTGTAATGAAGTGAAGTGAAATAATGAAGTGAAGTTGTGAAATAATCTGTATGCACCAGGGGTCTGAGAGTAACGCAATTAAAATTCTCTGTATGTATGTGCTGTACACGTGGAAGAATTGACAATAAAGCTTGACTGGACTTGACTTTTAAATGTAAAGGCAAATGTAATGGACATTTAAATGTAAAGCACTACTGTTTGCCTTAACAACCCATCAGCCTGCCCCATCTAGAGTTTCATGACAGAACTTGCCATTTTTTAATAGTTACATAACCAAGTCAGACCATCGGTTTTGACTCTTTATTTTTTTGTACATTTTGTGAAAAATAAATGTAAATGCATCATTATAATTTTTTTTCCAACTCAAGTATCTCTTTCATCATTAATTATACTCAAAATGTATAAACTTAAATATTAACGAATACTGATGCTATATGGCTAATTTCAATATTTTTATTTATTTATTTATTTATTTATTTTTTTTATTTTTTTTTATTTTTTTTTTTTTGGCTAATTTCAATATAACATGCTAGGATGCAGGTTGAGAGTCGTATGCCATATCAAATTGAATATACTATATGATAATCACAAAACAGTCTATCAACACTCTAGCAATGAAACAGCAAGTTTTGCATGGAACAACTATTTACTTTTTTTTTCACAACACACCATTTGCAAGATTCCTTATTTAGGTTATTTATCACAATGATTTTTCATTTGCATGCCCATGAATAACCAAATCAAATCTATAAAGCAGATCTGCAACATCTGAAGCAAAGTACATTCAGTCCCATGCTCATCCAAGACGGTTCTCCTTGCGAGGTAGCGGATTCATTTTAAATGTTGAAATAATTTTTTTGATGTTTATTTTTGTGCCATTAGCATACTAGTATAGTTTTTATGAATATTTAGAATTAGTTTTGTGTTTTGTATTTTCAGTTAACATTTTAATTTTAGTAATTTTGTTTTATTTGTGTTTTGTCATTTATTGCTTTGTCTAAACCAAAAATGTGAAAATAAATACTTTTACAAAGTTTTAAATTCATTTCAGTTAATTTATTTCAGTTATCCTTTCAGTTTTAGGTAATGATAACAACCCTTAATGCTATCCTAATTTACGTTTTTTTCGTTGTTTTTTTATTTTATTCATTTAATACAGTTCCTTCAATCCATTGATTTTCTTTCAACTCCCAAACATCTAGGTGTGATCATGTCAGAGTGGACCAACATTTCAACATGCCGCCCATCCATTTTCGCAAGGAACTCCAGCGAATGCCACAATTTACCTTATGATTTTGTCGCCTTCTCCTTCAGCATCAACCTGATTCTTGGTTTCCCAGCAAACTGTTATATCCTGTGGCTGAGCATGAAAGAAATAATCAGAGGACAGTCCCTCGAAGTCTTCGTTTTCAACACTTCACTTGTTGAGGTCATCTATAACTTCTCCTTCCCCTTTGTGATCAAACAGTATTTCTTTAATTGTCTTCACTGTAAACATGTAATAATTGGTTTTGCAATGATTCTTTTGGTTGGTCGTCCTCTTTTTCAAACCTGCATCTGTTTGGAGCGATACTTGGGGGTTCTTCATCCTGTGACCTTCTTGAAGCTCAAACCCATTAAATACAGGATCACCACAGCCATAATTGGATGGATTCTTATAATTAGCTCAAGCATAGTAGTTAGGTTGGGACTCATTGACATGTACGAATTGCTTATGCCACAGTACTTTGCTTTTCTAATCATGGAAGTTTTTAGCTGTTTGATGGTCCTGAAGGCTCTGAGGCGTCCTGGACCAGGTGATGACATCAAGAAGAGAGATGGCGTGAACCGGGATAAAGTCAAGGCTCTACGGATCATTCAGATCGTGCTGGTTTCTTTGGTGTTGACATATGCCCCTGTCACTATCTCTCTTGTACTCTATTATATTTTAGATTTTAATAAGTTTCTCGTGTGGTGGTCTTTTTGCATGTGCACAGGGGTCATGTTCGGGTTCGTGCAGCCTTTCCTCTATCTCAGAAGAGTTAACAAAGTGTGTCTTTGTTTTAGTGATTTAAAAATGTGTAGCTGAGCTAAAAATTTACAACTTCCTGTTTCATAACATGTTTTAAAACAAACAGTAGATACTTGTCTATACATAAGAGTCATCAGAAGGGCTGCACAATATTGTAAAAAGCGTACACTGAGAAATTTAGTTTAGTGCCCAAAGCATGGATTTGTATTCAGAAAACGATTGTTAATGGTTGCCTGTTACATTACAGCACATTAAATTTAACTTACCACAAAATCAGAGATGACTAAGGACGATGGCTTGCGACGATGATTTGTAGATCAACAGCACCACTGACAAATATCTAATGTGTTGTATCTCCTGCCGCTCCATAGTATAAACAGTACGTGCGATTCTCAAAAAGTGAAATTAAAAAGCAATCTTGCATTTAAAAGCAATTTTAATGCCAGGCATGATAGTTGCTCCCTGATTCTTGCAATTTATATACAGTATAATTACCCAATGATATAACTGTGAGAGAAATTATTAAAAGATGTATTTTCCTCCCATATCGTACTTATTTTCTGTGACATAAAATGCAAGATAATTTATTTTTCCTTAAATACAGAAATGTGACCAGATGACTTGAATGGCGACATAAATTTTTTTTAAATATAAAGTGTACAGCCTTAGTCCATTGCAGCTCATTTGTTAGGAAGGGTCTGAAAAAGAAAAAATAAAGGAGAAACAGCTTCTCATCAAATGCATATCACAAAGGTTTTATGGATTGTCCACCACAGTTCCTACAAGATCTGCCTTACACCTCACTATGCCATGAATAACGACTTAATCATTGTGAAACCAAAATATAGACCTTTCTGTGGCTTTAATTCTTCAATCAATTAACCCAGATCATATGTCTGAATGCACAAAAAACTTATCAAGTTAGTCAACATAGACTTGATTCCTCCGTTTTATCTAATTATCATCCAATTTCAAATGTACAGATCATTGCTAAATTATTGTAAAGTACTGTTGCTTCTCAGCTTCTGTCTTTTCTTGTTGAAAATAATCTATTCGATCCATTTCAGTCTGGCTTTTGTCCATTGCACAGTACAGAAACTGCTCTTGTAAAAGTACTAAATGATCTACTTCTCTCTGGTTACTCTGGTTCTCTCTCTGTACTTTTGAAACGGTTTCTCTGATGTGGGTATTTCTGGTGCTGTTCTTTCCATTTCTTTTTTTTTTTTTTTTGTCAGACAGTTCTTCATATCAGTGTAGGGTTTTCAATCCCCTAATGTCCATTTGAAACAAGGTGTCCCCCAGGGATCTGTTCTAAGCCTACTAATTTTCATTATTTACATACTACCCATGTCAGATTTTGTATTGACACGACTTTAATTACCATTTATATGCTGAAGACATTCAAATTTACTCTATTTGTAGGCCCACTCCATCAACTCAAAATGACTAAATCTCTACTTGTGTACATGAAATAAAAGCCTGGCTAATCTCTTTTTTTTTTTAACTAAACATGAATAAAACCAAGATCATTACTGTTGGAACCTCGTCACTTACTAGAAACATTCCTAATGACTTTTCTTCTGAGATAGCTGGTACTCTAATTAGATCATGTTGTACTGTTAAAAATCTCTTTCTCCTTTCAAGCCCATATTAACTCTGTCACCAAATTCACATTCTTTCAATTATGTTGCGTTGCCAAGCTCTGCTGTTTTATTAGTTTTAAAGATGCTGAAACCATTATCCATGCTTTTGTCACATCCAGTCTTGATAATTGCTATGCCCTCATCAGTGGTTTACCTGCCAGCTCCATTTCCAGGTTACAGTATTCAAAATTCTTCTGCTAGACTACTCACCCACATCAAGCGCTCTGCCCACATCTCTCCAATTTTCTTCACTCCTCATTGGCTTTCAGTTGTCTATCGTATTAAATACAAAATTATCCTGCTCACTTTTGTTGCACAACCTGGTCTTCTCAGTATCCCTTGGTATTGCCTTGCTTCATTTGGGGAGTAGATCATTCAGTGTTGCTGCACAATTTTGGAACTCTCTCCCACAAATTTTTGCTACGTCAATAACATTCTAGAATTTAAATCACTTATTAAAACTCACCACCTGTTCTCTGAATGTTATCATTTATAAGTTATGTCCTACATCTTTTAGTTTTTTCGGAATGTTACCATTCTTATTTTGTGTTGTGTTTTCTCATTGTGGTATATTTCATTTATTTCACTTGTGCTTATGTTTGTTTATTTTACTTTTGTCTAATTGTATCTTCACTGTAAAGCAACCCTGAGTACTGGAAAGGCGCTATATAAAATAAAACATATTATTATTATTAACAGCATTCACATTTTGCTTAAATAATGTCATGTTTTCCAATATAAAATGATATTTAAATGTTCTATGTTAACATACATTTATGAATTATTCAATAAAAGTAAACAGCGTACATTTTGACTTCATGTTGACTTTAAAAACTAGGCAAACATTGAGTAATACCTAGGAGAGGTATTTCAGAGCAATTTAGCTCAAGTAGGCATGAAATCGTTTAAAATAAATTGAAAATATAGCAGTATATTCATTATTTACAGCGGATCTTGCAGCAGTCGGTGCTGTTTAGAATAACTTATCTCCCTAAACTCAACAGGGATGATAAGAAACATTAATCAAGCCTCTGTCCCCTGTGCGCGTAAGTGAATGTCTTACATTAGGAGGCTGGAGATAAAGGAAAGGCAAGTATTTGATGGAAATCATTCATTTGGCTGACTGCTCTCCGAGGACGTTTTGATCTGATAGTGGGAATGAGGACATATATTTTCCTCCCAGAACTTTTTAGCTTATCTCCACCATTGAACACTCACACACACATATGCAAACTCTAGTGCTCATATGCTTCATTAGCAAAAAATGTGTAGAAAATATCCTCATATCATTGCAAACAAACATCCAATAGAAACACATTACTGCTGCCTGATGAAGCTACAGTTGCACCGTTCTCCTCCTCTTTTACATCAGATATGCATGCTAGCCAACAAAGTACAAACAATAGGCCACAGAATCTAATTTACTTAAATTAGCTCATTTTGGATCAAAGAATAATTCCTTGTTACATTTTACCCCAAAATCAAACAAAACAAATATATTTTGCTTAGCATCTTTTCTGTATCACGTTATTATTCACTCACCCTCAGGTCATCCAAGATGTAGATGTTTCTTCATCAATTTTAGAGAAATGTAGCATTAAATCACAAACCAATGGATAATCTGCAGTGAATGGGTGCCGTCAGAATGAGAGCACAAACAGCTGATAAAAACATCACAATAATTCAGAAGTAATCCACACCACTCACGTCCATCAGTTAACATCTTGTGAAGCTAAAAGCTGTGTGTTTTCAAGAAACAAATGGCTTAGAGCCAAAATATTAGTCCACAATCCACAAGAATGTCTCCTCCAGAGAAAAAGTCCATCCCCTGTTGTCAAAATCCACCAACATATGTGTTTAGAGCAATTTTCACTTATAAACTGTGCATATTTCTTTCCTTATTCAGACAAGATGACATTTTCACTGGAGAAAGCAATGTTAACAGCTCTTACTCTGACGGCACCCATTCACTGCAGAGGATCCATTGGTGAACAATTGATGCAATGCTACATTTCTCCAAATCTGTTCCCATGTGGACCGAGGGTTAGTAAATTTAACATACATTAACTGTGTGAGTTAGCAAACAGTAAGAATCTAATGCTATAAGATTACATCTACAGTTCAATCTTCTGAATTTCTAAATGACTTCAGAGTATGTTCTCAGCAGAAACATCTAAGAAGCAGGAGACAACATCGCTCCATTTAATCTCAATGCAGTATCAGCAAATACTGAGATGTTTAAAGAGATCTCATTGGCTAATAGTCCTAACGATAAGTTTACATCTGGGAAATGATCTTAATTAAATGAAAAATACATTCCCTGTATTTGTTGTCCTCCCGAAAGCAAAGGCTATTTACAGCATTTCTGCTGACGTGTGTTTCTAAGGTTTCATCCTCCGAGCAGCAAGCAGGAGGAAAATATGCCATGAAATATTCAGCGTGTATTGCATGTCTCAGCTGGGTTCTGCCAACAACACCTTCACTATTAAAGTTCGACCCACACACGCGGCATCTCACCATCACGAGTGTAATTACAGGGGAGGGAGGCGCGTTTCTCCGGGGTAATTCAAACACACATGCTCACTACAGCTCCGGCCCACGTTCAGCTGTGACTCAGTGTAATTCCCAAACACTTTCTGCAGTTCTCATGTTCCCCTCGAGTCGATCGAGCACAGAGATTCAATTTCACAATTCATTCTGCACGTGCTGCGCATCCGCATGCTTTGCAGGCGAACAGAGACACAAAACCTGCTAAAAATAACAGGGGTAGGCAAAATGTTTTGAGTTTCGACATTTTAAGATCTTTACAAGATCCACCCTTGGATTTACAATAAATCCCTAAAATTTCAACAATATGCTTCTATGATTTTCTATCAACCCGCCTAGATATCTGTTATGAAGTAGAGACATGGAAATATAATTTCAGTAACCTTTATACACGTTTTTATAACTTGACTAAATAAAAATGAGGTAATATATACAGTGCCCGCCATGAAGACAAAACTGCTTTCTCTGCTGTGGAGTCAAGACATTTGCAAATATGATTAAAAGATGAATATGCGACAAAACTACAGATTATCACATTTTATTATTAGGTGTTTCGACAGACATGTTTTACCTAATAAGGACAGCACTTATAAAGTTCATCCCACTATCTGATGTGAGCATAAGTATTGGAACACTTGAATTTAATGCAGATGTAAGAGATTAAAAGCTAATATTTAGTTGCAGATCCCTTGCATGAAATCAGAGCAGTAGTTTACCATAGACATCTCCAGACTCTTGTTCTTCTGCTTTGAAATGCTTTTCTCCAGCCTTTAATGCAGACAATTCCATCTGATGCTTGTTTTGGGGAGTCTCTGTCTTTAGTCTCCTCTTCAGCTCGTGAAATTAATGTTCAATCTGGAGATGGATTTGGAAAATCTAAGACTTTACATTTCTTTGTCCTGATGAAGTCCTTGACTGAACTGGGAGGATGTTTTGGGTTAATATCCAGATCCAATATGAAGTGCTTTCTAATGGGTTTGGTGGCATTTTCTTCAATATTGGTAGCTAAGATGATTTTGTACCCTTCCAAATTCATTCAGCTACTGCCATCATACATTAAGTCATCATTAAAACGAAGAGGTCCTGTTCTAGAGACAGTCATGCATGTCTATGTCACCACCTCCACCAAGCTTCACAGATGAGCTTATATGCTTAGAATAATTTGGAGTTCCCTTTTGTGCTCCACACTTTTACTTTCCAATCACTTAGATAAAGGTTCATCTTTGTCTCATCGGTCCATCAACTCGGTTCCAAAACTCTACTGGCTCACATTTGTGAAGAACCTCGCCTTTCTATTTTTGGTGCTGATCAAGGTTTGCATCTTTCTGTAGCTTCTGTAATTCTGTGTCAAACTCTCCTGCAGACTGTAGATTGACAGAACGTCACCCCAGCTTTCTGCAGGTTGTTGGTGATTTTACACACATGTATTTTAGGGTTCATTTTCACAGCTTTTATGATTTGTCTGCCATCAACTACTGTTGTTTTTCTCAGCCAATCAGGTCGTTGTTGGTTGCTGATGTCGCCGGTAGTTTCCAAACTCTTGACTTCTCCATGCCCTTTGTTTTTCCTGTAGTTCTAATTGACTTCCTCTTTTCTTTTAGCATCCAAATTGCTTGCTTTTCTTTCAAAGTCGGCTTCCTCGTCTTCATTCTGAATAATAATAATAATATTTCCATGTCTGTACTTCATAATTTAACGTTTAAATAAATATCATTACTTGCCATTTCGGTCTTATTCGGTGTGAACTTTTTTTTTTTTTTTGGTTTTCCGGGGCTTGACCAAATCATGACCACTAAATATGAACAATAATTATAGACTTATAATGTGACAGTCAGTGATAGATCAAACAGAAGAGCAAACGAACACGTTTCACTGAATAGCTTCTCAAGTGCCAAATGAACTTTTAACAACTAAAAGAACTAGATGTGCACTTTCAGCTTTATAACACAAAAAAAAAAACTACATAAGATGGCAGAAGCTTGGGTGAACAGTGTGAATGCCACAACCTGTTAATATGGATGCAGAAATAAATAAACCGTGCTTACGCAAACATGTGTGAAATAGGCCTTGATGTGAGAAAATAGTAAAAATAGAAAGACATTGAAAGGTTACATTGCTAACTCAATGAAACAAACCTTGGAAGTGTGTGAGGAATTATGTATGTATTCCTGGAGATATAAAGAAACAATGGTCAGATCTGCATTACCTAGAACTCTGTTTGTTTATGTGATTTTACGTCTCTTTATCTCTCTCTTTTACACACACACACACA
Source organism: Carassius gibelio (assembly GCF_023724105.1). Classification (NCBI taxonomy): domain Eukaryota; kingdom Metazoa; phylum Chordata; class Actinopteri; order Cypriniformes; family Cyprinidae; genus Carassius; species Carassius gibelio. The sequence continues at coordinate 24,686,022 of NC_068418.1, forward strand.
CACACACAAACGGGGAGACATTCCATAGTCGTAATGGTTTTTATACTATACAAACTGTATTTTGTATCACCTGACCCTACACCTAAACCTACCACTTGCAGAACACTATCTGCACTTTTACAATTGTAAAAAAAAAATTTGTTTACTTTCTTTTTAAACCACTTTTACAAATGAGGACGCCCCCATTGGAGGTTTTGGAGATTTTGTCAGGTTTAGCTCCCTTTTGAGTACAAATTTGTCCTCAAAATAGGCTTAAGTACACACACACACACACACAAAGAAATCTCTTTGACTATTGAGTTCCTACAGACAGCAAAGGATGACATCTTTCACACAAGTCAAAGTGATTTCTTTTTCCTCTCTTAATAGATGAAAGGAAAAAAGTGCTTACAGGAAAACTTTTCAGATAGTGCAGAACTGAAAACATCCAACTACAATCATCGAGCTTCATTTGCATTTCAATTAATACTCATTTGGTTATCTTACCCCACTTCTTTATGCTTCACTTCTTTAACGTGAAAAATGACTTTGAGCCAATTACTTTCAAATAAACTTTCTAGTCACCTCCAACACAGTTTTTTTTTTGCCATTTATAACAAATACAAAATTAAAACATTTGACATCCAAAATCATCAAACTTAATGACCAAATAAATAACACTCTATATTTACAATGTCAATAAAATCCTTATAAATATATTATGAATGTTAAGAATTACATTACTGCAATCTGAGTCTTCCAGTATTGAGAATATGAGGGGGACATTATATTTAACATACATTAAATAGCTTGAATGCTCTATAGTTGAGTTATTTTAAGTAATTCAGTCTATATTTTAATACGTGGTGATGTACAAGTCCTAAGCAGACAGCATGTTGACTAGCACACATTACTTTCATCATGGAAAATAATATCAACTTTCTCTCTCGCTTACACTTTAGATGGTCATTTATCAAATCACTGGGTGTGACTGAGACAAGCGGCTAGCATGATGAACGCTCATGACAGACTGTCACATGATACACACGCAGGTGTTCACAGGTGTCAAATCACATGACTTCTGAATACAGCTTTGTAAGGACTGTGCACCTTTCAGCTTTCACATGCAATTTCTGCATTTGACAAACAGGATAAAGAATTATAAAATAGCTTTGAGTTCAATGAAGTAGAAATAAAATCCACTAAAAACCAATACATTTTGTCTGCTGTGTGGAATTTTGTCTGCTCTGTTGAGTTTCAAATTGATATCCATCATCGGATGGGTTCTGATCATATGTTCAACCATATTAGGGACAATGAATACCATTGGGCTTTATCGATTGATTTTGCAAAGGCTCTGCTGTGTCCTGGACAGTGTTGTGGGTAACGCGTTACAAAGTAACGCGTTAGAGTACTCTAATTACTTTTTTCCTGAAATTTGTAACTTAACGCGTTAGTTCCGTGCGTAAGTAATCAGTAACTTCGTTATTTTTAAAAAAAAAAGTAATCCGTTATTTTAAGGAAAGGAAAATCCCGACTGCAGCCTGCTTTTTGTCAGACAGTAGTCCTAGGTCTACTGTGCCACCTGCGGATGTATCAGCGGAGCCGAAGCTCTGTGATCGTAAAGTCAATGGCTGTGATGCGTCTGTGCCCTGCGCCTGACCCTGTGTGTGTGTGGGTTTTTTTTTGTTTTTTTTTTCGAACTCCCGGCAAGATAGCAGAGAGGACAGCGTTTGGTTTATGGAAGTACGCACATTATTTTCAATTTGTCAACGAAAAAGAAAAGAACATAACGGTAAAATGCACACTCTGCTTTGGTGAAAAGCTTCTGTCGACCGCCAAAAATTCTACCTCAAATTTAACGCTACGTTTGATGTCATTTGCCTGTGTGGCAGTGAAGGATTTAATTCGGTTTGTTATCATTTTTGTTTGACAGTCAGCTGTTAATTTCTGTTAGATCGTTGGCTGGCTGGTTGTTCATCATTTCTAAATGGATTTAAATCTGCAAGCCTGTTTAAGGTTGTGTTTACAAATAAGCATACTTGTACTTTGATAACTGCATTATTTAAAGTTAAAGAAAAATCAGGAGTTATCTTGTGGTGCTCATAATATACAGTAGCCTAGGCTACCCGGGCTGGGTAACGTTAGGTGCGAATTTTGATTAATAATATGTTCTGTGATAATAAATAAATAAAACGCCATGTGGAATAGCCGATTGCTGACTGTCTTTCCTGTTAATGTTAACCTGCAGTAGGGCTGCAACTAACGATTATTTTGATAATCGATTAATCTGTCGATTATTTTTACGATTAATCGATTAATCGGTTTATGTACTTATATTTTAATGTACTTACATTCAGCATAGATTTTTAAGAGATTTTAACCATTTTGCATTGTCATATCCTCATCAAAAATATACCTGGAGTTGTTTTATTATGTTAGTAATCCTTTGGCGAACTCTTCTGCAATCAAAACACTGACCCATACTCTAGCAAAATTCACAAGGAGATTTCAAATATTGTTTTCACCATGGCAGTCCTTAGAGCTCCTAAAGTAGTTTAACATCCCAAACAAAGCTTAAGGAATCTTTGAGAACATATTTTCACGTATAAGGATAAAACAGAATAAAATTGCAGTGCATTGTATTTTATTATTTACTGTGAAAAAGCTTTATAGCTTATGCTGTGAAATTGTAAACAATCCTTCGAAAAAAAAGTGCCAATGGCATGAAACCTGAATGGAACTCACAATTTAAAGTAAAATCCATCAGAAGGGTGTCCAGAAAAAAAAATTGGGACACACACAAAAAACCTGCTGTGTGAAAAAGAGCAGTGAATACTTAGAAAAGAAGTGCATTTTAAATATACTCAAACATTTACCTCTCTCATTCAGTCATAATTAGGCTGCAAGTCTGAATTATGAACTGGTAAACGACAAACTGATCACATAACATGTTTGTAAAGCTTTAAATGTTAACTGTTAAAAAGCAATGTTATCAGCTTTTACGACTAAACATTTGCAAACAACCTTGTACTGGAGAATCTGCACAAATAAAATTCTTAAGGGATTTAAAAAAATTCTTAAAAAAAAATTCTTAGCCGTTCACATATCGCACCTAAAAACGCGTGGAAAACGCTAGTCGCGCCGCTTTCTCCTTCTTTCCAAAGCGCTCGGGCAGAAGCGCCCCTGAGGCGTCTGCCTTTGCTAAGCAACCATGACGTGCTCTCTCCATGACGTGCCCTCTCCATGAAGACCCGGAAATTTCAGCAAAGGATAAATGGATGCGGTGTGGACGCGTCTGGAAAAACGGGCGCATCGCACCGCGTGCGTGTCGCGACCGCGTCGCTTCCATTATGAGAGTGCATACTGCGCGCCTACATAGGAAATAACGAACTTGAGCACGCAAAAGACACGATATGTGAACGGCCCCTTAAACAGTTCAGTAGTGCAGAGTTTACAGGTTACTCTTCATTTTGAAGGCTCAAAGTAAAGTACTCCCACTTCCCGCTGAATGCTGCAGAGACGCTGTTCGGGAAGCACGTGACATAAAACGAGGCCAGCTATTGGCTATTCGCTACTTCACCTGCTGTACTGGCTGAGTAAAACCTCCGGTGGCTCATTACTGCCACACTTTGGTCACCGCAGATTTGAAATATGCACGAAATGAGCCGCTTATGGCAAATAAAATTTATTTAGCGACGAATCGATTACTAAATTAGTTGACAACTATTTTAATAATCGATTTTAATCGATTAAATCGATTCGTTGTTTCAGCTCTAACCTGCAGTGTTAATTTAGTCGGATGACTGACGTTATTCATTGTCGGGAGTCACGACTTCTAGGTGCATTTAAAGGGGCCGGGGGCTGTGTCTGTCATGTGTGAGCCGCTGCAAACGGCTTTTAATTTTTGGTAACGCATGAGTACTCTAACGCGTTACTTTTATGAATAGGTAACGCTGTATCATAACTGATTACTTTTAATTGATGGTAACGTTGTAACCTAACTAACTACTTTCCAAAGTAACTATACCCAACACTGGTCCTGGACCTGGTGATAACGTCAAGAAGAGAAATGTATGAACCAGGATAAACTTCAAGCTTTATGGATCATTCTGTTGGTTCTGGCATCTTCAGTGTTAACGTACAGTCCTACAATCTCTCCTGCTTAATTATTTTATAGATTTGAAGATGTTTCTTTTGTCCTAGTTCATTTGTTTGTGCCTTGGGCTCACATCAGGGTTTGTGCACCCTTACCTCAATCCCAAAAGAGTTGGAAAGCTGCCGTTCTGTTAACAGGTTTTAGATGGAATGGAGTGCACGTATTTACATATGTCCAAAAAACCATATCCATATCCATTTTCTTATCTTTCATATGGTTTCATGCTTAATAAAACAATAATAAATATTTAGAAATTACATTTTTGTTTTGTTTTCGTCTACTAAATACTATATAGGCTTACAACACATGTATACCCCAATAAATAATATTGGATATATTCCCCAAAAATTTAATTCTGTGATCAATGACCTAGCCTCAAGTCCATCATGAAATAATGACAGATTATGTAGAAAAATAGGTGGCACTGAGGTCACAATGGCACACATGAAGTTTGGTGTCAATATGACGATGATTTGCAGTTTGGCATTGAACAATTAATGAGTAAATGAAAACCACTTCATCTATCGACATTAATTTCATAACGTTTTGCCAGCATGGTCTGAAGAGTTAAATCTGGTTCAAATTAATTTATTTGTGCTGTCATTAATTTTCATACTGTCCTCTATATGTGTGGCAGTTTTATGAGAATTAATACAATATGTTTTTTGCACAATATATAGAGATGAGATAAGCTGTGTTAATATACACTTGCATGTCATACTTTGAAAGGATGGGTCATTTTGAACAGGCCTTCGGAGTCTGATGTTAAGCTGATGTTACACAGCGTAATTTTTTTTAGCAATTTTGTTTTTGAGTAATGTTGCTTTAGCACTTTCCCATTGAGAATGGGTTTTTAGATCCATTGTGTGCCCTGTGTCTCACCCGATTGCCCATTGAGCAACTTTAACCAAAGCTGCTCTAAAAGTTGCCCCGTATATCATCAGCACACAGTATACATTTCTAAATAAACTTAATTTGAATGCCTGATATGGATTGTTTGGGTTTGAAGATCAGAATTTGAATGCTGCATCAATGCAAAGCTGCTCAATATATCAGATACCCCAACACGTCAAAAAAACATCTATACTCATCCAACATGTTCAGCTGGAGTCACACTAGAAGTTAGCAACTTGTCCTTTCGAAGAGCATCTTAAATCAAGTTGCACTTTCTTGTGAGTAGACAGATTCTTTACTACTAATATCAAAATAGGTTTGTTAAGATTGCTATTTTTCCAAGTAATGTTTCAGTTTTTTTTTTTTTGAACAGGTCAAAAAGAAAAAGAAGAAGTCTAGGTATGGACATGTTGGAGCTAACAAACATCTCAGCCTGTAGAGGATCACTTTTCTCTGTGAACTCCACCATTTTCAGTGTTTTATACTCCTCTCTTTTCACCACCGCAATTGGCATCAATATGGTCCTCGGTCTTCCAGCAAACTGTTACATCCTGTGGCTGAGCATAAAGCAGATGATTCATGGACAGTCCACCAAAATCTTCAATGCTAATGGGGCACTTGCTGAAATCCTCTTCTGTTCTGCTCTTTTCTTTGCCATAGAAACATATTTCTTTGACTGCACTGATTGTTTGGTACCACTGACCTTTCTTAGTCAGCTGCTGTTGGTCGGTCGTCCTCTGTTTCTGAGCTGCATCTGTGTGGAGCGATACTTAGGTGTTCTCCATCCCATTACCTTCCTGAAGCTCAAACCCATGAAATACAGGATTGCTTTATGCACCGTTGGATGGATTGTTATCATTAGCTCATGTGTAATCGCTACAATGGGTAAAATTAAATATTACAACTTTCTTCTTCCACAATTACTCTTCTTCTTCTTTGTAAAGCTGTACAGCTGCTTGATGGTCCTGAAGGCTCTGATGCGTCCTGGACCTGGCGACGACGTCAAGAAGAGGAATGGAGTAAATCAGGACAAAATCAAAGCTTTTCAGATCATTTTGGTTCTGCTGGTCTTTTCTGCACTGACATACAGTCCTATATGTGTCTCTCTTATGCTTTATTATATTTTAGATTTAGAGAAGTTTCTTCTATCCTGGTCCATTTCCTTGTTATTAGCAATCCTGTTAGGGTTTGTGTATCCTTTACTCCATCTCAGAAGGGTTGGAAAATTGACCTTTTGTTAACATTTAAAAAGTTTCATGAAACTTTTCATCCAGCAGGGAACAACATCTGTAAAAATTCAATACCAAGGTTGTCTTGCTAGTGGCAAACATAAGATTTCCTTCTTCCAAAGACATAAAACAGGATTCATAAAACTGAATGCTCTGTTGGGTTATATTCAAATCTTAGGATATTTTTGAGGTCTTGATGTAGACTGTAGAATTTGCTTAAATCTGTTAATTTTTAGGCTTCGGGCTACCGTACACATTGAAAACCATCACAGCACACTATGAGTAAATACAATTCCTCACCCACCAAACTGTGAACCAGCCTGACCAATAACTTACAATAACTGAAGTCAGAATAATTATTATTTAGACCAATCACGCCTGAACCGATAATCTTGTCAGAAACCTTGACTCAAACACAGATGGTACTACTGCTAATAGATCTTTATCTGGAAAGTGTCTAACTTTTCCAAACAAAGTCTCATATTACTCACATTACACTGGCTAAACTTCTCGTTTTGTTGTGAATGTGGACAAAGTTGTCAATTAGGATTAATGCCTAATACGCATTCGCATTTTGAATGCTGCATTAATGCAAAACTGCTCAACAGATCCAAGACAAAAGTAATAAATCATAGCCAAGTATTTTGGCAGCAAATGAAACAAATCATATTCAGTGGACCTTCAACCTGAACCAAACTGCTAGTTGGCAACTGTGATTTCAAGTGTTTGGTGGACAACTTAAACACTCAGGGAACGAAGAGGTGCTCCTGGTGAGGATACAGCTCAGAATTTACTTTAAATCTAGAAAGCTGGATTGAAATGTCTTAATGCATCTTGTTTTATAAACTCTAGATAAGACCATGACAAATCTTTCAATGCTCCTGCCATTAACACACACAGTGAACTCCAACGCATGCTACGTTTTCCCCTCCAACGTCGTCGCTGCCTCTCTCACCATCAACATGGTTCTTGGTCTTCCAGCAAACTGTTACGTCTTGTGGCTGAGCGTAAAGGAGATGATTCAATGCAGCACTTGTCGAGTTCATCTTCTGCATCTCCAACGTTTTCCTCATTCAACAGATTCTGTAAAGACTGTGAGTTTGGGTTACTTTTTTTTTTTTTTGGACTGGTACTTTGGGTCGGCCAGCCTTTGTTTCTGAGCTGCATCTGTGTGGAGCAATACATTGGGGTTCTCAATCCTGTGACCTTCAAAAAGTTTAAACCCATGAAATACCAGATCGCCTGTTCTGCCGTCGGATGGGTTCTAATCCCCATCTCATGCATAACATTCACTCTGGAAGTGATTATACTCTTCTGCTTGAATTCATATTATGTTTCGCAGTAAAAGTCTTCTGCTGTTTGACGGTCCTAAAGGTTTTGGGGTGTCCCAGACCTGGTGATGACATTAATTAGACAGATGGCGTAAACAAAGGTAAAATCAAAACGTTTCGGATCATTCGGATGGTGCTGGTGTGTTTGGTGTTCATGTACGGCCCTAACATTATCTCTTGTGCTTTATCATATCGTAGATCAAGAGAAGTTTCTTCTGTCCTGGTTCATTTCTTGAGTTTGGGGATCATGTTAGGATTTGGGCTGCCTTTTGTATATCTTAAAAGAGTTGGAAAGTTACCATTTTACTAATTATTATTATTTTTTTAAAGGCTTGATGAAACTTTAGGGTGCACTTTAAAAAGAAAAGTCTAATGACAAAACTACATTGGTGAAAATTATGAACTTTAGGTTCCTCTAAATATCTGCACATTAAAAGGGTGTTGAACTCCTGTTTACAAAAGCAGTTGTGATGTAGCTGAGAGATTTCACAGATCTCTTGTGACTTTGCCTTTTTAATACTTTGCATTGCAAAGGTGACTCTTTGCCACTATCGTGTAGTTAAACAGAGCACTAAAATCCCATCTGTCCCCTAGAGCTCTGACTTACACTTTACTTCAAATTGTACCCTGGAGATGTCGGCATAAAAACATAGAGGTTACCCAAAAATGCCAAATGCATATTCATCTTGCTGCTTTTCTGAATAAATAAATACATAAAACATCTACTAGTAAATCATGAGGCTCCCTATAATATTTGCCAGTTATGTACCATTCAGGAATCTTCTAGAACTTTGCATCGTGGTATTAGCTTTTGGTGTTTTGTTCCTCATTTGTAAATCACTTTGAATAAAAGTATCTGCTAAATTAATAAATGTCTAAACAGCAATCAAACAAGCTGATGTAATTGATACAGTGGTGTAGTTTGAAATCTCTCACCACATCTGCATACTGGTTTCCTCAATTGCCTACTTCCTTCAAACACATAAGATAACCAAGGGTTTAGGCATTTTCACCATGAAAATTATTTTTACTTTTTAATACACTCATATTCTTCTATGCAGTTGAATTATAAAACTGTGCAGAGATTCATTATTCAACACATGATTCTTCACTCCGACAGTTTTAAAGTAGGTTTAAAGTACAATCAAAGACATACTAATGTCCAGTATTAGTGTTTAATAATGTAATTTTTAGATAATGAGTCACTGATTTTTCCATTCATAGTTTGTCATCATTTGCGAGTCATCTATCAGAGCCACCAGTCTTTCTGTATCTCACCCACGTGTGCTTCTTCAGGGGAGTTTTAGCATCTGTCATCTAAATGCACACAACAAGAAACTCAAAAATGATTTGTTGTAGCGTACTTCTATGCTGCTTGACAGTAAGATATGTGACTACTTTGTATTAAAAATAACAGCTTTGACATTAGCTATAATAGACTCATTTTGTGTTCAAGAAGAAAGAGTTTTCTATACAGAGAAATGATCTGCTTCAGATCATCAGCACTCCAGCCGTCCTACTGACAGCCCATTTCAGCAACTTACAGATGCAGTCAAAAATGCACTTGCTACCTGCTGGGTCTGGAAACCACACAGCTTCACTGCGACGCTCTGGGATCGAACTCATTTCAATCAGTGGCAGTGCTGTACAAGCTGCTGAACCCTCCCAGCTCCCTGCATCAACTTTGGACAATAGTGCTGTGAAATCCAGTGATCTACCGACCAAGATAACAGTTCTCGACACGTCACATTCTCATGAAGATGGGTCTAATAGGTTAAAGGGCCTTCACGATGCTTGAGGTTGTAGCCAATTTATCTATCAAAAGAAAACAGCAGCTTAAAAGTGAAAGCATACCCATTCAAAACGAGAGAAATGTCAAGTAGAAAATACATTCAATACCAAAAATTGTTGTGTGGGTGAGGGTAATGTGATGGGCAACGTAATGTTAGTGTATTATTAGGATTGTGTGGGAATTATATATGTTTTGGAATGGTGTATTATTTGTGTGTGTGTGTGTGTTTCTGTGTGTTTTGATCTGCTCTCCCGATTGCAAATTTCTCCTGAGGGAGACAATAAAAGAGAACTTACTTACTTAAAAACTCTCACCATTAGTTGAGGAAATGTCGCTTCATCAAGGTGAATGTGCAAAGAAACAGAGAAAATTTTGTGATTGAGTCTCAGTGTTAATATTTCTTAGGATTAGCTAGGGATTGTACTGACTAAATGACTAGTTGACTTCAATGCACTGCTATGACACTTTAAGCTTGACATCGACTAGCTGCTTGTCCTATAGAGGGCGCAACAGGATAAGAAATCTTTTAAGGACTTCCACATTTATGCTCCGTTTCCAAACAGTTAAAAAGTGTACTCTGGAAGCTCTCCACAAGACATGTGATTATATTACTGGATGCTTGAAATTGAATGAATGCACGTTTTAAACGGCTTATTCTACAGGTAAATTAATCTGCGCTCTAATTTTATGTATAAAGACAGTAACTTGTACATCATGTGCAGATCGCGCTCACACAGAATCATTCAGTGTGGAAATGTATCGTAGGGTTGGGTATCGTTTGAATTTGATCAATTATGATTCTGCTTATCTTCGATTCCCAGTTTCGATTCCAATCAAATAATGATATTTATCCTGTGTTTCTTTTTTTGCAAACCATTTATTGGAGTGGAATATCATTAACGAAAGGCTACATAAAAACTGGACTCTTTAAAAGCTATTTATGTGCAAAATAGAACGGCATGATTCTGGATAAACTGAGCCCCCTTCCCCCAATGGAAGTTTTGGTTCTCTTATGATTCTTAAGAAAGAACATAAAGTCTAAACAAAACAAACAAACTAAACAAAATCACATGTAATTTATGATTCAATAACTTACTCAAGATGTACTTGTCTCATTACTGGATGAATCAGGGTTGTTGAACAAATCTCTTGTATGATTCAATGACAAATATATTTTAAGAGCCCTTTTTGCCATCTACTGGCATAATGTAATCGATAAATCTTCATTTTAAGTGTCAAATTAAAAAGTGAAGTTGCATGTAGATGTCTCTGAACATGAAGCTGGGACACGAGAAAGTGTTTTAACATCCAAAAAATTCCACACATCACCTTTAAAGAGATATCTTTTGTGATTTTTACTTTCCCCTTTGGGACTGCTTTCTTGCTAGTTTCGTTTCTGGTACTGCTGACATCAAGTAAAAAACCATCCAGAAAATGTTTGAGTTTTTCTTTTGTATTCAGAGAGGGTGTCTTCTTTTCAAGTTGTTATTATTAAAGTCTAATTTAACAGTGAAAAAACCACAACAACAACAAGATAGGCGTTATGGAAATACAAAAACATTAGGCAACCATTTTTCAGCCATTTATTCAGTCATCTGAAGTAAATGTCTTGACTGATCTTAATATGTCAAGTTGTCATTGCTTAAACAACTAAAAAAGAGCACAATATAAACTGTTACCTTTATTTATTTTTATTAATTCATAATATATTTCCACTGTTTCTATAAAACATGTACATGTTATGAAGAACACAGTGTTTGATGTTTTAAACTATCACAAGACAAAAACTCTCAGCAAACACACAAGAAACACAAGGATAACAATCAACTGGCTGCACAATTTAAGTAAAAGAAAAAAGCATCATGGCAGTATATTGTTGTTGTTTTCTTGTTGTTTTGATTGCTTCTATTGTTCTCATTTGTAAGTCGCTTTGGATAAATGATTAAATGTAAAATGTAAAATATAAATTTATAATAAAAAAAAAATAATAAAAAAAAAGCTATGCACCAAGATGCATTGCATCCCGTTAATGTAAGCGTTAAAATTGACTGGATGTGTGTACATTTCATCCAATATTTTTACTTCTTAAGTTTAAAATTTTTTTTTCATGCCGATAAAAGTAACTAAATAAGCAACTTCCTATGCACTGATTATGGATAAAAAGGATCTAGGCCTAAATCATGTGTTTATACCCACTACAGCAGGACAAAAAATCCTAAAATCAGTATTTCCACTCAAATCAACACTTCCAAGTCTTCAAGTTAAATTATTCCAGAAAACTCCAGTGTCTGTATGAGACGTTCAAACCAACACGTGAGTTTGTTTGCTTGATTGTTGCTTCGTCAACAAAAATATTTCCAGAGTCAAACCAGGATCTGAGGATCTGTGCTCAATGAATCAGTGTTTTGAATGAATCGTTTGCATGAATGATTCAAAGACTGTAGTGCATTGTAGAGAAGTTTAAGTTATGACAACATCATATACTACTGTAAATAAATAAAATGTAGCATATAAATACATCCAAGTGAATTTACATGAACATGAAGACATTATTCATTTTATTATTATGATTCATATTTAAAAGTGCTAAACTGAGTGTTGCACAAATTTAGCTTATTTTAGATATGTATATATGATATGTGTTATTTATTTGACCTTAATCATGAGATTTGAACAGATAAGTGAATGAATCGGTTGAATAAATGATTCAATGATTTACTCATGAACTTACCCTGATTATGACTAATCATATAGTATTTAGGATGGATAGTAAGGGACGGAGGGGCAATCGGTGTTACGCCATAACACAAATACGTAGTTTTCAATTAATCATTTGGGTAAATGAGTCATTGAATCATTCATAATGACAGTAACTTATCGCCAACTTCTGGCAAACGATGGATAATGCAGAGAGAGTAAATCAAAAGCCCTCACTTTTAACTGACAGTATTGTCAGAAAATGATCATGTAATTTGTGTTTGGTGCAGGAAACCTTGATTGATAACAATATGGACAGGTGTGTAGTAGAATACCGGCCCACAGGACATCTGTGCTCTGTAGGAGTCCTGGATTACTTTTTGAAGCCAGTCAATGGGGGGCGCTGACACAGCTGTTCCTGTCAGTCCCATGAGAAGCGGTGGGGAAGAGGATCATGCTAGATCTGTCCTCTCATCTCTGGACCACCTCTGACTGATCACATCCGTACTGACACACACAATCTCCCAGCATGCATCAAACGATTATCCTGTACGACATCAGACCAGATGCCCTCCGCTTCCACACTGTCAGACCGAAGTGGGTTGGCTAACATAAACCGGCACTAAAGCTGTGCATCTTGCTGATCTGTGATGTTTGACACATCTAATATTTACACAGAATGTCAGTGATGTTCACATCCGGACACGAGGTGGTTTCCAGCTAGGACTGTGAATAATCAACTGAATCTACAAAGCCTACAAAGTTATTTGAACAATTTAGTCATTCACCATTTTTTCCATGGTGCCACAGTGAATACTGAGATTATAAATGCCAATTGTTAGATCTAGACCAATAGAATACAAAGTCAAGATCTCAATAAAACACAATTTGGTGTTTTATAGATCATAAGGACATTAAGTTGTGATTAAAAAATGACAAAAAGTTATCATAAATGATCTTAAATCATTCTCTCAATTCTTATGGATGTAATTTAATAATATACAAAGAAAATATATCTGGAAGACACTGGTTTGATTTAAAGAGACCGATTTGATTTAGCAATGCTTTATGAGAAGAGTAGTTTCAATATATTCCATAAAGTAAACATATTTTCATGTGAAACTAAAACTTGAAAATAAAACATGCCTATGAATCAAAATGTCTTTACGCAGCCGACTTGCTCTGTGCCTGCTCAAAATTCAATGTCAAGAGACAATGCTGCCTCAAAGCCAGACTAAATTATGCCAGCTCAGACACACCTCAGCCTCTTGTATCACAGTATACAGTTGTAAAGGCAGTGTAAATGCATTCAAGCCACATCTGAGCATCATTAAACGGTCTGTGTAAAGACACCTAAAGGCCACTTCAGAAGCACTTCTGTGCCACCTTTGCATTTATTTCTGAGGCTGTATGTGTCAGAGGACACTATATCGTCATTAAAGTTTTGGACTACTTGGCTGATGTTTGCTTGTATTTGGAGGTTGATCAGTATTATCCATTCAGCACATGGATAGAGAGCGTCAGAACAAACACGCACCATCTGTAAAGAGTAAAGTTTATATCCCTGCCGTAAAGAGTAAAGTTTCAGCAGAATCTCTGTCATGCTGAAATTTGCTGAAATTACTAATTTATACGTTTCATTTACACAAAATCAAATCTTTTTTAGTAGCATCATCTCTCATGTTGACTTAATAGTGAACATTTTATTATATATCAAATAATTGTTATGAATTAGAAAGTGTCTAATGGAGATTTTACATTTTGTTCCTAAATAAATCAGTTGCATGAAATATTCAACGACTGACTTGTTTTGTCATTGAATGTGGTATATAATCAGTTCTCAGTAATTAATCAGTAAATAATTCAAAGATTCACTCATAAACACAGTCATGTGTTTTGTACGTAAACAAATCAGTTGTTTTGAACAAAGTAAATGATTCACTGATTCACTCACACAAAATAGACATTTAGGATTAAAAATCCCTTATTGAATAAAAAAATTATTCATTAATAAAAAAAATCACTAACACAAAACCAAATCTGAGATATAGCATCATCTCTCATTTTAATGTGATAGCAAACACGTCTTCGAAGACCGAATGATTTCCATGAATCATAAAGTGTCCATTCCAAAGTGATTCACTCTGATTCAGTGATTCATTCATGTCACTTTTCCAAAATGTTCATGGAAACCTCCACTGCAAAAAAATACTGTACATGTAGGTAAAGGTGTTTTGATGTTTTAGTTTTTTTATTTTGTAACTAGATTTTTACTTACATTAAACATTTTTAATCTAACTGACAACAGTGACTGAATAATAACTATATATATATATATATATATATATATATATATATAGTACTTTTTATCTTTATTACCCAGCCTAAACACTCTTCAATGGACAAATATTGTAGTGTGCAACAGAGAAAGCATAAATATAAGCACAATAATCATCTGCCTCCCCTCCATGATCATAATTTGTCTGCTTTTAGACCCTGTTTGTTGTGGTACAAATCTAATCTCACTGTGAAATGAGAACAATTTCCAGCAACAAGAGCACATTAGAGCAAAGTAGTGTGACGGAGTGTGTTCAATGATGACTGGAAAAGAGCAAATAAGAAAAGATGGGAAGCATTCAAATTGCGGAGTACCTAATATGTTATTTATTATTATAGAAAGCCTAGCTATGCTTCTAAAATGTAATTGCATGAGCCACATTTTTATGTTACAGTATTAGTTATTAAAGCGTTGCACTGCATGAATTCAAGTCTCAGTCCCCCCTCCCCTAAAAGTAAACCATAAAACATATTTTTTCCTTCCTGAAGTTTTACGTAAAACAAATTAATTACATTTAATTAAAACTGAAATTAAAACAAGTTTTTCTTTCTTTCTTTCTTTCTTTCTTTCTATATATCTATCTGTACATTCCTGGGTATCTTAATATTTAAGACTACAGTAAAATGCATATATGCCCATTGTACATCCCTGTACATCTTAATATTTAAGACTACAGTTTACATTCATGCACATTATTTTGCGCTCTAGATTTAATTCTACAATATACATTTTTTATATTTTATTCCTATATTTTTATTGTTTACTTTTATTTCATTCTTATATAGCTTTATTTATGTATATTTTCATCTGTGTTGTTTTCTTTAATAATTGCACTGTCCATGGAGCGGACCTGACTCACATTTCACTGCTGGTTATATATGCTATATATAATTTTGTATGTGACGAATAAAAATCTTGAATCTTGAATCTAATTTAGATTTATTTACTTATTATTCAGTATTTTTATTTATTTGTTTATTCATTTGGTGGCTTGACTGTTCCAGCAGAAATCATCTTTAAAGATGAACACTGAATGCTCCTCTGGTGGCTCACTGCTTTGTTTATAGTGGACTGTGTGAGTTGTTCCCTTCACATCTGAGGTTCATCTGTTGAGATGAACTGGAGACACTGAGCAAAGACCAGCGCTGATCTATCACTGTGAGGTCTTGTAGCATTAATTCAGCTCGAAAAGCTTTGCAGAATCCGAATCGACCCACCGGCTCTGAGAAATCCCTCTTCACCGGAGCACTAGCATTGATTTCTGTCTCAAAGAGAGAGAGAGATCGTTCCTTCCTCCACCCAGTTAGGTAATCATATCTGGGCTCTATGACAGAAATACTAAGTCTTCTAAAAATCTAATATAAGATCGTATCCCGAAGAAGTAGTTTCCATCATGCTTCAATGACTACCATCCAGTCGCACCTACACCTATCCTCATGAAGTGCTTTGAACGGCTAGTCATGCACCACATCAAGTCTGTCCAGCTGGAGCTCAACACTTGGCTGTGCAACTGGCTGCTGGACTGACTTTCTTACTGGCAGACCTCAGGCTGTACGGGTCGGTAGTAACACATGCAGCACCATCACACTGAACACTGGGGCCCCCCAAGGATGTGTGCTGAGCCCCTTCTACTTTGACCCACGACTGCACACCATCACACATCTACAACCTCTGCATAAAGTTTGCAGATAACACTAATGTGGTTGGTGTCTTTAGCAACAGAGATGAGACAAACTACATAAGCGAGGTGAGCCGTCTGGCCGGGTAGTGCAGTGACAACAGTCTCTCTCTGAATGTGGAGAAGATGAAGCATATTGGAAGGAGCCAAGAAAGCACAGCAGTGTCTCTACTTCCTCCGCAAATTTAGAAGAGCCAAAGCAGCCCCCCACTCACACTCACTGACCTGCACCAGACACTTTGTGCAGCATTGATCTGCTCAGAACCTCATTACAGATTTGGACTGCAATCTACTCTCTGAGCTCTTTTGTCATTTTAAACAGACTAATAAGCTCTTTTTGCACTACACAAGTATCTACACTGTTTATTTAACTGGTTTTGCACTCTATCTGTCATGTGCCTTGTGTTCCTTATCTATCTTTTTTGCAGGTCTTTATCGTATAGTTGTACTTTATATATATTTAATCTATATTTATCTGTATTTTTTATAATCTACTGTGTTTAGTGTTACCTGTATGCACCATGGTTTCTGAGAGCAATGCAATTTAAATTTCCTTTATGTATGAGCTGTACATGTGACAGAATTGACAATGAAGCAGACTTTGACTTGACTTTGACCTATAAATACATGCAAGAGAACTGGATCTTAAACTTAACTTGTTTCATATTTCAGTCCCAAAGCAGATCACTGGAATTCCAATATGACCTATAGCGTTTCACCATAATGTATTTAGGAAAATATTCTACACCTGTGCTCCATATATGAACTCCAATTCATCAAACTGTCTGTCTGCACTGTAAAATGTAAAAAACTCGGGCACTGTTAGTGAACTTGCATGCTTCTATGCTCCTGGATTCAGGGTTGCATCCGGTTATCTTATTGAGAATAAAAGCATTTCTGGAAATAAATTGCATTTTTATTCTAATTTTGGCCAAACATGCAGTGCCTTAATGGTTTTAAATGCTTTAAAGCAGATGGATTTAGAGCAGCAACTTCTAGAAAGCATGCTGACAAAGTCACAGCATGCAGAAATCTTCTCTGAGAAGTAGCGTCTCTTAATTTATTTCCTTTAGAGTATTACTGCTAAAAATATAACAGCAAAAACTCAATTTATTGAGTATTTGAGACCCTGGACCACAAAAGCAGTCATAAGTAGCACGGGTATATTTGTAGCAATAGCCAACAATACATTGTATGGGTCCAAATTATCAAATTTTCTTTAATGCCAAAAATCATTATGTAAAATTTCCTACCCTAAATATATCAAAACTTAATTTTGATTAATAATATGCATTGCTAAGAACTTAATTTGGACAGCTTTAAAGGCTGAGCTGCACTCTTTGGCCAACAATATGTGAATATATATTAATATAGCTACATAATAATAATACTCATTATTACGTCTAAATACAATTACTAAGATTTATATTGTAATATTTCACTGTTAAATAAACAATTCAGTATTTAAGACAAATATTTTGATTGTATTGTTATTGATTATATTGAATTAAATTACAGCCTTTGCGATTTGATAATCACACTAAGCCACATGGCTAAATTTTACTAAATACTAATTTACTGATTTTTTTATAGCATGTGACCTTGACCTTAAGTTTAAATTAGCCATAAAACAATGACAGACTTTGCATTAAAGGAAAATGTGTTGTGTGAATGCTAACAGATACTTTCTGCATGTATGATAGACATGCTTGGTTTATATACAGAGATACATAATGATAATTTATCAGAATAACTCTCATATATGAAACCACGTAATGTATTAGACTGTGGCTGTTGGCAGATCTATATCCTCAAAGATCTATACGTGAAGCTCTTCAGCTTTGATTTTCATTCATTTCTCCTAACACTCGTCTAATACTCCTGGGTTCTGTGGGTCTGACTAAACAGAGGGTCCTTCAGAGTCTCACGGGATGAAATCTGACGCATTTTAATTATGCATGAAAATCCTCATATGGAATCATGCAAATGAGAAACAACACAGTAATGAAATATTTCAATGAACAGGGATGCAGGAGAGTCAGAAACACACTTCAGCTGTCAGTCACAGAGTAATGTACAGCCTTTGCTTTTATTTGCAGTGAACTCTGAAGAAAATATCACAGTTATGATTTCCTCTGAGAGTCATGCTTGAGATGTGGAAATGATCAACATACAAACAGAAAGTACATGATAACCGTTTTATTGTTTTTGTTTTTTTAGTAGTCATGTTCACACACACACACACACACACACACACACACACACATGTGTTTTTGTGTAAAGTGTGTTCATTCCATAGGTGTAATGGTTTTTATAATGTACAAACTGTATATTCTATGGCCCTTCACCAACCCTACACCTAACCCTAACCCTCACAGGAAACTTTGTGCATTTTTACTTTCTCAAAAAAACTCATTCTGTATGATTTATAAGCGTTTTGAAAAATGGGGACATGGGTTATGTCCTCATAAGTCACCCTCTCCTTGTAATCCCTGTGTCATACCCATGTCATTATACAGAGTTGTGTCCTGATATGATACAAAAACATGCCCACACACACACACACAAACTGCAGTTTTTGTTAATATCTTGAATTAGATTTTACCTTTTTTGAAGCTTTAGCAATTTTGTTTACATTTTTATAATTCGTAAAATGTCTAAATATTTATTTAATTATTATTTTAATTTGTTTAATTTGAATTCAGTTTACATTTACATTTATTGTGTTTTTATCATCTTTATTAACCATATAGTCTATAATTTATCATTTTTATTTTATAATTTGAAGTTACTCAATTATTAATTTTATTAATTTTAATACTTGAAGTAAACCTAAATGAAAATGAAAAATGCTGAAATACATGAAATATAAGAATTATTATTATTTTATAATTTTTTTTCTGGCTTTACTTAACAACAAGAAACCATATATATAAAATCCTACTACCATCTGACAAAGTTTCAGCTCTCTAGTTTCACCCCATCAATAATTACTACTAATATATTCAATTCATATATATATATATAAACTTTTATATGTGTTTCACATTATTTGTTAACATGAAACAATCATCTCATTTCCCATAATAAGCATTTTCCTTTTCTGAGTACCCAATCCCAAAATTTAGTATTACAACTATATTCTCATGATCTTTTAAATAGTGTTTGAATTGTATTTATTAACAATCTGAGCAATAACAGCACCACAGAGAGTGGTGAAACATGTAATGGGAATCAACCCACTAATGTCTAGTTGCCTCTCCAAATATAAATGACACTTTCACAGCCAGGGGCGGCAAATGACACCCTAAAAGAAAGCCTTGCCACCCCAGTTGGCAGCAACAAATGAAAGGTTATGGCCAATTTGAAAATTTACGAACTCCCGAACTGATTCAAATGATTCGCGATCCCCGAACTGACTCAAATGATTCGCGAACCCGCTCCGAACTCCCGAACTGAGTCAAATGATTCGCGATCCCCTAACTGACTCAAATGATTCGCGATCCCGCTACGAACTCCCGAACTGATTCAAATGATTTGCGATCCCCAAACTGACTCAAATTATTCGCGAACCCGCTTTGAACTCCCGAACTGACTCAAATGATTCGCGATTTGCGATCCGCTCCGTTGTCGTGAAGACAAGATCGGTGGCCTCCCTCTGTCACCTGCAGCAGCAGCAGCGCGCCAGTGTGTCACCGGCCTGAGACTCAGGAGGAAAAGTTAGGTAAAAATTGATTATCTAACTATCAATAAATGAAGCTTTAATGAAAGCACAGACTTTGAGATGATAAATAACTAATGTTACGCCGCATCAATATTTTTCTACATCCACCCCTGTTCACAGCAAAAAGATGCTTTTAAATTAATTTTTTTTGTAAGCCACAAAACTACCACATTAGCAGATTCCCATCGTGCCGAGCGTTTGAGGAGCAGATCTGGTTTGGGTCGCCAGTGAAACTCTAAAAAGCAATCAGTCCTGCTGTCACTCACCCTGGCCCGGGCTGAGGATCTTGTTAACCTCAAAAAATAGCCCTTAAAACTGTTCGTTTGCTCATTTTCGGTGAGAGCAAACAACGTCTGGTGAATTTCAGCCGGTGGTCAAAGCCATTTCCTCCTCATCTTCAACCTCGCCGGAGAAACAAGAGGGAAAAACAACAACAGAGCAAATCACACTCGCCAGATGCACATAAAGTGCGGGAAATTGCTCTGAGGATGTTTTCTGGAGCTGTTTGTGTCACAGAGCTGTTTGGTGTGTCCTGCGTCACAGGTCAGAGATCTCACCGTGCTGTAGATTCACACGAGGACAAGCTTCATCTTAGCATTCATCCAGAATCACTACACAAGCTGTGTGAGACACTGAAAAATACTCAAGAGCATCAGCACTGGAAATAATGCTATGCAAACTATGCAAAACTGATTAAAACAGATGCATGCTTATTTATAAGAAGTATAAATAAGTAAACAAATAACAAATATGAAGGCCATTTATTTATTTAGCACATTTCCCCATCTCATTATGCTAATGCAAAAAAACAACATAATAACATAAACATAATAGTTATTACATTTTACATTATCTACGCTATATATTATCTAATTAATTTAAAAATCAACGATGTATTTGTTGTACTGTCTTTATTTTAGCCTGATTCAAATAAAGTTATTTAATTACCATAATGTTGTTGATGTAATACAGTAAAATATTACTCCATTACACTAATGACCGTCTAATGAGCATGAAATAATGCAAATGACAAATAAATAAATCAAATAATGTCACGAAGGAAAACATCGAAATAAATAAATAAATAAATATCACAATGCAAAATGTCATATAAAGTACAAACAAATAAATAAACAAAATGTTGATTAAAATATGAGGTCTATTTTATGGCCTTATTTGTTTGCATTATAACATTATTTTAATTGCAATTAAAAAAAAAGATATATCTACATTTTTAAGTATTTTAGACCAAGGTATATGTTTTTTTCTGCACTTTAATTTAGTTTGATTTAAATAAGTAATTTAATGCATAATACATACTATTGATGTAATAAGTAAAATATTAAATATTGGAAATGTCAAATAAATGTAGATAGATAGATAGATAGATAGATTATATGAGTTATATGAGCATTTATGCTAAGAGTTTGAGTCGTTATAGTTATTTTTGTTATGTAGAGTTAAAAGCAATAAATAAATAAAAAAAAGAAAAGAAATGTGGCCTGCATATGAAGAGTTTTAGTCATGAAGTTAATTAGTCCCATGAGGACGAGCCGTTATCCTACACATGCATGAATCAGTCTCATCAGACTCACGTCTTTCTTTTTCATTTGGTTTTCAGAGCCAGTTTGGTTTCATGGTCAGGCTGCGGGCCGAAGCAGATGTGCGACACGTTTCACATCACGTTACATCAGGTTTCATCAGCCAGAGATTCACAAGAGACTTTACTGCCACATACAATCCAGCTCCAATAATGAGACGTCTTGCTCTGTGATTACAACAGCAAAACGTGTGCAAAAATATGCATGCTACTTCATGCTCTGTGTGAGACATGGCATTCAGTACAGTGAAGTTTTAAGAAATTAGTGCTGAAGACAGACAGCACTAATCAAACAGCACTTTTGATATTATGTGCATCAGGAGCTCAGTGTGCTTGATTAAGATTCACGGCAAGAAAGGGCATCAGAGCCACAGCCAAACAAAGCAAAGAAACACGGCAGGAGTGTGTGATAGCAGATCAGAAACGACACGATCCAGCTCCAAACACACATCAGCCGGACAGGCCGTCGGGTTGTGCTGATCAACGATACCTGGCACGTCCCAGACTCCTCAGGATCTGGCACTGAACACAGCCGGATCTGGCCCCTCATCTGCCAGCATGCTTGGCATCATCCCTATGCATTTACTTGTCTTAAAGGGACAGTGCACCCAAATTCATTTGAGAAAACTCTCGTCAGAGACACAAAGAAACTCAAAGCTCTTCACTACAAGCCGTCAAAATAAAAGTCTGGTTTAACTTGAAGAAATTATGAAAGAAATATATTACTATTACACACAGGCACAGTTTACTTTTCAAGGTAGTAGTAATAATAGTAAAATTATAAATGTATTATGGTATATCACTTTTTTATTAAATGTATTATTTTGTATTCATGTTTATTTTTCAATTTAATAGTAGTAGCAACCCTCTGTTGTGCAGAAAAAAAAATATGATAATTTTTTTTCATTGCATTCGATTTTAAAAGATACATTACATTATTATTATTTCATGTATCATGAAATAAATCATAAATGCAAATAAATAAATAAAGAGAAAAATGTTGGAATCAATTGACAATTTTTTTATTATTTATTTTAATAATTTAAAAATGATCTTATTATAAGTAAATCCATTTATAGGGTGTTTGTCTGTGTATTTAGTTGTTTTTTAATTATTTTAATTAATTGTTGTTTAATTATATAAAGTTTCATGGTTTCAATTAATTAGACATTATTTTGTAATACAAAAATTTTGTTTACCCATCCATAAAACGAATTATGAAATGTAACTTTTGTTAAACTTTTAATAAATTCTTATTAAACTATACAAGTTTTATGTAACTTTTGTTACATTTTAAATAAACTGTTAAATTGTATAGATTTGTGATTTCAATTAATCAGACATGCTTTCTGATTACAAACATTTCAGAAGAATTAAAACTGCCTGTCAATAGTCTAGAAAGCAGAAAATCCACTCTTTAGACACTTCATATATACTCTCTGAAAATAATGAGACATGAAACATCAGCCTGATGATGAGTTTTCATTACAATACATCTGCCGCCTTGTAGGAAAAAACCCTCCAGAATCGAGCTGATTAACAGGAATCGTTTAAAAACTACAGATGAAAGTGATCTGAGAGGGATAAAGTTCAATTAATAATGCAAATGATGTGCGATTAATATGCTATCAATATTTCAGAGCTCTTCATGCGGCGCAGTTACTGCAGCATGTCTGCACACGATCGCAGGCAAATCTCTTCACAGGTCAGTGGAGAAAACAGCATTCATATTAATGCCTGAGAAGGAAAACAAATCTTTTGAAAACGGCCTCCTTCACCCTGAGGCCTGATGCAGTACAATGCATTCTGGGTAATTAAACAGCCGAGCACCAGTCGTACACGGAGAGAAAAAGAGCCGGAGGCCAAAGTCTGATGCCGTTCTACATGAGTGGCACAAATAATGTGTGCTACATTAATAATAATATTAATATATCACACTGCAATCCACATATCACATGTAATTCTATTAGGAAGAATAAAGGAACACTTACTCTTAAAGGGACCACAGCATATATACTTAATATTTTCCCTTACACACAAAAATCTTTCCTTTGTTTTGTTTTTCCAATCAAATAACGCTGCAATGATGTTGATGCATAATGATGAACTTTTGTGATCATTTTAGAGCTTCAGCGATGATTGTCAAAATAACTTAAAAATGCATATGTGTATTGTATGTATCACATGGAAGACTTTGCGCAGATTTTATATTAGTTGACACAAAAATTTACATTTGCTTAGAATGTGCTCACACTCCGGCCATCCTAGATGTAGATGAGTTTGTTTCTTCATCAGATTTTGAGAAATGTAGAATCACATCACTTGTTCACCAATGGATCTTCTGCAGTGAATGGGTGCCGTCAGAATGAGAGTTCAAACAGCTGATAAAAACATCACAATAATCCACAAGAAATCCACACATCACTCCAGTACATCAGTTAATATCTTGTGGAAGCCAAAAGCTGTGTGTTTGTTAAAAACAAATCCATCATTAAGACGTTTAACTCCATAATAAGTCCATAGTAGCATAAACATAAATAATGCTTCATACAGTTAAAAAAAAAGTCCAGTTAAAAATTTCTTAATGTCGGATTTGTTTCCTCTTCACTTGTCATTAACTGCTGGACTGGAGTGATGTGTGGATTATTGTGATGTTTTTATCAGCTGTTTGGAATCTCATTCTGACGGCACCCATTCGCTGATGAGGACCAGTTGATGAGCAAGTATGATGAAGAACAAACTCATCTACATCTTAGATGACCTGAGAGTGAGTAAATGTATGCAGTTTTTCCATGTTTGGGTACAATACTCCTTTAAATAATAATAATAAAAAAATGCTGTAATCATAGACAGAAAGAAAGGAACATGAAGATGTAGTATCAGAGGATAATATAGAAGTGCAGGTGTGAAGATCTCCTCAGGCGCTGCAGATGTGTGGATCGCAAGAACGAATGCTGCTCAGTGAACAATATTGCTCTTTTATATATATATATGTGTGTGTGTGTGTGTGTGTGTGTGTGTGTGTGTGTGTGTGTGTGTGTGTGTGTGTGAAACAGCAATATATTTGCTATGCATTTTTATGCTTTTCACTTAGTTTGGCAATTTCCTATTAATTATTAGGATGCTATTAATATTAAAGATCCTCATTAATAGGCATTGGAACTAACCCTGTGCCGCAGGGCAGACGTCTGAGGTCACATCTGGCTTGTTTACATGATTAATTGTGCTCTGATGAAACCACAAAGTGGAATCGCTCATTATAAATGATAAGTAATAAATTAAACTGTAATACACCTATGACCGGCGGGCAAATGAGTGGTTTAAAGAGGGTGAAGGCATGACTGTAGCCCACTAAATGATGGATGAGAGCTTGAGATTGATGGGGTTAAAGAAATCTGCTGAATGTAATCCACACGAGGGCCGTAACAGTAGAGATGTATTTATGGGAAGACACACCTACACAAACACACACGAAACGTGCTGATGATCCAGCGAGAAGAGCCGCAACGAAGATCAAGATTAAAAGAGATCTTTAGCATGTCATGAATTATTCATGAGGACGGGCAGGGTGCCAGGTTTACCGCTGCTTTGTCTCAGAGAGACAGCTGGGTTTAGATACAGGGAACAACAGCCGATGAACAAACACAAAACACGCTTGAACACGCACCTCAACTACTGCCAAACAACTGACATCATGCATTCATTTATTATTTACATGAACGCATTTGTCATAGTCAACCAATACACACTGTTATTAAAGTTACTGCAAGAAAAAAAATGTTACATGCATATGCAAACACATACATGATTAGCTTTCATAAAAGCCTTCAAATCTTCTTCAAACTAAATATTATAGGACTTTTGTTATTTTCTAGTAATAAACATGGAACTTTCATTGACACCGTTTATAAATAATAATAAATAGTCTATCAAATGTTTGTTTATAGTTTTTGATAAATTGCTGGGCAATGATTAATCTCAATTAATCCCATTCAAAATAAAAGTTTTGTTGTCGTTTAAGTTCCCAGAATGCACTGTGGCAAGATACTGTTCAGCAATCATGGTCAAATCTGCCTTGCTATAAGTTCATTATTCAGAAGTGTGTGCTAAATGCTTATTGGTGCTTGAACAATAACATGAATAAATAAAAACACAATTCAATAAAAAAATAATGCCCTTATCCAATCAGAAGTGAGGACAAGCTAACAGGAAGTGAAGGCAAGTAATGTCAGTGAGTTCACAGGAATATTGTCATCTCATTGAGTTCATCCACTTCCATCTGTACAATAAATGACTGCGACGAGATCTGGAGAGCAGATATATAACGTCTGGATATCAGAACAGAACTGAAACTGAAAGCAGAAGAGAAATGCTGAAAATACTGTCAAGTAAAATGTTTTATATATTTACCTATCTATAAAGCTCCTTGAAAAAACTCTGCAAGTGCACCGAGGGCAAAAGCTGCTTCAAACGCAAAGGATGCTCACACCAAATGTTTTAATTTAATCTAGTTAATAGAGGTTAATTGATGAAGAGCATTTATTTACAAAATTATTTTTATCAGCATCCGTCTAACGTTTAACACTACTGTTGCATTGCAGGTAGGTCTCTTAAAGCATCAGTTCTTCTGGATCGAGTCGTTCTCAGTTTCTTCATGTCACTCCAGACAGACTGATGATGATCAGATCAGATCTCTGTGTGGAGCACAATCTCACTTTCATCCCCTAACCCTAAACCTTCCCCTTCCAGAAAACCTTTTAGCAGTGTTACACGTCCAAAAAACATCATTTACAAGCACACATAAACAAGTACACGCACATATTTTTAGAACTTTTGTTTCAGAATTTTATAGATTTTTAAATGTAAATAACTGCAGAATTTTAACATTTAAATTTTTAAACGTTCTTTAATTTCTGGGAAGTTTATTAATCAAAAACTACATTTGCTTGGCTATTTTTTATTATTGTTATTATTATTACCACTATTATTTATGTCTATTTAATTTCCATGCTTGTTATAATCACACTTGAGGATTTTAAATATTTGTGTGTGTTTGTGTGTGTGTGTGTGTGTGTGTGTGTGTGTGTGTGTAGGCCGACATCAGCACTGCAGGAAAAGGAAGTGTTCACACTGGTTTCTGAAGTGGACACAGGCTTCTACACATTATAAGCAGCGGTAAACACACAGCGCTGTATCTCAGCTGGATACTGAGTCCCTGCCTCAGTCTGACCTCAATATCACACACACACACACACAAACCGTATCAGTCATGCTGCTGTCATCTCTGCCGTTCACATCATTAATATTAGCAGAAGCACAATCATACTGAAGAGTGACATGATATTAATGAAAGCAAAGGGATTCAAAATAATGGAACAATCACATGATGTTCATCCCCTGCCCTGACTCGGACTCAGCCCATGTGACTCGTCTCTCCTCCAATCACAAAGCTCATTTGCATTTCCACCCTCTCATTGCCCTAGATTTAGCAAAATATTTCTATAATATAAAAGTCTGTAATCGTTCTAATATGCTGATTTAGTTGAAAACAGTTGTGCTGCTTCATATTTTCGTGGAAACGGGGATACACTTTTTTTTCAGGATTCTGTGGTGAATTAAAAGTTCAAAAGAAAAGCATTTATTTGAACCAGAAATCTTTAATCACTTTACAGTCACAAAGCAATCATTTATTGCATTATCTAAAACTTTCGAATAGTAATGCATCACAGTTCCACAAAAGTATGAACACTCAGAATATTTAGAAATGTTTCTTGAACTGCAAATCAGGATATTTTCATGATTTCTGAAGATCATGTGACACTAAAGACTGGAGGAATGATGCTGAAAATACAGCTGTGCATCACAGGAATAAATCACATTTTAAAAAATTAACATAGAAAACAGTTTTTCAAATTGTTATAATATTCCCCCTCAAGTTGTTCTAAACATGCACGAGTTTCTTTCTTCAGCTGAACACACAAGATATTTTGAGAAATGAGTTCAACCAAACAGTTTCTGGTCCCCATTGACTTCCACAGTACTTTATTTTAGTAATTATTATTATTATTATTATTATTAAATTGATGTCAGTGGCTACCATCTACCATCGAAGTATCTTCTTTTATGTTCCACAGACAAAAGAAACTCATACATGTTTAGAACAACATGAGAGTGAGTAAATGATGACAGGATTTTCCTTTTTTGGGTGAACTGTCCCTTTAAGAGACTCCAGCATATTAAAGCCCCATCTCTCTCATCAGAATATGCCATCGACTCTGACTGAGCTCTATTATGATGCTGTATTGAGTGGATCTGAATAACAGATGAATGCAATCCTGACAGCAGACAGATTTCTTTATGAACCGCCAGCTTGTCAATGCCATCCCAGCACAAACGCCAAGATTTGTTTAATATCGATTCCTCCACGTTAAGCACTGGGCGCTTAGGAAGTCAGTTAGAGGAGGAACAGAAGCAAAATAGAAGCTTGTTATTCACATCTGTGAACTTCTTTTCCTGTTCTTTATATCTGTTTTAATTCACTCGGTGTTCAAAATCACTGAGCAAAAAAAGAAACAGACTTTAAACTGTGTGTTCAGCCCACATCAATGCGGTAAACCACTGCACACTTAATAAATTATCTATCGTTCGTTTGTGCATTCATTAGTTAATTCTTTCTATCGTTTGTTTGTTTGATAATCAGTTTGTTCTTTCTATCATTTGTTCATGCATTTGTTTGTTTTATCCATCCATCCACCCATCCAAAAAAATCTAAGTTTGTCTTCATTTTCTCAATACTGAAAGACATAAATGTCTTTAGCACAGGCAAGTAAGGCTCATAATTTCTTGATAAAATACGATAAATAAATGATAAATTCATGCTAGCGCTCACACCTCCCAGCATGCCTTTCAGTTTGTTTTTCCTCTGGCATAAACATGAGCAAAATGAGGGTGACTCAGAGAGAAATTTTAATGTTATGTGACATGGTAAGACCTCACTCTATATCTGCATTTACAGTATATATCTAAAAATAAAAAAAGAGTGAAAGAGAGATATGCAAGCAATAATCCTCTGTAATAATCGCAGATAGAAACACAGGAATTAATCTGCAGTCCTGTGCACCGTGTGGGAGTTCAATCGATCTGGTATTGACACCGTCTAAACAAAAAAAGTTAAAAGCATGTTCTTTGAGCACCCTAACACCTCAAACGCAGTCAAACCTGATGTGTGTGTGTTTATTTGCTGATTCTGTTGAACGCAAGCATGCTGCGTTAAATCTCTTGTCGTTCGTATGTGAAGTTGCTGAATCATTTCGCCTGAGGATGAAGTACAGAGGACATCCGCGCTCACAATGACATCCCATAATACCAGTCTCACTGTTTCTGTCCCACACAGACACACGGCTGGATACAGAGATAAGTGGTGTTAGCTAAAACATAACCCATCCCGCACCATTGGTTCTACAGACATGAATGACCCCTCGAATCATGTGTGCTGTTACTTTACTAAGTGATTTTCACCTGCTGGACCAGAAAACAGGTGAAGAAACCCACAGATGCACACTGAAGAAGGAACATGAGCCATCACAGGGACGCCAGGACTCCTTCATGCAAGTAATGTGATTCAGAGCACCCGCAGTTTATGAACAAAATGTGCATAAACACACTCACAAGACCCTAGGAATCAAAAAGTTACAAAACAAAAAGCATCTAGAACACCCTAGCAACTGTATAGAAATAACCGTCTCAGCAATGGCATGAATAATGTGCTTAAAGGGACATACTACACTAAGAACTGGATAGCAACAAACACTAAAATACACCCAAAACACCCTAGCAACTGAATAGAAATGAGCATCTTAACAACCACATAAAAATGTGTTTAAACAGTCATAACAGCCTAGAAACTGAACAAGAAAACAAGCTTAAAATCCAAACAACGAAACAAGGACAAACACTAATTTTTGGCATGAACTAAACTAGTTCATTTCTAAAAAAAATAAAGAAAAAAAATAAAATGCAGTGCATGAATCTGTGATGCAGTTCATTCTTGTTTTAGCTTTTGTTTCGCAGCACGCCGCTGGTGTTAACATGGCTCTGCTGTAAGTGTGTTCAGGTATGATGAAGATCAGAGAGAAGCATTGAGTTATTAAACTGTTTAATGCTGCATGCACGTAAACATCTATGAACGGATTCAACTGAACATCCGCAAAAATGCATGCATAAAAAAATAAAAGATGAGAAAATTACCTCTCTAATTTAAAATGCATGATTTAAAATTCATCCATGCTGTGGATTTTCCATCAGGGATGCTAACATGCTAACTGCCAAATGCCATGATCGCAGTTTCATCAAAAATGCAAGTATCATATGTAAATGTGTGACAGAGGCTCCTCCTCCAGAACGGCATGAAGTGAGAGTGACATTATTGAAAGAAGTGTCTCATCAGACGAAGTGTTTTCAGGTCATCACACTGAACCTACTGAAGAATTTATTAATCAGTCGCTTGTCACTGACCTCCTGTCACACAGGATTCGACTTCTGTTAGAGCTCGGTGTTGACCGTCTTTAGGTTTTAAGGTGCTCAGTCTTGGCTATTTATTGATAAATTCAGAAAGAAGAATCTCTGCAGGAGTCCTTACGTTAAATTGAACCGTCCTTCTGGAGCCATATATCCAGGGGCGGAGCCATCGTTTCAGAAGTGAGGGGGAAACAAATGTGAAATAAGTTAAATTTTTCTCTAATTTCTTCCTTTTAATTGGCTTAGAAATCACAATTAATAATCCTACAGGATGAGCATATAGGCTTGTGCATTTATTTGGTAAAGAAGAGAACATGAACAGAGACTGTGCGTCACTTTTCAACACAGGTAAAAAAAAATAAATAAATAAAAATTCTCGATTTTAATAGATTCTCATTTTCGTGAACCAATATCAAATCTTAAATCACAATCGATTCTGTTTTTAGTTTATGAATGAACCGTACATATAGTGCGTCTCCCGTCCAATAAATCGCAACAGGCTAAGCTTTGTGCGTTGTAACTTCTGATATGAAACAAAGTCTCAGATTTTAAATTAGATACGAAATTCAAGCAATAAAATACAGTTTTGCCGGTCTTAAATGTGGCAGTACTTTCGCTTTACTAGTGCAAAATCAAAGGCATAGCAAAAGACTTGTGGCAGTTTTATGTTTGTTCTGGAGCTGATGATTCCATGCTCTTTTACCACATTGGAGCGCCACCAACTGGACAGGGGTAAGTATTACGGTTATAAATTACAAAAGACCACCCTCAGTGTAATCTTTCAAAGTGACGGAGAGCATTCAGATTTTTCCATCACTGCTAATAAATATATATATATATTTATATATATATATATATATATATATATATATATATATATATATATATATATATACATATATATATATATATATATATATATATATATATATATACCAACTGGAACAGAACAATATTTTCAAGCACTGCAAAGATATAATTTGTAAGGTAGTCAACCTAACCATAGCTTACTCAAGCTGTCTCACAGAAGTTGTCTTACAACCCCACAATGCACAATGCAACACGAATCCTGTGAAGCAGTAGTTTGGGATGGATCGTCCGTCTAAAAGTTATTGGCAAAGTTAAAGACGCCACTCCCATCAAAGTGATGAAACTGCAGCGGTGGTTGTGCCTCACTGGAGGTCACTCTTCGGCGTTATGACATCATAAATCTGAGCCGGAGCGAGCGGCTGAGCGTACAGCCTGCTGATGAACTATTGGCAGGCGGCCCATCAACCTGCACACAAATCTCCATGTTTGACCCTTCATATACAAGACCGGCCCCCAGGGGCCCCTCATTCAATCTCACCAATGCTTTAGAATCGCCTAGAAAAAATGAGCATGTCACAAAGCTCTTTGGAGGTTAAATCAAATTGGCTTTTGTTGGCAACATTGCCTACGTGCACGTGGTTGCGGTTAGGGGACGTTCTATAGATGAATTCGTTTATAGTCCACCAGCAGTCATTTATCTTTTCGACAACAAAGTCTGAGATCGGAGCCTGGGAATCGCATGGACTCGTGCATGCATGCATAAACCAGCAGCGATTCGCCGTTTCTCGTGCAGATTTGAGCGGAAAGTCACGTCTGACAGGGTGCTAGACAAAGACCTCGTTTCATTATTGATTGAACAAGACTGCCAGAGCACAGACTTGATCTTCCCATTCTGAAGTACATTACGAATGCAGCAGATCAGCACAATCAAGGCCACTGCGCTGTGAAAGTGAACACTCACAAACGGCAAAGGCACAATGTTGG
Source organism: Carassius gibelio (assembly GCF_023724105.1). Lineage (NCBI taxonomy): Eukaryota > Metazoa > Chordata > Actinopteri > Cypriniformes > Cyprinidae > Carassius > Carassius gibelio. The sequence goes on from NC_068418.1 coordinate 24,717,754, forward strand.
TGTTCACCGCAGCGTGCTGGAGAACAGCGGTTCTCAACTGGTGTGTCGCAAAGACAAAATGGGCCGTGGGTCTGTTCTGAGGGGTGCAATAAACGATGCAATGTGCAAATAATAAACTGCATCTAATTATAAAATCATGCATATTAAGGACGGCAAAATAAATAAAAATATTAACTTTTTTTTTAAGCGAGGAGAAAATCATTCCCATACGTTTTGTTGTTGGTTATGGTAATTCAAATGAAATAGCTAATATTAATAAATAAATGGCATAAGAAAACAGACTCTGCCTATTTTACATGCAGTTTAAGTTCAATAATTGGCTTTATAATTATAATAAATATGAAATTAATATAAATATGTAATATAAACAAACTCTATATCTATAAAAACTATAAAAAATATTAGTATAATACCCACAAATAATACATTTTAATAATCATACATTACATATATAAATAACTATTCTAAACACTTTTTAATTAATAACTTTTAATACATTTAAACTACAAATATAAAAATAATACACAATATTTTAAACAGCAATCTATTTTAATTGTTCAATAAATTACAATAAATTTAATCTACAATATATTAATATATTACATTTATTCTAGTAAATATTTAGAATTATTGTATGTTCATGTATGTATGTGTGTGTGTGTGTGTGTGTGTGTTATTTATTTTACAGTGCTCATTTGGCACTAGCTGTAAAATCAGAGCCCTTTAGCAAAAACCAGTTGAGAAGCGTTTTAATAAAAGTCTTCTTACCTCAGTCCGGATCTTTACATGTTCAGCATCGTGTGAGACGGGACGGACGATCTGGAGCGCTCAAATACAGCGAAATCCTCCCAGCACTTTGTGTCATTCTGAAAGCAGACGACAGACAGCTCAGATCAGAACCTCCATATTCATTCACATTCATTTTTAAGCAGCTCAAGAGGATGAAATTAATCTTCACAGATAATTAGCCCAAATATAAAACCACAATCAAGAGACTAATGACTGACTAAACGTTCAGTGTTTGCATTGTTTGGCATTTCACCGACACAAAGCAAAGCTCAAATGTGTGTGTGTTTTCTTGTGAACAAATGCAAGTAATGGTTGCTCTCCTCAAAAAGTCACATGATCCAGAGCAAAAAAAAATCAGGGTTAGGAATTTATTCAGATCCTAAATATGAGCAAACGTGATGCTATTTTAGATTCAGTGTAAAATAAACCTTCCCAGTCTAAATAAGATTTAACAATCTCCCGGACTAAATGTTTGTCTAAAAGCGATTCTCCATTGACAATCATTTCAAGGTCTGAGGAACACTCAGGCAAAGCTTCCCGGGAGTCTCCCAAAATTAATTCTGATACTGTCCTGATTAAATATCCTTAAGACATTTCCCTTAGGGATATATATATATATATATATATATATATATATATTTATTATTATTTTTTGCCGAGGTCTGAACCAATTGAATTCAGCAGCAGATTCAATAAACAAAGTGATACGATCCACTCGCTCAAATCAAATGAAAGCGAACAGAGAGTCTCTCTGTCCCTGAATATGGCGATTTTAATTCTGGGTTTGATCAATTACTCCTGTCACCAAAATAAACAATGCAATAAAAACAGGGCCTTGATTTCATAAGCCAGTTGGTTTTGTTTAGAGCCGAATATTTTGTGCACCACTGTATTGAAAATGAAGGCCATGCTAGTTTATAGTGCTGTAATATAAAACCAGCATAACAGATTATGGTATCAGATGCAGTTATGTGCACATTCTATTTCAGTCCACATGATCCAGTTTTAAATGCATTGGCTTATTACTGTGGCACTAAACATAAACTGAAATTATAATCCAGCCAAATAAAAAATATATAGGTTGCGAATACATGCAAACCAACATTTTACCCAGATTTCATGCATCATTAGCTACAGTATTGTGCCACATTGCTGTCATATGAAGTCATTATGTGAATGTTTAATTCTACAAAGGAAGGCTTACAGCTATGTCAGATACATTTACAGATACAAATACATTTTTTGTGGATTCTGAATGCAATTCTGTGTTAAAAAATTACCAATTAAATAAAACAAAAATGTGTTAATATGACTTCATTGGTCAAGCTTGGAATGGAGGGTCAGGTCGAATGCATTCTGAATTCATTATTTCATGTATTGCATTTTGAACATTTTTGGAAATAAAGCATGTATAATATGCAGAAAAACAGCATATTCTGAGCCTAGACTGTGAACAGTTAGACAGTATAATAAACAACAACAGACAAAGGTTATATGTCTACAAAGATACCCACCAAAACATTTAAACTCGCTAAAAATGTCCCCGCCCTCAGGCCATTCAAGATGTAGATGAGTTTGTTTCTTCATCAGATTTAGAGAAATGTAGTATCACATCACTTGATCACCAATGAATGCTCTGCAGTGAATGGGTGCCATCAGAATGAGAGTCCAAACAGCTGATAAAAACATTCACCAGCCAAGCAACTGCCATTGAAATAAACTCACTGATCACAGTCAGCATTCGTGGTTATGCAGCAACAGACAAGAAAACAAAAACACCACAATATGAACACAAATTAATGAGTGACAAAAGGGTTCAAAATGGTGCAAAAACCTTAATTAAAGTGCAAAAAGAAAGTAGGCACCACTTTTTAAAGGCGCTTGTTTTGTGAGATCAGGTGGAGAAACTCATAAACACACTTTCATCCAAAGCATGACTATGCAAAAACAAATATAGTCAATTATTCAGCGCTGCTGGGCTCTGTTTCAGAAACACATACTGTACTGTCAGCCGCTGTGATCGACGCCCGAGAAAGCTTTGATACTTCGACTAACACGCTTATAAATACCTCCTTTATTTGATTTACAAGAGAGCGTTTCTTCACCCTGTCTTTTCATCTTCACAGAAAGCGTTTGGGGTCAAATGCACCCACTGAAGATAAGCTTGGAAAAATAACAAGAAAACATAAGTGTAAATGAAAATGAAGTGCTAAAAATATCTAAAGTATCTCCAATATGTCCAGATAGCCATGCTTAGTCTTGTGCAATAGTAAATTCACCCTCAGGATCCCATCCTTTATCTGACTGCATTATTTTATTATCAAATAGATACTAATGTAGTTTTTATTAAAAAAAATTTTAAATAACTTTTTGAAAATAAATGTTTAAATTAGTATATATATATATATATATATATATTGTGCGTAACTTTTAATTTTTAGTAGCTTTGTCTCTGTTTTTATTTTTAAATAACTATTATTTTTATTTTATTTTTATTCATTGTTTGCTTTTAATTGTTGCCTTGTTTTATTTCATTTTATGTTTCTTTCAAGAAATGTGATTGTTGTTAGCTTTAGTTGAGTTAATAGTCAAGTTAATAGTTCATAATTAAATAGGTTTCGTCATGTGATGCCTAAAACAATGAAAATAAACATTATAGTCTGCCTTTTGAAAGCCAGAGTTTTGATGTTATTACATGAAATACAAAGACTGTAAAATGCTGTATTTAAATATGATTCGCAAGTTATAGCATAGGGCAGGATTTGTGTTTTTTTATTAGACTATTTGTTTTTCATTATTGCTAGGCTATACAACTGCTTATATGTCAGGGGTTTGGCACTGTCACTTTGTTTTATGTTTTTGTTTCTTGTGTCTAGTGTCAGCACATGGTCTTGTTAGTTATTTTTTCGGCCATGTGCTCCTTTAGCCCCTCCTCCTTGTTTCCTCTTTACCACACCATCTTGTAGCCTAGTTGGTCTAATTGTGCTCACCTGTCCCTCATGTATTTTCCTCCCTATTTATAGTGTACCTTACCCTTTTGTGTTTGCTGGTCCGTGGTCATTCTCACCCCCTCTGTCTCTGGATGTGGCTGAATATGTGTTTTTGTGTGGTTGGTCTTGTGCCCTTGCTTTTCACACTTTCCTGGACCTTGACAGTGTAATTCACTTGGAAGTCTATGGGAAAGTCACAAGCCTTCCGGTTTTCATCCAAAATATTATAACAAAGCTTTTACAGCTCACTTTAAGTGAAATATGGTTTGTAGCCACACCTCATTGCATCAGAGGTTGTTGTCGTTTGTTGGAAAATCAATCATTTCACACTGCTCAGACATTCCACAACCCAAGAATACAGATTAAGCATGTTAAGTTGGGTGAAAACAAACTCCAACCAATGCCAACAAATGCCAACAGACTAGTTTGTTGGTGTTTGCTGGCGTTTGTCTGTGTGGTGTGAATTGGATTTACACAACAACATCAGCAAACAGAGAGACTTGTTTTTCTATGTTCACACTGAGCTACAAGTATGACATCATAGAGTAGGCAGTACAACCTCATCATAATAAGAATGTTCACTGCATTACTGAATGTTAAGAAACAAATATAAGAAATGCTAAATATTCTACAATTCCAGAATGTCTCCGTCAGGGTCCGGCAGTCTCGTCTCTAAGAGAGACCCATGAGGCCCTCTTGTGAAGGACCTCTAAATTATTCATGAACACATTCTCTGCGTGCACTAAAAGCCATATGAGCAGAAGAAATCACTGAAGGAAACTGATGTCACAGGGTCAGGGGCTTATTTTAGCGCTACGCTACGTTGAGTCCTGCTTCGCCAGCAAACACCAAAAGAAATTGGACTATTTTAGAAATTTAGAAGGTTCTACTTCCTTTGCAGCAGTAAAGCAAATCATTTCTGATCATCAGTTTCATGCTTTGTGTATATATCAAGAAAAAAATGTATATATAATTTTTAGTTTACGAATTAAATAGTTTATAATTAAAATATTTGATATATTTAATAAAAAAAAGTATAATATTTTATAATTATTAGTTAAATTAATTATTAGGTGAAATAATTAAATTATTTGTAACTTTTTTAGGTTTTAATATTAAACTTAGCAGTCTAGTTAAATTATAAGTGAAAAAGAGATTTAAATGAAATCACAATTATAAATGAAAAAGAAAAACATTTTATAATTTTTTATTACAAATATAATTTATTTTATTTTTTAAGTTTTATCTTTCAGCAGTTTGGACAAATTATGAGTGAAAAAAGTGATTTGAAATGCTATATACCTTATAATTAAATTAATTAAAATATTTCAGCAAAAAAAAAAAAATCTTTCAGCAATCTGCTCAAATAATGAGTGAAAAAAGAGATTTAAATTTGTATATATATATATATATATATATATATATATATATATATATATACACATAAAGACACACACACACATACACACACATACACACACATATTTTTATAACTTTTTATATATGAGATATTTATTTATTTTATGCATTTAATTTTAAAGATAACTACAGCTTAATAACTCTTTACTATTTTAATTCAGCCTACTTTATTTAACTTTACTTTAATTCAGCAACTGGTGTCCATAATCTTATGAATTAATTTTGCATTTTAATCCAATTTTAAATAAAAGATCTAACAGTAACCTTTTGTAGATTAAGTATTGAGACATGAAAGAATTGTTAAAAATTGTCTAGATATTTACTCTGGTTCATTAAAAAATAAGGTAACACTTTATTTTAAGGTGTCCTTGTTACATGTACTTACATGTACTTACTATTATAAAAACAATAAATTATGCATAATTACTTGCATGTAACCCTAAACTAAACCCTAATCCGAGCACGTTATTTTACAGTCCTGTCAATCATGTACATAATGTTTATTTCTTATAGTAATTACAATTAGTTAATAACTAGGTACAAACCCTGAACCTACCCCTAAACCTAAACCTAAGTCATGTAGTTACCTTAAATTACCTGTACTTTCTTAGGTAGGTACATTATAAGTTCACTGTAAGTACACAAACTGTAAAATAAAGTGCAACCCCTATCTCCTATCCCCTAAATTTTTTTTCAGAACTGATCCGATACCTAAAATTCGGAGTATCTGCCGATACCGATCCAATCCGATACCAGCATAGTTTTTTTTAATCAATATAGAATTTCTATACTATTCTGTGTTGACCTGCTTATCGCTCTTTAGTGTTAATCACAATCTACTACATATACACAACTTAATTTTATTGAAAAATAAAAAATAAAAAAATATAATCATAATCTATGACAAAAATACTATTATAAAATAGGTTATTGGATAATTCAACTGTGAAAGATACTCTAGATACTACAAACATCACGGATGCACAAAAATTCTATAAAATCTAGTGAAATATTTTATTTACAAATAAAAGTCTAAAATCATCATTTAAGTAATTTGTGGATTAATGCTTAATGATACCTGGTCTTCAGAAAATGCCAGTATCGGAGCCGATACCGATCCTGAGTATCGGATCGATGCATCTCTAATAATTACACTATAACAAGGAACCTTAAAATAAAGTGTAACCACAAATAATGTACTGCAATCCAAGACATTTGATTTCTCAGAGAGCACAGGTAACATAAAGGTAATTTGTCAGAATGTAAGAGAAAATTACAGTTTGATTCATATGAGATTTAAATTACAAAACACCATGAAACCCAGATTTCCCTGAATAATGCCATGAGCAGATGATGAATCAAAAGCATCTAATTTCAGTGCCAGTCAAAACACACATTACCAAACACACACCAAATCACATTCACTAAAGACAAAAGACTGTCAATATACAGTCTGTCCCGAGACACATTATTTGCGACAAGCTGTGTTTTGCTCCGAAAGAAAATCGCACCATCTGGGAACAAATGTGGTAATATAATTTCACCATTTCCACTAATATTCATTTTGCTGTCATGGATTGGGTGACTGGCCCATGGCACCTTACAGCTGTCTAATTCACACTCGCCCACACATGAAAGTTTGTCGTGTAGGTGTTATCTACCTGGAAGACCCACTCAGGACACCAAACTAGACTATAACAAGTCAGATTGACACCTGATTTACTCACTAGCTCCCACACACACACGCTCACACAGATATTGCAGCAGTGGGTGGAGGTTGAAGGGTTGTCAAATGAAATCTTTATGGGGTAAATGGCCAAATATCCCTCTTGCCTTCCCCATTTAGAGATTCGTCTGCTTGCCAGCGAAATCCCATTTCCAGCCTGTCATTCTTGAAGCTTCCTGTGATGATTGCAGTGGGAAGTTCAGTTTATTTAGACTCGCGAAAGAAATCGGGTTTATCCAGGAACTAATGGCTATTAGCCATGCTCTGAAATTCATACCTACCGCTTGACGTCTGTGGAAGAGGCTTAATAACTCGTCATATTTGTGTCTTGCTGCAGGCAAATGGCTTTTTCACACATACAATAGGACAGAGAAATCACAAATGAGATCTCTTTATCATCTCAGTAGTGTCTCTTATGCATCAATGAGACTTTTCTGTAGAGGAAAATCTACAATTCTCAATAATGTCTCAAATTGTGCTTATATGTTTCCAAGATCCCAAAATCTGTTATCAATAGTGCGAGCTCTCAATATGAACTCAAACATCTCTCATTAAATTCTCATGAATTTCCAACTTAAATGAGGCATAATCAAGAGCTATGATTATCTCTTCTGAGTCTGTTTTTAAGTTCTCCCCAGGAACCGTGAGAGAAACATGAGATTTAAATGACACGTATCTCAAACTGTGCCAGATGTGCCAAAGTCGGCAGTGAAAATACTAAGCATGTCTTAATTAACACATCTTCTTTTGTTTTATTTAAGGATATTTAGGGGGGCATGGATTAAGACATAACTGAGAACTCCATCATGATTTCTTAGTTTAGACATTATTGAGATCAGATGTGCAAGTGTCATCTTCCTAAATGTTTCTCCTTAGAAAACACTAAAGTAGAGTAGAGTTTCTCAACGTCTCAAACTATTCTCAGACTGGCCAAAGTCTATAATCAAAGTACATTGCATGTGAACAATTAACACATTTGTTTCTGTATCGACCTAAGAATATTCAGGAGAACTCAATATCTCAATAGATTCGCTTCAACATCAATGAGATTAAACTGAGACTTTGCACAAGTGTCCTTCTTCTCAGACGCTTCTCCTGAAAAAAACAACAACCAAGTTTCAACCACAGTTTCAGAGGGACAGCGCAGCAATGTCTCAAAGTCTGCTCAGATCCGTCAACATCTGCAGTCAACATACTTTACATGACAACAATTAACACATTTTCTTCCCTTTTGACTTCTCCTAAGCATAGTAATGAGAAAAAGTCCTTAACTTCCCAATAGTTTCTCATAGACATCAATGAGATCAAAAAGAGACCAAATGGAGACTTTTCCAGAAGAGTTCAACTTCTCCTGAGAAAAACCCCTCATTCTCAACTGAAGAGTCCTTCTGAAGACATCTCAATGTCTCAAACTACGCTCAAGCTGTGGTCAGCAGTCAAAATACTTTACTTCTTAACAGTTTAGCTTCCTTTTAAACACTTCCTGAGCAAAAAACATGAGTTGAACTCTTTAGAATCTCAATAGTGTTTCTTAGGCATCAGTGATATCAAATGGAGACTTTGCAGTAGTGTCCTATACATCTTACTCTCAACTAGATTTTCACGTGAGATCTCAACAGTGTCTCAGACTATGATGTGGCCACATTTTCAGTCGAATACTTTGCACATCAACAACACATTTGCTTCTGTTTTGATTTTCCCTAAGGATATTCAGAAAAAAAATCTACTCTCTCCTGGAAGACATGTGAAAACAGGTTTTATCTTTAGTGCTGAGGAAAAAGGTGGGTGTGTGAAAAAGATCTCGTCAGACACACACGTGAAAAAGGACAACACTTAGAGAATCTGCGCAGGGTGTTAGGATCTGTCTGTTGGCTTTCCGGGCGTTTCTCAGGGCGAGAAGTCTTTAACAAGTATGGTCACACTGACAGATTTGTCACAGCGATGGCGTTTCCAATAAAATACCTGATTAAACCAGCACAACTGTCAGAGAGCAGCGCTCATTTCCAACAGAAACAGCATGAATGAGAGCGAGGAGGTGAACAGAGCACGGCTCGTCACCCGAAAGACCAGAAAGCAGGATTAGACGCCGGGTTTGACCTTCGCTGAAGAAACTTCACATACTGTACTGTCACGAGACCGCTGGAATCACTTTATACAAATCTCACATAGCAGCTCTGTTACAAAACCTAGTGAGCTGAGTTAAAACCGATCATGATGTGCACAGCATCCAGGCCGCTCAAAAAAACACCTTGCATGAAAAAAAAAAATACATCAAAGATAGCAAAAGAGTCAGGGAAAATATGACCGTTTTTTATAAATAATGTCAGTCAATGCAATTAACCATTGGGGCATTATTGTACCAAATTAGCCAATGTTATGGTCATAAACAGTAAATGACCAACATGAAATTAATGAATTAATAAATGAATGGATGAATAAATACTATAAAGCAAAAAAAATAAATAATACTATTTTGTCTAAGGGTGCTTTCACACCTGCCTCATTTAGTTCGGTTGAATCGTACCAGAGTTCGTTTCCTCCTTTGGTGCGGTTCGTTTGGGCAGATGTGAAAGCAGCAATCGCACTCGGGTGCGCACCAAAAGCGGACCAAACAAGCGTACCGAGACCTGCTTGAAGAGGTGGTCTCTGTACGCTTTCAAACGAACTCTGGAGCGGTTCGTTTGTGGTGAGAACATGATCTGACCTCGAACAGACCCAACTGCAAAAAGTACTGATCATTTTTGGACTAAACCAGCTGCCGTAGTCAGCTGCGCTGTGCATTATGGGAAGAGGAAGTGTTTGTTGACAGTGACTGCATTTTGGTTCGTTTTAACTGGTACGGACCAAAGCAATCAGTGTGGTGTGAAAAGGAACCAAAAAAGCTGAAAAATGCTACAATGTATAATTATTTGCTCTTGGTTCAGACCAAATGAATCGAACTAGAGATGTGAAAGCACCCTAAATCTGAATTTAATGCATATTATTTAAACATTTCTTTCCAAATAAATAAATAAATAAATAAATAAAATTAAGTGAATTTAGACATTGCAACTTAATGTATACAGTATGACAAGCAATTTTTTTTTATTTTCAGTATTATTATTTTGAGGTACTTCTTATAGCATTATTAAATTACAAATAGTCAAAGTAAATTGAAAAATATTTTAAAATATCAATTAAAGTGAACATTAGTTTATGGCAAAAAATATAAATCATGTGCTGCATATTTTTGAAGATTTTATTGCGAAATGGCTAATATAATATTTCGTCTAAATACAATGTTCAATATTTACACAATTTTAACTAAATTAATAATATTAAATGCTTAAAACTCAAATTAAATGCAGGCACCACAAACTTATAATACACAGTATAACAAACAGATTCATATTTTTTCTGAATAATTTTATTATTTAATTTTACTTTTAATAAATGAAAATATATGACAGATACAATTTTATAAAACCAAATATTTTAAAAGATTAATTCGAGCACAAGATGACGTCAAAGGGTCACAGAAAATGTAAAAATATGGTATGATTGTACATATGCAATGAAATATATACTGTATATACACAAACTAGTAATTAGAGTACGTTTTAAAATGCATGTAATCAGATTACAGTTACTTTGGATTACATGATTAACTCAGTGGCAGTAAATCATTCATAGTTTGATTCATCCTTTTAAAATTTTCCTTTCTAAAAATCCTACTGTTTCATATTATTTAGCTTTACCTATATTCACAAATATCATCTAAATTAACAAACCCTGCTTCTGAAATTTGGGGGGAAATGATGCAAGTTATTAAACAATGGTGATGTCTATAAGTTACTGGGCTGGATTGGGAACCACTGATCTGATCCATTAATTAAAAAACATCTAACGAACCATCTAAACCAACCGTCTCAAATCTTTTGCTTGTCAAATTGCATTTTCTGGTCCAAATGAATTTACTTTTTGCAGCCTATGCCATTTAAAAATCTGAGCTGAACATCCAAACAGGAAGAAGTGAAAGACTCATCACGGAGCATCAGAGAGATTGTTATTGGAGAGATCCCTGGAGATTCTCACCTCACGTACAGAGGTTCAGACCAGCGTCTGAGGACAATGCGGCAAGCAGAACTTATTAGCATTGAGAGAGAGACAGAGAGAGACAGAGAGAGGTGGCGGGACGCACATACTGATGAGGATGATGCAGAGAGAGTTTGCGTGACCCAGGTGCATGCAGATGCAGACCAAGCGCTCGAGTGCAGAGGTGGAGACAGACATCCATTCACATGCACACAGATGTTCAGCACTGAATGGTGAATCAATGGGAGCTCTTCAAACAAAAAGCTGCTGGAGAATAATAGATAATGTCCATGCCGCAAGGATGATTATTAATCTCTTCTTCATTCAGTAAAGACACAGAGAGTCACAAACAAACCCCAAACTCTGCGTGAACCGACACTAAACGTCTCTGTGGATAAACTCCTGTCTCATCTGTAGTTTGAGCAGCAAACCCGTCTCTCGCGTCAGATTCTGCTCTCATTTACTAACAGTGTGTTCTGTCAGCGCTTTACTGTTACACACAGAGTTTAGAAAGGTCACAGGGTTGAGCTGAATTCTGAGTTTTGCTTTCAGTAGTGCTGAATTGGAGCTGGAACGACACAACGAGTATTAAAGAATTTGCATTTCAAACAGCAACTGCATGGGAACTGTTCGCAGAGCATATGATATTAACATATTTTCTGATCAGTGTTGCAAGATTAAATTGTGGTTTCTACTGAATGGTGCAATTTAAAAAATATATAAAATGACAATCAAATCATCATATCATCATATTTTTCTGTTAAATTTTCATTGAATGTATGATGTACTCTCTGAGGAAATACTAAATAAATAAACAAATAAACTTTTTTCATATCTTATAAAAAACTCTCTATTTTATATAAAATATACACACACATAATAAAATAATTAATATATAAAATGTATATACATAATATTCCACAATATTGATATGGCTAAACACACACACACACACACACACACACACAAGTGGGTTCATTCCATAGGCGTAATGGTTTTTATACTGTAGAAACTGTATATTCTATCGCCCTTCACCAACTCTACACCTAACCCGAACCCTCACAGGAAACTTTACACATCTTTACTTTCTCAAAAAAACTCATTCTGTATGATTTATAAGCGTTTTGAAAAATGGGGACATGGGTTATGTCCTCATAAGTCACCCTCTCCTTGTAATACCTGTGTCATTATACAGAGTTGTGTCCTGATATGTCACAAAAACATGCACACACACACACACACACACACACACACACACACACACACACACATATATATATATACATATACATATATACATATACATAGTATATATATATACTTTCAAATTATATTTTTTATTATATGTGGAATAAATGTACAAGAAAATAAAAAATAATAATAATCCTGTTGCGATCCTGAGAACCATAAAGCACATGCTGTGTATTTGTTTCTGGGAATTGGTCTTTTCTGTTACATCAATCAAATTAACTTCTGAATTGTTTTGTGTGCGGGTTTGCATGAGTTTGGGTAAAAAAACACCCACAAAGTTCGTCCCGATGAAGGTCCTTGAGGACGTTTTGCACAGACTAATAAGGAAGCAGACGGCTGTATGACAGCAAACGTCCCCAGAGTCTCCCTGGACCCAGAATCACATCACCCTCCGTCCTACAGCCGTCTGTTGAGCCGGAGAGACGCTTAGTAAGCCTTCAAAGTTCAAACTGAGTAAAAGAGTTATTTAGAGCCTCTTATTTCTCTCTCTAGTCCGATGATGAATGTCTAACAGACTCAGACTGTCCTGAGTGACCAAAGAAATGGGACACGTCCTGGAATGATGCCCTGCCATACAATACCAGCACTATCAAGAAGATCAGCACTATTATGCTCTACTTCTACTTTTCTGTCCTTGAGAGAAGCACTTAACCTCCAGAACTGCTTTAATATGGCCACCCTTGACCTTTGACCTCTGTCGTACAGAATCAAGCAGCAGATGGTTACCAAAGAGATGGATACTTTCTTTCTCTTGCTATGTTCAGAAAGGAATAGTGAACACTTAGTGAACACTGCACAGAACACACTAGAGTATATACTGCATGCAATTCATTACGAAACACAATGTGAAACAGAAGCCCTTATTTCACAATAAATGCTTAATTTTTTTTTGTCAAATGACCTTATCACATTACATATGAGTTATCATCGTAGAAAACATGCTTTTTGCAATTGAGCAACTGATGTACATTCATTGCATTCATTATATGTATTCTGACTGTAGAAAAAAATCACTTCATATGCACAATATATAGTACACATCTGCTAAAATTTAACTCTTTAGAATTCTGACAAAACAAACGAAGCTTAAAATCACAGGAAGTAAAAATACAGTAATGCTGTGAAATATTATTACTCTTTCAGAATTCTTTGATTGTCTTGATATCTCTATCTGTGTGTGAAGGAGCAGCGTTTGTCCTCTGACTGAATAATGCAGACGCTCATGTCTCTGTTTACAGTAAAACTGCTGAACCGAACGAGCCTGACGAGGTCAAACGCTAGAACGAGCCGCCTGCAAATGAATTCAGCGTTCTGTCGGCACATTTCCAGAACAAGAGGCCAAACATCCATTTAAATGCAGAGGTCAGACGGAGCACTGAATAATTCGTTTAGAAAGACTAAATGCTGCTTAAAGAAACTTTATTTTCAGATCAACTCTGTGCCTTTGAGAAGCAGCTGCATGTTTAAGACCTTGATTCTCCAGGGGCGGATCTAGAAAAATATTGATGGGGTGGCGAGAAGGGGGCAGGAATTTTTGAGGGGTGGCAACATATGGCAGACGTATATATACTGAATTTAGTCACAGTTATCACAGTTTGATGATAAATATATGTGCACACTATAAAAATTAGGCTGCCATTTACAAACTTAATCTCATGCAATCAATGTCTTGCATTTGAAACAGTTCATATAAGGAACAAGTGACCGTACCCCATAAGCACCACCACACTCACTAATGCATACAGTATGCATCAACATGTAATTAAGAGCATTATAAAAGATTCAGTGTTATCAATATGTCAATTTATTATAAGAAACACAAGACTTTAATAGCCAATGGCATTTCCAGCTAGTGAGACTCAACTGATTTTCTACTGTTTAGTGTTAATCATCATCTAACTCAACCAGTCAAGAGCTACATTTAACCTTAGATGTTATATGAATATGGTCCCTGAAGAATAGGTTTTATTAGCTGACAATAATAATAAATAAATAAGCATTATAGGCCCAAATACAAATGTACTTTTAGAAATAGTTTTTGAAAGATATGGTGTTATTGTTTTGGCAAGCTTAAATTAAAACTTCTATGAAAACTTGTGTGATATTCCCTTAAAATAATGTTTTAGTATATCTTTTTTTATGTATATTTTACTGTGCAATTTCTTACATAATTTATCTGAGTTAGACTAAACTTTTATTTTGGTTCGTTGTAACCAGAGTTTCTGTGTTTTTTTAATTAACTATTATTATTAGCTATTAGGCCTACTTGAAGTATAGCATACTCTACTGTGCAATAGTACTATATTTCGGAGCAGGATTGCGAATCATTTGAGTCAGTTCGGGAGTTCGGAGCGGGATCGCGAATCATTTGAGTCAGTTATGGGGATCGCGAATCATTTGAATCAGTTCGGGAGTTCGTAGCGGGATGCCAAATCATTTGAGTCAGTTATGGGGATCGCGAATCATTTGAGTCAGTTTGGGATTTCGGAGCGGGATCGCGAATCATTTGAGTCAGTTCGGGAGTTCGGAGCGGGTTCGCGAATCATTTGAGTCAGTTTGGGGATCGCAAATCATTTGAATCAGTTCGGGAGTTCGGAAGGGCTTCGCGGATCATTTGAATCAATTCGAGAGTTCGTAGCGGGTTCACGAATCATTTGAGTCATTTCGGGAGTTCAAAGCGGGTTCGCGAATCATTTGAGTCATTTCGGGAGTTCAAAGCGGGTTCGCGAATCATTTGAGTCAATTTGGGGATCGCAAATAATTTGAATAAGTTCGGGAGTTCGGAGCAGCTTCGCGGATCATTTTAATCAATTCGAGAGTTCGTAGCGGGTTCGCGAATCATTTGAGTCATTTCGGGAGTTCAAAGCGGGTTCGCGAATCATTTGAGTCAGTTTGGGGATCACAAATCATTTGAATCAGTTCGGGAGTTCGGAGCGGAATCACGAATTATTTGAATCAGTTCGTGAGTTCGTAGCGGGTTCGCGAATCATTTGAGTCAGTTTGGGGATCGCAAATCATTTGAATCAGTTCGGGAGTTCGAGCGGGAACACGAATCACGAAAGATTCGCGCTTGTAAATCATCAAATTGGTCATAACCTTTAATAAGCAGGGGTGGCAAGGCTTTTTTTTAGGGTGAGATATGCTAAACTTGTTAATTTTAGCTTAATAGCCTTAATTTTTATATATATATATTTATAAAAAAAAATCATTTCTAATAAAAAATTAATTGCAACACATACAGTATGCAGCCACCATCTATCACTCACATAAAAAATTTAAAACATGTTTTATTTCATTTTTAATTTAATAATGCAATAGAAGCAATTTTTAGCAAATCTTTAAATAATAACATCTATAAAACAAAAAGAAGAATATATGTTTGGCGTATACTGAACATAAATAAAAAAAATAATTATTATAATTAATTTTAAAAAATCTGTTTTTCGTACTATTCAGTTCACTGTGCACTCCTAAATGTATTTGTGAAATGGCAAATTTTATTTACGGAGGCAAAATAGTAAATTATACATATTTTATTTAGAATATTTAAATGTTTAATTAGCCTATCTTTTAATATTACCTATTTATCAGTTATTATAAAACTGTCTAATTGTTAGCTTATTAGCCAGATTTGTAATACATCGAATAAAAACATGCAGCAAGTGCTCACTGAGTGAAAGTGAGGAAGTGAATGAATTATGGTGCAGCAGGATTAAACCAGCTTGAAACGGGTCGTGAGCGCAGATTCAAACTCCATCGGCTTAAACCGACAGCGATTCCAACCGCGGGGATTAGCTGGAAACGGCATGCTGGGAAAAAGCACGAGAGAGAAAGAGGGTTTTCGGTCTGCCCTGCAGGTTGCATCCTTCCAGAAAGTGGTTTTCTCCTTTATATATTCCTGAAGCTCTTGCCCTGGCTGTATTTTACCCCTCTTTCGTCCCTGTTGGGCTGTTTTCAGCGCTGATTAAATTAAGAAAAACAACAGCTCCACCGAGGACAGTAATACAGAGCTACAAAAATGCTTTTGGACACCCTTGGGAGAGCACTTATAGAGTGGGCCGATTACAGCGTGAATAAACAGCACCGCGTTCAAGCCTTCCGCTTCCCTCTGTAAACAAAAATAGAAAATATTTTGCTGAACTCAGAGCGGCTTTGTGCTAATTAGCGTTCTGTAATTGGAAAGCATTACAGTAAGATCCTGCAGCCGGCCTAAAACCAACAGGCCTGTCCTGATTAATCACATTATTCATCACATATCTCACAGAACTGCCCATTTCAGCACTGACCTCTGAAACCAAGCACAGCGGGGTAGACTTTCAGGAAGCTAAAAGGACGTACTTTCCCTCAGATCTACTGTTTGATAAAGGTCAGTATTGTTTACAAAAGCGACCCAAGGATCTGATCTCAATAAAGCAATAGTTCACCTAAAAATTACAATTGTTTCTTCATCAGATTTGGAGAAATGTAGCATTGCATAATTTGCTCTTCAATGGATCCTGTGCAGTGAATGGGTGCCGTCAGAATGAATGCTGATAAAATCCACACCACTCCAGTAGATCAATTGACGTCTTCTGTAGTAGAAAGCTGCTTGTTTGAAAAAACAGTTTGTAAACGATGCTTAATCTATGCAGATTTCTCTCCTGATTCAGATGAAAGACTCATAATTTAGCCAAGTAGTGGTTTGAAGTAAAAAAATGTAATTATGATGGATTTGATTCTTATTGATGGATTATTGTGATGTTTTTATCAGCTGTTTGGACTCTCATTCGGATGGCACCCATTCACTGCAGATGATCCATTGCTGAGCATGTGATGCAATGCTACATTTCTCCAAATCTGATGAAGAAACAAACTCATCTACATCTTGGATGGCCGAAGTGTGAAGATATTTTCATCTTATTTTCAGTTTTGGGGTGAACTATTCATTTAAAGTATTTACAGAGTTGTTTAGTAAGGAATAATTCATGCAAATTCATGCAAATTATGGAAATGTTTTTTTTTTTTTTGCACACATAAGAAGATTTTAAATGTAGTGCATGGAACGTATGCCAACATTCAAAAGGTTTGGGCTTTAAGCAAGAATGCATTAAATTAGTTAAAAGTGACATTAAAAAGTTTTGATTTCATAACAGATTTTTATATGAAATAAATGCTGTTTTTGACCTTTTTAATCATTAGAGATTCCTGAAATAAATTGTTTCCATAAAAATACGAAGCAGCACAACTGTTTTCAACATTGATAATAATCAGAAATGTTTCTTGAGCAGCAAATCAGCAAATTAGATTGATTTCTGGAGATCACGTGACACTGAAGACTGGAGGAATGATGCCGAAAATAAAGCTTCGCGTCACAGGAATAAATTGCATTTTTAAATATATTCAAATAGAAAACAGTTATTTTAAATTTTAATATATTTTCACAAATATTAATGATCAAATAAATGATCACAAGTCTTAATAAGCAGAAGAAACTCAAAAACATCTGAAAAATCTTACTGACATCAAACTTTTTGTGTTTGCATTACTTTTTCTGTTAGGTTTGGAATACTAAATAATGTCAAAGCTTCTCACTTAAAATACTTGAGTGTGTTTGTGTGGAGCTCAAATGTGTGGTAGATTTCTAACAGAAATAGGCCGACTGGCTCCGGCACAGGGTCATGGCCCGTATGTCCGTCTGGAGCGCCGCCAGAGGGGTTTTTGAGGTCTTTTCTCCCAGATGAAGGTCAGTCCGGAGGAGAGACGCTAAATGATGGTGTCAGTTGGAGTTCTTGGGGCTCCGTGTGGAGCTTTTCAGTTGTCAGCCTGATCTAGAGCTCAAACCGCGGCCGGTCGCTCTGTATCGCTCTCTCTGTATCTCTGTTTTCCTCCTCGGGGAAATCGCTGACAGAACAACATGATATCTGTGCTATATGAGCTCCACTTCACGAAGAAAGAGACTCGCTATCTGAAGATCTTTTTTATAGACTTCTATTCAAATTCAGGAGATGTGCCACAATTCAATCCCCAGTTTAAATTCACCCTGATGTGGCTTTGATTTTCCACTCGGTGCGCTGATATATTCACCTTAATTTAATTGGTTTTCTGTAGCTGTTGAATTGAACAAGGCTTTGCAAGAACTCTACGTAGAAATATCACTTTATGACTAAAAATCAAGTGGGTGACTGATGTGCAAATGTGTTTGAGAGGGAGAAATCAGACTATGAAGCTCTGATCAGGGCTGGATCTGCAGCACAGTTCTACATCAGTCCACAGCAGACCGGTTTGTAACCAGGCCTGGACGAAGAAATGTGTCATATAACATAAAAAATAGCCACTATTCACATTCTAGAGAGAGAAAAAAATGTAGCTCAAGAAATACTTTTCATAAAATGATGGTTGACCAGAGGCCAATGAATAAAATGACCTGGTAAAAAAACGACAACCTCATATTTTTATAACCCCATTCATCAAAAAAAATTGCTATACAGTCTTAGAAATAAATAAATAAATAAATAAATAAAACCTTTATGTTTAAAGAACAATCAAGCCAAACAGACATAAATGTTTTTATTTAAATACAATAAAATAAAAATAAAATGAATGCATTAATAAAAGTAGTTAATAAATTCCTTCAGAAACTTAATTTATGTGCTATGTTTACTAATTGAAAAACTGAAGAAAAAAAAAATTACCCAAACAATGAAAAACATTTGAGTTAAATGTTTAACTCTCTGTCTAAACACAAACCTTTGCTGTTAAATAGAAACACACACAGTCTGAAGCACAAATATGTATGGCACAGCAATCAGTCTAAAAAATTGCATATCACAATGCTTTGCTTCTTGATTATTAAAAGAAAATTCAAACTGAAGTAAATTTCATTAATGCAGCAATTCAATCTAAATGATGATGGCAATGCTTCAGTGCACATCTCAACACATGTGTCTGCTTTGCACAGCTTTGACATCTGTTTTCATAAACGGTTTTGTCAGTCCAAATAATAAGCATTTGTGTTATAAACGTTTCCAACTTGAAAGAGCAAGAAAATAATGTTTTCTACAATAAGACATTTTAAATTACATCCACACTTGATCTGTACTTCAAAAGGCATCATATAAAACATCACCAATCCAGAGCTCGCACTAAAAAAACACACAGAAAAGAGCAAAAATGGTGCCGCTGCTTCAAGAAAGCTACATTACAGAGAAGAAGAAAGGCGTAGCGCGGCTCCTCTGAGAGCGCGGGTCAATCCCACTGTACATTTGCAGTGCACAAGTGTCTGAGTGTGCAGTCGAGCAGAACGGACCCCTTTCCTGAGAGCAGATAAAAGAGACGCTCTCGCCAAAGAGCCCATGCCGTGTTCATCAGTCACAGCATGAGAGAGCAGGCAGACGGATCCATCAACATTCGGGCTTTGCAGCCAATCCTGAAGATGTTTCGGGCTTTTCCATCGACCTGCTCTGTTGGCCATCGCCATATTCTGTGGTAAAGACACATTCGCTGTAAACTGGATTTTATTCAGGGATTAAATTAAACCAAAACCAAACAGAGATAGAGTACGAGTGCACATTTAACCATCAATGAAAGACGAGTTTCCTTAAGCGCCAACATCAGCATCTTGTCAGTCGTACTTAAAAGTGTTCTCAAAAAAATGAAAATTTGCTGAAAATGATGAAATGATGAGTTTGTTTCTTCATCAGATTTGGAGAAATGCAGCATTGCATCACTCGCTCACCAACGGATGCTCTGCAGTGAATGGGTGCCGTCAGAATGAGAGTCCTAACAGCTGATAAAAACACCACAATAATCCACAAGTAATCCACTCCACTCACATCCATCAGTTAACAAATTCATACTTAAGATGTTTATTTACTTCAAACTATTGTTTCCGTCTAAAATAAAAGTCCTCTATCCATAATATTGCTTTCTCCAGTGAAAAAAAATCATCTGGACTGAATCAGGAGGGAAATCTGCACAGATCAAGCACCATTTACAGACGAAAACAATCTTAACGACTGATTTGTTTCTTACAAACACATACGTTTTGGGCTCACAAGACATTATTTGATGGACTGGAGTGGTGTGGATTACTTATGGATTATTTTGATGTTTTTATCAGCTCTCATTCTGACGGCACCCATTCACTGCAAAGGATCCATTGTGGAGCAAGCGATATAATGATAAATTTCTTCAAATCTGTTGAAGAAACGAACTCATACACATCTTGTCCCCAGAAACCAGCCACCCACTATGTACACAGTAACCAAGAAAAATAGCCTCATGCAACGTTATCAGGCAACCAGTTCAATCCTTTAACACAAGCCAGTTTTATTCCCCAAATGAAACTGCGGTTATTTATTTGAGCTTTGCTGTACATTAAGTGTCGCTCCGAACACATGCTGAATGTTCCCTTCACGCTCCACACGTCAAAACCCTTTGAGCTAAAACAACTTCTGTTCCAACTTCCCCCCAACTGAACTCCAACAAACCTACAGCTTTATCTTTAGAAGAAGTAATTATGCGACACGAAATATGTCACCATCTTGCCTTTGCTTTCATGCTGCGTACAATATTAGCAACATTTAAGTCGGACTCAGTTTCAGCAACCGTTCAAGCAACTTTAATGGTGGACGATTATTTATTAGTCACAGCATGCCGCCAGATTTAGATTTTAAAGGAACATTTCACTTATTAGTAATTTTACACGTCACTTTATAATGAAATGTGAAGGTTTTGGATAGCGAAGTGCTTTCATCTCAACCATTAATTGCTTTTATTTCCTACATAATTGTGTTTTTGCTCACTTTTTTTGAGGAATAAATAAAACGGTGCAAACGGATGGCGACTTTGAACCTTGAAAGAAAAGAAAAGTGTAACGGCTTAATCTCAGGATTGAGTGCAGGGCATGAAGCTTCTCCGTCAAATTCTCTTTTAAATCTCAGGCCACGGCCGACCCCGTCAGCGGAGAGAAAAGTAAATGAGCTTTTCCCCTGTTTTAATTACTCAGGAAATCAGTACAAAAGCCGCCGGCTCTCTGAACTGGGATTAAATGCAGTGGTATTGAGAAAGAACGCTGATTATGCACTGCAGCTTTTCTCTTAGCCGTTCCTCGATTTCTAGATCCATTATCTTACTGTACTAGCACTAAAGTGGCTCATATATCTTTCTTAAGCAAAGTCTTAGCATTAGTCTATTGATAGGGTCTGATCTGTGAATATACCAGTCTGAAACTGATGCTAATGTGGCCGAGTTTTAGATTTAGTCTTTTTAAAAAGGTATTAATGTGATATTAAAGACATAAATCGTGTGCAGGTGTGCTTTTAAAATCCAGATGAAATCGAGATGGCCTCCAAACAACCATTGTTTTTAATGCACTGGTCAACTTTTTGTGCTGTTTTGCTTCAATAACACATTTTATTTCAGACTTGTGGAAATAAAATATCCTGTGCATTTTTTGCACTTTTTTCAATTTGTGTTTGTATTGCAATTACAATTAATATCTTTAAAGAGTTTTTTCTCCACTTTGGCAGCACTTACAAACACCAAACTTAGCAGTGTTAATAATGTCTGTATTCTGAAGGTTTTTACTGTGGGGTTTGTTCATATACAGGTGCATCTCAAAAATTAGAATGTCATGGAAAAGTTCATTTATTTCAGTGTATTAAATAAATTAAATGCACACAGACTGAAGTACTTTAAGTATTTGGTTCTTTTAACTGTGATGGTTTTGGTTCACATTTAACAAAAACCCACCAATTCACTCTCTCAACAAATTAGAATATGGTGACATGCAAATCAGCTAATCAACTCAAAACACCTGCAAATGTTTCCTGAGCCTTCAAAATGGTCTCTCAGTTTGGTTCACTAGACTTCATAATCATGAGGAAGACTGCAGATCTGACAGTTGTCCAGAAGACAATCAGTGACACCCTTCACAAGGAGGGTAAGCCTCAAACATTCATTGCCGAAGAAGCTGTTCACAGAGTGCTGTATCCAAGTATGTTAACAGAAAGTTGAGAGGAAGGAAAAAATGTGAAAGAAAACGATGCACAAAAAAGTGTTTATTTTATTTAATCTATTTGCATCTGTGTTTAAATTACAATACATAATCTTTAAAACATTTCTTTCTCCACTTCAGCAGCACTTACACCAAACATAGCCGTTTTATTCCCATCTATATTCTAAAGGTTTTTACTGAGGGGTTTGTTCATCTATTATTCACAGTGATTTATATAACATTTCATTCCTAAAACATGGTGAAAATGTTTACTTTTCACTTTACTTGTCACTTTACTTAAAGCTTTTACATATAATGAATTATAAAAGTATCCATCATGTACATGCTAATGCATCATATCTTTTCATAAATAATTGCAAACAAGGTTAAAACGCATTCAATTATTTGAATGTTTGTAATTTGTTTTAATGCATATAGTTTCTGAATAGAGCACAATGAATAGATAAGTAACACAATGTGTTATAACTGCGTTTCCAATTATGCATGAGAAAAATGCATTATATGGTGCATTAAAGACATAATTTATGCATTAAAACTACTTTTATAATGCATTATACATAAAGGGTTTAAGTAAAGTGTTACCAAATACATTTCACCATGATTTTAGGAATAAAATTTTATATTAATCAGTACAATTGATATGTGAACAAACTCCTCAGTAAACACTCTCATAATATGTGACCCTGGACCACAAAACCAAAGTAAGTACTTAAGTCTTAAGTATATATTTTTTTTGAATTGAGATTTATACATTATCTGAAAGCTGAATAGGTAAGTTTTCCATTGATGTTTATTAGGATCTATTTGAAATAGCTATTATAATTATTTGAAAATCTGGAATATGAAGGTTTTAAAAAAATCAAAATATTGAGAAAACCCCCTTTGAAGTTGTCCAAATGAATTCTTAGCAATGCATATTACTAATCAAAAATTAAGTTTTGATATGTTTACTGTAGGAAATGTACGAAATATCTTCATGCAACATGATCTTAATGCAACATGGCATAAAAGAAAAATCAATCATTTTGACCCATATAATGTTTTTTTTTTTTTTTTTTTTGGTTATTGCTAAAAATATACCCTAGCAACTTAAGACTGGTTTTGTGCTACAGGGTCACATATACAGAAATCCAAAATCCCCTCTATACAAACCTTTAACTCTAATATGTCAACAAAATTTAATTGTGAGCCTGGCTTTCTCAAGTGTTTAGATTCATCTTCTGCAAATCTATTCAAAATGGTGCATATTTTATTTTTATTATACGTCATTTTCATTAACTTTTTAGAAAACTTATCACCATAGAAGTATGCTGATATTTATTTGTTAAAATTATAGTACATGATTCTACATTTTAAAAAATAGCTATTCAATAGTTGTTTTTATGTAATGCAGTCATTTTGCATTCTTGCTCCTAGTTAATGCATTTATTTGCTCCTAGTTAATGCAATGCAGGCAAATATTAATAACAATAATACCAAATAATGAAAGAACTAAACAAGCAGCATAAGGACAGCATTGGGCATTGGGACAGGACCTTCTGACTCCAGTTTTCAGTCAAAAAGCATCTCAAAAGTGCGTGCTACTGTTTCAGATCCCCCATAATCCATTGCAAACTCATATTCAGGTCTGATTCCATTCTGATATGAAACACATATGATCCAAACAATTCCTGATGGAAAAAGTCAAGTCCATCTACACATAGTTATCTCATTAAATAATGTATTGCATGGACTGCAAATGCCATTTCATGTTGACTTTGAGCAGCGGATCTGTGTCTGAGCTTTTATTTAGTTTCTAATAAATGGGAAATCATGAGGGGTTTGGTTTTTCCAGCCGTGTGTTTGTGTGAGCCATTAAATGACAGAGAATGAATATTTCATGAGTCCTGGTCAAATCTCATTGCTGTAAAAATGCTTGCCTGAGGTTTTCATCAAAGGTAATGTACGAGAGGTCAAAGGTGAAGGCGGAGGACAGCTTGGGGGGTTAGAGAGAGTGAAGTGGTTATGACATGACTGCAAACCATTTACCTTGTCAAACTATTTCAAGGCCAATAGCCAACACTTGATAATAGACTGATACAGCATCTCAACGCTCCCTACAGGATGTGTACAGTAAGTCCTTGCACCTAGCAACCATACAGCAATGCATTACACACTACTCAGAGTACCTTAACAACCACTGAGGTGTTGTTATTCTGAACAAAAAATGAAAACTTTATTTATTAAAATAAACAGATTCAAGTTTTTTTTTTTTTTTTTATTAATTGAAATGTAAAGGGGTCATATGACATTGTTAAAAAGAACATTATTTGATGTATTTGGTGTAATGAAATGTGTTTATGCAGTTTAAGGTAAAAACACAAAACTTTTCCTGAGAAAAAGATTTTCCACATACTGTACATTATTGTTTCTCCTCTTCTCCCGCCTTTCTGAAACGCATAGCTTTTTACAAAGCTCATCGTTCTGAAAAGCGAGGTGTGCTCTGATTGGCCAGCTATCCAGTGTGTTGTGATTGGCCGAATTCCTCAAGCATGTGATGGAAATGTTATGCCTCTTAACATACTGTGATGCCGTGATGAGACAAAAGCATTGAAACCTTTTACAAACGAGGCATTTGTTGCATCCAGTGTGGACATAATTACTGATTATAATGACTTTGTTATAGAGGCTTTGTTCACACTCTGCGTCTTTTTTTAACCTGCCAGCAACTGTTTTACATTATAATTCTATGGCGTAATCCGTGTTTAAAAAAAAAAAGTCCTGACACTATTTAAAACGCATTCGCTGAGAACTTTTTCTGCAGCTCAGAGCATCTTTTCAAGTTGAAAATATTTCAGCTTTTCTGAAAAAAGAAAAAAAAAACGCCCTACATCTAGCACCTTTTTGACACCTGACCAATAACAAGCAAGTGTCAAGTCGTTTCCATAACAATAAAAACAAGAAAAAAAGGAGAAGATAGCCAGTAGACAGATTGTACTAGTTTCGGAACACAGTTGTATGATATGAATATAAAACTCTATCTAGTCTAAAATATATGCCGCAAACCGTGCATCATCCAACCACAGCTCCTGGACTAAGTTGTGAAAACATCATTTCCTTCCAAATGTTGTTGTGAACCGACATTACCCTCTCCATTAACTTCAAAATCCAACGTTAATTTCAAAAGTAGACATTTCTTGTTATAGCAACAAAAGACGACGTTGCCTGATATTTATAACCAAAACTCTGCTAGCTTTGACTAAAAAAGTGCTCTTGTCAAGAGACTTGTGCTCTTTTTTCTTGTCAAAAAAGGCCCCAAATGTGAACTGTCTTTATGTGTTGCGTATCGCACTGCATAAACATAAAACCATGTCTGCATTTGTGATCGGAGAAATGACAAACAACAAGCTCTACTCTACTGCTCAAAACTTGCGTTTGAATCATCGGTGGCAAATTCACCACTTTATAGATAAAGTCACCGTATTGTAGGCTACTCTTCCAGGAAACAGTCCTCATCCTCCATAAAATGCACTGCACACATCTGAATCTGGAACAGTGTTGGAAATACAAATTAACCACTGATTTCTAGACATGTCCTATTTTGAAAGGCCAAACAAAGTAGTTGACAACGAAACACACAGCAACTTCACAACATGGCGCCGGCGTCAACAGCGAGAATAAAAGTTACGCCTTCTTTCTTTGCGAGAACGTTTGGGCATCGTTATGCCAATTTTCTCATATCCTGACGTAAACGTGGGGGCATGTTCAAACAACCCATTTTAAGATGGCATGGTTGAGACTTAACTTTTATAAAGAATATCTCTTTGGATTTGAGACTTTAGTCTTTGCAACTTTACAGATGTTTTTTATACACCAAGAGCTTGTAACACTCCAAAGAGAAATGAAAAATTGAAATTGCATCATATGATCCCTTTAACAGAAAATAAAATGTAAAAATAAATAAACAAAAATTTTGATGAAAACTTAAATTAGAAATGTATTGAAAAACAAAATATAATAAATGAGATTAACTTAAAGTATAAAAATGATTTAATCTAAAATAAAAATTAAATTTAACTGAATAGAAATATAAAACTGCAATAGCCTCTGTACTTACACTACAATTTTATCTAATCTAAAAATCTAAACTAAAACACTATAAAAATAATAATAAAATAAATAAAAAATGAAATAATATAAAGACAAAAAACACAACAAAATGTCAAATTTAAACTAAAATTCTAATTAAAACTGAAAATCACAAATTTTAAACTAATTATATAAACTGTCACATTTTATTCATTATTAGAGTGCATTTAATTTAAATATAAACCTCATTGGATAAACATTTTTGCAAAATGTATTAATATAATACAAATCATTTATACAATATATTTACATTTATTCATTTAGCAGACGCTTTTATCCAAATTGACTTACAAATGAGGACAATGGAAGCAATTAAGATCAACAAAAGAGCAATGATATACAAGTGCTATAACAAGTCTCAATTAGCTTAATGCAGTATACATAGCAAGGGCTTTTTAAATAATATAATAAATAAAAAGACAATAGATAGAATAGAGCAAACTAGTGTTAGAGGTCTTAGAGGTTAATTGTATAATAAATGAAAAGAAAAAAGATATAATACAAAAATATATTTAAAAAAGACAGAGTCCAAGTCAAAAAGGGACAAAGTATTTATTTTTTATTTTTTAGACTAGAATTAGAATAGAGAGTGCTAGAGTTAGAGTAAAATAAAAATTGAAGAGATGTGTTTTTAGCTGATTCTTGAAGATGGCTAAGGACTAAAGTCCATAAAAGTGCTTCTTTGGGATGGCACAAACAAGTGACATTCACTTAAAGAACACAAGCTTTTAGAGGGCACATAAGTCTGAAGTAACAAATTTAGGTAAATAGGTGCAGAGCCAGTGGTAGTTTTGTAGGCAAACATCAATGCCTTGAATTTTATGCGAGCAGCTATTGGTATAGCCGGTGAAAATTTATAAACAGATGTGTGACGTGTATTCTTTCTGGCTCATTAAAAATTTATCTTGCTGCCATGTTCTGAATTAATTGTAAAGGTTCAATAAAACTGGCTGCCAAGAGACCATTGTAATAGTCCAGCCTGGACAGAACAAGAGCTTGAACAAGGAGTTGTGCAGCATGCTCCCAAAGAAAGGGCCTGATCTTCTGGATGTTGAATAAAGCAAATCTGCAGGATCGGACAGTTTTAGCAATGTGGTCTGAGAAAGTCAGCTGATCATCAATCATGACTCCAAGGCTTCTAGCTGTTTTTGAAGGAGTTATGGTTGATGTGCCTAACTTGATGGTGAAATTGTGATGAAACGATGGGTTTGCTGGAACCACAAGCAGTTCTGTCTTGGCAAGGTTGAGTTGAAGGTGATGGTCCATCATCTAGCAAGAAATGTCTCTTACACAGCTGAGATGCGAATAGCTACTGTCGGATCATCAGGATGGAATGAGAGGTAGAGTTGAGTGTCATCAGCATAGCAGTGGTATGAAAAGCCATGTTTCTGAATGACAGAACCTAATGAAGCCATGTAGACAGAGAAGAGAAGTGGTCCAAGAACTGAGCCCTGAGGCACCCCAGTAGTTAGATGTTGAGACTTGGACACCTCACCTCTCCAAGATACTTTGAAGGACCTATCTGATAGGTAAGACTCAAACCATTGATGTGTGGTTCCTGAGATGCCATTTGCCAGTAGGGTTGATAGGAGGATCTGGTGATTAACCGTGTCAAAAGCAGCGGACAGATCAAGCAGTATAAGTACTGAAGATTTGGATTCCGCTCTTGCCAGTCTTAGAGCTTCAACAACTGAGAGCAAGGCAGTCTCGGATAATGTACACTTCTGAAGCCAGATTGGTTGCTGTCAAGGTGGTTGAGGCTTTTGCAATGAAAGGAAGAAGGGAAACTGGACATTTTTTTATATTGAAACTATATATATAAACTAAAAAATTCACATTCAAAATGTCTTGCTAGGATCTGTGCAGAGGTTCAAATAAATATTTTAGCTGTTTTTAACTGGTTGAGTCATCTGAATTAACTGATTCATTAAAATAAATTCATTTCTTTGTATGAGAGAATATTTTTTTTTAGAAAAGTGCAAATGACAGAAAAAAAAGCAATGTTTTGTCACCGGGAAAAGCTGCTGTGTTTTTACATTCATGTTATTTATTAATGCAGCATTACATCATGACTGTTAAGTGGGGTCATAATGTACAATCCGGTCACTCAATAATGAAAACGCACAAGACAAAATCATACAGTGTGCACCAGGTTTTAGTCTGTCAAACTTATTTCTAAACACATATAATGCCACCCCCCCCACCCCCGGATATAAAGGATACTTTTTTATTTATACTGTACATACACAACACCCAGATCTGTTCAAATCTCTTCAGTGTGTGCAAACAGAATGAAGTCTACAGCCAACACGTTAATTTACACAAACGTACAAGACCCACTAATTATTTCTTCTCCATGATCCTGTATGAATTTCTTCTGAATAGTATCACATGACAATTCCTCCCACATTAATATAGCCTTTACATTGTGCTACTGACTAGCATTCTTCTAACCTAGCAGGATCCTTCATTGTGCTCTTTATCTCCCGGCACTGTTCCTTCCAGGACAATGAGACACAAAGAATGCAGTTTAATCCCAGATTGCCTTTTTATAGCGTAGTCTGTTGGATTCTCCCAAACGTTTCGAATTTTGGCACTGCCAGGCATGAATTTACTCATGTTAAACTTCATCCACGGCACATTCTGACTGTATGCACCAGCAGTGAGCTGCTATCTGACGAACGAATGCATTTAAATGTAAATATTAGGGAAAGAAGATGCTCTTCGCAGAGGGATTTAAGTGTTTGACTTTCATCTGAGCAGTGCTGGCGACGTTTCGTCTGTACTGGAACACGGCTGTTCAAGCAAACCAAAGGCCCAGCTGCTGTTCTGTCTGCTCCATGCTCTGCTTTTCAGAGCTTGTCTTTCTAGGAAGCAGAAATTTTCCAATTAACAAATGTAGCACAATATAGCACCTCTATATTCAACACCAATTGGACAGGGAGCCTTGTCTGCACTATGTATGCAGAATTTCTGTATGCATAGAATGGCTATATAGTGAAATGGTCTCAACTTCACCTTCAATTTCAGTTGTGACTAATGAACTGGAAGTAATTTCAGCCTCAGTCTCTTTTTGACTCATTATGTGAATGCGAACAGACCAATGAGGTCTATAACATCAGAATAGAGCCATCCATTTGTATTCCCAGTTACTGCAAATGCGTTCTTCTGAAGTACACAATGAAGTACAAATGCTCTAAGAATGTTTTGCTAACGTTCTAATTATGTTCTGAAAGCTTTATTTTTAAATGTACTCTAAACATTTTCCGCTAAACATGCCTTCTTGAAAACATGAAACGTGCCTTCTTGGTTATGCAGATGTTAAGGGAACATTCCATTTTGGAATTTTGCAGAAATTTTTGGAAATTTACTTTCGAATGTTCTCTAAAAACATTTTTGACAAAAATCCAACTACAACTCTTCAGAAACAGGTGCCGTGAACAATGTATAAATAATGTTTTTGTGCTTAAATTGTAAAAACATTATTCAAGACCAGGTAACCTGAAACAACCATCTTATTAAGGTTACTGGAAGAACATTTGTTCATAACTTTGAGTGAGCCATGCCAAAATGTTCTGAAAATGTTCCATGTTAGCTTGCTGCAAACTGGCATCTTTTCTGAGCTGTAAATGTTCAATTAAATAAGAAAATTTGGAAAATAAAAGTGCATCCAACATTTTTAGGAGTCCTTCAAAAATCCAAAACATAATATGATTAAATATTTGCAATAACAAGTCGCTTGTAAAGATATATATTTAATACACAACTACTTGGAGAAAGATGCTTTTCATCCAAAAATGGTGTAATTTCTATAAGACTTTTAACAGAATAAATGAATATGTTTCTTCATGCCAAAATTTAGTAGGCAACTAACAGACCATACACACTACGACCTGTGTAGCTGTAAATATTTTGTATCGTATTGGTGTTTCGTTCAGATGGATCCGGTGTTTTGGGAGCCGGGTCTCAGAGTGGATGAATATGAAAACTTTCTCTTATTTGACAAAAAACCAATAGGCTTTTGGATTACTGCAGAAAATAAGTTCTGTGACCAACAAAAGTGAATGATTCTTACACATTTTGTTAATTAATAATATTCAAAACTGAATGCAACTGAAGAATAAAATACTAAATACAGTTTCCTGAAGTAATTAGCTAAATATAGGCTATGAACAAACTTCACCTTCAGTCTATAAAATGAATAATGATGACGTTTAACGCCTGACCTCTGTATAGTCCCATTTAGGCTCTTCTTAGCCACCAAATTTTCAAGTCAAATAAAAGCTTTGAAAAAAAAATCATAAGGGACTGTTACTGATTTATTTTATGTCACTGAATAAAATATCTTGAGCTTGTGTTCAGCACAGACCCTATTTCAAGCACATTTCAAAACTTGAACTTGTCATCCCTGCAGAACTCTCTATAGTCCAAAGTTTTAATAAGTAAGATAGTATTTCAGTATTTTCTAAAAATGTGCATGTTTTAGTGCAGCTAATGCAGCAGGGCCAAACAAATGAGCTTTAACTTTAGCCCTGCTGGTTTGCTCGCCTTCATAATGCGATAAGGGCCCTTCCAGGGGGCCGACATTCAAAGAAGCATTCGTCATCTTTATCACTGAAGGCGCAATTACACAATTAGGAAGACCCCAACAGACTGCTGCCGTTTTCAGCTCTGCAGTAGTAAATAGAACAAACATCTGGTATTACCACACTCCGCATCGCTTCTGCTCGCAAAACTAATTAATTACCCAGGGATCGGAGTCATTAGTAGCTGTGGGGGGACTAAACGTCCCCTGAGGTGGGTGCGTCTTTTTTTTATATGCAAATGCGTCAGTGAATGTGCTTCACAGCCGCCTGAATGGACAAGTTCACAGGCGCAGGTCACTTACAGGAAGCTATCGCACGGTCCTTCTGTCTGGAAACAAACACAGGGACGCAAACGCTGTCAAACATGACAAACACGGGAGAAATGCAAATCTCAAATTGTAAATGCGCCACCGGCTCCTTTCATTTCTCTGATGGATTCAATTAAACTTCAACAATCTGCTCTCCATTTGTCTCTCCTCATGCTCTCTCCTTATCTCCCTCTCTGTCGCTCTTTTTCATTCTGCTGCGAGACACTAAAATAATGTGGAAGTTGAATCAGAACGGGATCGGTGATGTGGGACCGCGGCTCCATGAATGGAAACGCTGGCTAATCTCCACCAGCTTTAACACAAGCTGCTCCGAGAAGAACATCAGGTGAATTGTCACGTGAAAATGATAGTGAATTAAGTGCCGTGTCTGTCCGATGGTTATTAAAACGCTTGTGCTGCACCAAACGCTCTTATTACCTGACGAGCTACGAAAGTGAAGGCTTATTTTAGAAGAGAACAGTTCAGGCTTAAGAGAACCAATGTGAGAGATCCGAGCTGACAGAAAATGTCCTAAAGCACGAGAGCTTTACAAAGGGCAGTGGTCAGGGAGACAAATAGTCCAGGAATATGATGAGAACTTGAGTGAACTGACCTCAGCTCAAAGCCGTGGGGGTCTACAATACCTGGAGAAAGCTAAACGTTAGCATTTCCATTCATTTCAATGAATCTGCTGCCGCATGATCCTCCTGAAGTATGCGATGTGAAATATGCCATCACATTTCCCCAATTTTTCCAGAAAACAAGTCGAATCTGAGATTAAAAATGCATCATGGAGAAAAAGATGTCACATCGGAGTAGCTTTTTATCATTAGTGCATTGAGAAATTGCATAAAATAGCAAAACAATAGTGTAAAATGTTTACAAACATAACATTATAAACATGTAGGCCTATTATAATTCCCCTCACTCCGCAACAAATCATGTAAATGTAATGGTATTCAGAAACATTAATAACACACGGCATTCATTATTAACAACATTTAATATAAACACTCGGTCTAAACTTGGGCTCTAGGCATGGATCCAAATGTGTTTTGAAGGTAATTGCCTTATTCTATTTACACATTTAAATGATAAAAAGCTTGACTTATATTCTGGAAATACGGTATACAACAATATCTGCCATGGCCTAATCAGGGTCTACTTATATTGCGCTGCAGTGATGACGTATTTTTGTAGGCCAGACCAGAAATTAGCATCACCCTGGTTCCTTTGACAAGAACCCAATAAGATTTTCCAATGGCTTTGGGATTATTGCAGAAAACATGCTTTAAGTTACGATTCTTTGACACTTTGTTCATGATTATCTTCAAAAATAAACACAACTTTGTAGTCTAAATACAATTGGTAGAAGTAAAACACTAAACACAGACTATAAATGAACTACAGCACAGTCACATGACTGTAACTCCACTTTCACTCAGATTCAGTCTTCATTTAAAAACAT
This sequence comes from Carassius gibelio, assembly GCF_023724105.1. Lineage (NCBI taxonomy): Eukaryota > Metazoa > Chordata > Actinopteri > Cypriniformes > Cyprinidae > Carassius > Carassius gibelio. The sequence continues at coordinate 24,750,490 of NC_068418.1, forward strand.
TTCCCCTGAAAGTTTATAATATATTGGTCAATGTTTGAAGTGGATCAATAAAGTTCTTCAAGATCTTCCTTAGACAAGAATGCATTTCAGTTTTAGGCTTAAGGACAACTTTGATGAAAGATTTTGATTCTCTTTAAATGTTTACTACAGTACTTTGTGATTACGAACACAATGAGGCTGTGAAAGCAACCGACTTGTGTAAAGCATATAGCCTAACCAGAGCCTACTGACTTCAGTATGATGAATCTCGGAGTGCTAAAAAACACTCACTCGTTTCTGGGTTTTGGACTATTAAAAGTACCTCATCCCTACAGAACTCTCTCTACAAGTTGCTTATATTCTGGAATATAATATCTGCAACGAACCAATCAGAATGCAGTATTTCTAGAGAACCAATCTGTAAATAAACATTCATGCACGACTCTACAAAGACCTGGCTCCTCCTTTTAGATCTTATTTCTCTTCATTCTGAACCGCTTCACTGTAAAAGTGTTTGTTAGATGGGAAATATAACTCATTTTCTCTACAAAAGCCCCCTGGTGTAAAAGTGGTCTCTCTAAAAATACATGTACATTCAAGGGCAACAAATACACATTACGGAGGCAAAAGGGTGCTTTCAGTCACCTTTATGTGCTTTTTATGGGCTCAAGATTCAGAAATAGCCATGTGTCGGCTGTTCAAAAATAATAATAATAAATAATCTGCATAATTTTTGCACTCAACTCTTTTGTTCTCAACAATCTGGGTGAAATTATATTTGTGCACTAAATAAAGACATGAACTTACACAAATGTGGATATATCAAGTCAAATATATAATTTAGCTATTGTAGATAAAATATTCAGTCTTTAATAAAGTAGCGTGCTTAGCAGCACCCAAAGGTTTCTGTTATTATTAAAATAACTTTGCATGTATTGAGTTAAGTGTGAATAGCCTGTGGAGAAATGTTTTAAAACAAGCATGAATGTGAAAGTAACCGCTCCAAGGCTCCTCGGTTATTAATGTACTACTATGCCAATGGTTATTTTACCATTTTCACTTCTAATAGTTTTTATTTGTGTCTCTACAAAGGTCACAAACAGACATCTTGCCACCTTTGGTAAATCTTCCAATTAGCCGCATCACTTCCTGGTCTTGGCATGATGTCACTTTGAGTATTGAGATGACGCTCCAAATAGACTAACTGTATAAATGGAGCATGTTTATCAAACTACATCTAGTCTAGCATAACCTGACGCTGGACCATCAGCAAAGGCCAACAGCTGCCCACAAATATCACACAGAAAGCCATTCTTTGTTTCAGATTGGAGCTTGCGACTGTGTAACTCCACCATTTCACGCTCCATTTCTCTGATATAAATAATCAATCACTACTCCTGACACTTATGGGGTCATTTATTTCGCCTGATCATCACAGCAGGTAGCTACCGTCTACAACATCCTCAGCGGAGCCCATTTACAGCTGTGTTCCTCGCAGGTCCTCTGAGAGCAGTAAACAAAGAGCAAGTGTCACATGTGCCTATTGTCACGATAATAAACTATTCGATATGAGGCAGCTTATGATGTCATAATGCTGGGTCTGTCTGATTGGACAGCAGATCGATGCTTCTTTCCTCAATGCAAGGTGCATGTCAACAGAGCTGTTACTGTGAGAGCAAAAGAGCTTTTCTGGATGTTATATTTGCATCTAAATGACAACAATAAAGCTTCATTAAAAACACATCACCTTATGTAAATGCTTTATTAAAGACAGAAAGCTAATAACACTGAGGCTTACTGCTTCAGTTCTCTGCACTGTTGTATGATGTGCACAAGACAGACTTTCAGTGTATCTCGGTTGTCTTGCATGTGTCAAAACATCCTCACCTCCAGAGAAACAGATGATGTTATGCATCCAGTTCACACACACTCAGAGCTTCAAACTGCTTTATATGCTTGCATTGATTTTTTTCTCCCTCTTGCCTCAAATTCAAAGCCCATTTTCTGCTTTTCTTTATATAATCAGAATGACAATAAGGCCTGAAAATAGTGAACGCTGACACTTCCAGCAATGCAAGTTTGATTTTACACATCAGGATTTGAAACACCAGCAAGCAACTCACAGGTGCAATTCAAGTATAAAGTGCATCCTTGGTGCCCTGTACATTGAATGGGTGCCGTCAGAATGAGAGTCCAAACAGCTGATGAAAACATCACAATAACCCACAAGTAATCCACACCACTCTTTTATCAGCTGTTTGAACTCTCATTCTGACGGCACCCATTCACTACAGAGGATCAATTGCTGAGCAAGTGATAAAATGCTACATTTCTCCAAATCTGTAAAGAAACAAACTCATCTACATCTTGAATGGCCCGAGGGCAAGTAAAGTCTTTGCAAGTTTTCTTTTTTTTAATGTGAACTATTCCTTTAAACACACAGCAAAAACTATTTACATTTTGAAATAATTTTTTTTTCAATCATTGTTGCAGCTGGTAATATTCTAGAAAATTTTTCTTGGGTTGGAAAAATATTTTAGACAACAGTCACCATTAGGATTTTCTATAGGCAACCATGAACCAGGTTTTTTTTTTTTTTTTTTTTATGGCCCAGTAATGCAGGTGCAATTTTCAAACAACGCAATACTGACAGCAATGCCATCTTTAAAAAAATATTTTAACACTGGTGTGCTGTTCATTTCAAAGCATTGAACACAAAGTCCAAATGAACACTTGCCAAGTGAAAAATATGAGTAAAAACTGGCCTTGGCAAATACATTAAACAGCTACTGGCCATTTGGCAACATCGTATATGGCATAAATTGAACTGTAAGATGATAGTCTGACCTTCACTGATTCAAACACTAGAAATGCAATCCATCTACTGAAGAAAACATCAGCGACTGATGCAACCCGCACATATTCTAACCAAAGTGGATAGTTTATCATCAAAGGTTTATCTAAAAGTTTGGAGGCAGTAAACGGTAGTTTTTGAAAGAAATGTATCATTTTATTCAGCAAAGATGCATCAAGCGTGACAGTAAATTAATTTATAATGTTACAAAAGATTTCATGCAAATGCTGATCTTCTGACCTTTCATTCATAAAAAGAAGCCTGAAAAAAATGTTTTACTGTTTTAATGTTTCTTGAGCAGCAAATCAGCATCTTAGAATGATTTCGGAAGATCATGTGACACTGAAGACTGTAGGCTAATAAGGACGAAAATTATAAATAATATTTCACATTAATACTGTTTTCACTTTATTATTTTTTCAAACATGCAGTATTGGTGAGTGAATAACTAGCATTCACAAGTAACTCCATTGTTAATTGCACAAAACTTATTTTTTTTATATGAATTAATGCACAATAATGTCATGCTTGCATGCTTGGTTAGTAAATTTCTCCATCCACATGCCATTGGCACGTGTGTACAAGGCTAATTTTGGATGCTGGTCGCACTGTTTGAGGCATATCCTGCATTGCAGCCCAAGGATACATCCCTGTTGACATCACACATATCAAAAGTGTTTCATTAAAAGCGCCTGTCGTCTAATGGTTGTGTGGATCCGAGATCCGAGGCCATCTTCATCTAAACAGTGCCGATGACCCACCGCGCTTCCGCTAATTGAGACGAACGGCATAAATACTGATTTATTCTCTCAAGCCCTTCACAGAGCTGAGCGACACCCTTTAGATTTGCCTCACCATCCAAAAGCGCAATCAATCAAACCCCCCACCGATACAACAGGTCCTGTCCAACCGTGGCCGCTCACCCCGTCAGAAACCTGCGGGGAGAACCAATCACAGCCAGCTGGAGCCCCGCCAGCGCGGGAAGGAACATCTTGGGGGAGAAAAGCCCTAAATATGTGTTAAATCAGGCAGCTGTGGGACGCCTGGATCAATCGCTGACTGCTTTTTGCTTACAGTTTAGCGACAGAAAGAGAATCTATCAGCGGTTTGAGTCTCTCGAGCTTAAACCAGCAGTGAAAGACACCCTGAAGGCAAACTAAAACACAGGTCGTGGATTCTGTTTTAACAATTTCTTGTTTGTCTGTGAGAATTAGAGAATATATAACGGTGGCTTAAAGGGATAGTTCATACAAAAATGTATTTTTTGTCATTATTTACTCACCCTAATGTCATTACATACCCGTATGTCATTGTTTTTCCTGTGGAAAATCAAAAGGAGAATTGTTTAAGAATCCTTAAACAGATTTTTACAACATAATAGACCTATGACATAAATTTAAACAGTTCTTCAGTGGAAATCACCATTCAGGTGCGCTATTTTGGACCCATTGTGGTAAAGATCAAGTTTTAAATGCTGTTTAATATGCTGCAACATGCTTAATAAAACAAAAACAAATTATGTGCAGAATCAGGGGGGGGCGGGGTCTAATTAGCATATTTGTAAGACGGCTCCTTTCAGCGAAGCCACTCATTGTCTATTATCTAGTCTACCCTGTGTATGTCCACAGCTAAGGCAAGGTTGTAAGAATTTATGAATGAACCACTCGTTTTAAAAATCTTTCCAGTCCTATGAGAAAAATGGCAGTTCAAAAATACACTTTTAAAGATGGCTGCACACTTGCTTCTCTGGCATTGGAGGTCTATACTACGGATAAACTGGATTGGAGATTGGATTTACAGTAGGCTATATTAAAATAATATAAACTTTGTTGTATTTATAAAATGCATTCAGTTCATTAGAAAGTATGACTGACAAATATGCATCACATAATATTGTTTTTTTATGATAAAACTGCAAAATTAAAATTTTATGCAATTCAAATCCATAATCTTAGATTTAGACCACAGTATTTTTTGTGTTTTTAAAACTTGTATACACTTGAAGCTGAACAGACGTTATCACTATGGATGGGCATTGTGGCTTAAAAATCTTTTGTTGTCCACAGAAAAAAGGCTGAGTGCGGGTACTGTAAGTGATGAGAGTATTTTCAATTTTTGGGTGAGCTACCCCTTTAAGTACCTTGATAGACAATATCTTGCCATGCACTAAATCTCTGCTTTCTCAAAGGACGTGTTAGTTTGAAACCCTGAAAACCAAATACCAGTATCTCTAACAGTTACAGTATCAACAAAATAAGTGAATTAACATCTTATGAAAGGAACTGTCTGTTGACTGTGATATAATGACAGCAGTCTCTCTTACAGTAGCTCCTTAGACAATTAACTTAAAGTGTTAATGATGCGTTTCAGACACTGCAGACAAATACTAAACACCTACAGCCAGACATTCTACAGAAACATATGCAAAATAGCCCATTTTCATTCAAGTAAAACATTAATGTCTGAAAGAACCTGGAAACATAAGCCAAGCCATTTTAAGGGTCATTTCATATTCATACACATCTATATCTTGATTCTTGAATATGCACTAAACGAGATACAAATAGGTTTAATTAAATGGCACTTACTTTGTAAAAATACAAGAAAAGCAAAGAAAGCCCAAGCAATTGTGTGTTATATTTATATATCATAAATGTCTCCACGTAAACTGACAGTTTACCTTAAAACCATGTTAACAAACATCTCAGCATCTCTTACAGTAACTACACAGGCATTAAAGAGTTAACCGTGATGCATTTCAGACAAACTACAGACAAAAAGACGCTAAGTTTACATATTTACAAAAATATATATGGTGCATTAATATCTGAGATGTGTGGCAATTGTCATGCATGGAATAAAACAACTTGAACACCAGCCTTGTAAAAAAAAAAAATGTTATTGATGCCCAAGCAAATCATTGCATGGATGCCAATGTTAAAAATGAAATAAACGCATACTAAATGACTAACTTGAGCACCGAGACTGATTGGAGCTCCAGCTTTGGCCCCTGGCTCACAGACAACTGCAAAATGCGTCAGACCCGATGCAGCAGAAATTTACATGCATGTTTGACAGACGCGTGAAGCGCTCTCCCGCGCAAACATGCGTGTGTCATTCATTTTGGCGCATGTTTAGCATCTCAGCGTTAGTATCAGGCTCACTCACCGCAGAGATCGAGTCCAAAATCCGCGTCTGTTCGCTCCGTCCTCGTTCGTTTCTCACGGAAGGGCCCCCGGAAAGACTCTCCGCCGTTTCCCTCCGGTAACACGGTACATCCTCTAGAGAAGAATCCGCTGCTGTCTGTCCTCCACCGCCACCGCCGACACTGAGGATGACAAACGGCGAGCGCGCATCACATCACTGAAGGAGGAAGACGGGTTTCCATGACGAGCGCTGGTGATGAGGAGGAGGAGGAGGAGGAGGAGGAGGATGCTGCGAGCGGATCCCACACCAACCACTGGATGAATGCGAGAGAGAAGGCTTGAGTGGGGTCTCAGTCTACAGCACACGGTAAACACGGGGGTGTAGCGATGACTGGACATCCCAGAGGAGAGAACAAAATAGCAATGAGACCTCCTGAACATCTCAATCCATTCTCACAGACAGCGATTATTACAGTCTCCTGCTTCTCCGAATGTTCTTCAGGTTCCCTCTAAATAGATTGCATTGCTTTGAAAAGTCAGATTCTTCATTACAAACTCAAGTAATAACAAATGAAACCTCTTCATCATCTCAGTCAGTCATCAAAGCCATGAAATAAAAACAGCATTAGACTCTCGCATTTTTCTCCGATTTGTCTCACTTTTTAAATATCTTGGGAATTTCATAAATGTCTAAATTTCTTAATTACTCAAACACTGACTGATTGTTAAATGGAAATATTGCTACAGCAGACTATGCAAGTGGGTCACACTTTATTTTAGGGTCCAATTTTCACTATTAACTAACCATTAACTATGACTTTTGCCTCAATTAACTCCTTATTTGCTGCTTATTAATAGTTTATAAGTTTATAAGTTATAATAGTTTATATAGTAGTTAAGTTTAGCGTATTGGGTAGGATTATGGATGTCATGCATTATATGTACTTTATAAGCACTAATAAACAGACAATATGTTAATAATAGACATGCTAATAAGCAACTACTTATTAGTGTGAATTGGACCCTATACTAAAGTGTTACCTGCAAGTGGTATATCAAATTTTAAAAAAGATCTAAAAAATGTTGTTTTGATACTAAGAGTTGCAAAAAAATATTTTTTTAAGTGAAGTGGTGGGTTCGGACTCATTCTGGTAAACCTGACTTCTCTTCATATGGAGTTTAAGCTCAGCTCAAGGAGACAAACGCCCCTGGGCTCAGCATTAAGGGCAGAACGGACGTGTGTGAACTGATGAACGAGTGATTGGCATGCACAGAGTCGAGCGGTGTGGTTTAGCACTGAACTCTTCTTGTGTTAGCAAGAGCCCTTCACGTCCGCAGGCCCTTGTGCACTCAGGTTTAATGTTTGAAGTGTGTATCAGAGACTCTCTATATGAGGACGCTGCATGTAAATGCACACATGTATACCGTGTGCTCAAGGGCAAACACACACATAGGCTACAGCGTGTTATTAAGCAGTGCAATGGCTGCTCTGATGTCTTGACCCCTCCTTTCTTAAGGTTGACCTCTGATTCCCAGCCGACTGGAACGGACGTCATGTTTCTGCTGTCGCTGTTATCATCAGCGCTTCAGGGGGTGAGCAGAAGGTTCGACCGCTTCACACACACACTTGCACATCGAATGCTCATCTGCACCTAAAGGGCAAGTGAAAGGCAAGAGAATTTGCAAATAACGCACATGAGTTTTAAATGATGAAACTAGACGCTGGAATTTATAAGAGCCAGTTTCATGTTGATAGTTGAAGGTCACATTAGATCACTGGTAAATAGACTTATTGCTTCCTGCCTTCTGTTCTCTGTGTAAGCGCTCAGATAAAAGCATCTGCTAAATGAATAAATGTAAATGCACTGTAAAGTGACACTTTGTTTTATGAAAAGTAAAGTACTTGAAGACACTTACAATTAAAAAATATCAAAGGAAAAAAGAAGGTTGTTAGTTTAGAGCATAAATCATTTGATTTTCAAATTAAAAAGCAAAAGCATACAACATGCAAAACATGCATGTTTAAAAAAAATCATTTGGAGACTTAATGGTTGTCAAAAAATGTAAGACTATATTGTATAAGAAAATTCACACATTACATCTCTTTGAAGCTCATTAAAAAACGACAATTTGCTGAAAATGTTGTTGAAAGTGAGTTTGTTTCTTCATGGGAAAAAAATTTGGAGAAATTCTATCACTTGCTCACCAACGGATGTGAATGGGTGCCGTCAGAAGGAGAGTCCAAACCGCTGATAAAACATCACAGCAATGCACAAGTAATCCACACCACTCCAGTCCATTAGTTTACATTTTGTGAAGAGAAAAACAGCATCTATGAAAAAAATTATTAAAAAAATACATCAAGGTTTCAGGTTTCAAGTTTGAGAGTCCATAATACTGTACATAAAGTCATCTTGTTTGAATCAGGAGAGAAAAATGTAGAATACAAGCACTGTTTACAAGCTAAAACTGTTTTAAACAAACGTGTGGATTTTGATGCACTTTTTCACTGGAGGAAACATTTCTTGTTAGCCAGAAGCAAAGGTTTGAAGTTCAAACATCTTGATGTATGTTTCTTACAAATACAGCACTTCACTTCAGATGATGTTAACTGATGGACTGGAGTGATGTGGATTATTGTGATGCTTTTATCATCTGTTTGGACTCTCATTCTGACGGCACCCATTCACTGCAGAGCATCCATTGGTGATGTAATGTAATATCACAATTGTTTTTATACATCTACAAGATGAAGTCATTTTACCTACATTAATTTCATAGTTCTGTTAGGAGAAACATGAAACAAAGTTTATGAAACATAACCAAGAACCCAATAAATCCCATGAAATATGAACATTTACATTCACTTTTCAAACATTATATAATTATAATAGAAACATTGTTACAGACTATTATGGAGATGGTATCTCATATAATGTATTACCCAACCTAAAAAAAAGAGAGAGAGAGAGAGATTATTCAAAATTAAGACAAAACAATCTTTTGGATACTTTATGGTAGTCAAACTATGTGGAACATTTCCGTAGTTGGTGAAAATATGTTTTTAAACTCCTATATCTATAACATAAGTTGCACAAACAGGCCACTTTCAGCTTTCAAACTTTAAAAGTAGCTCAAATGATCTAGATTATAGATCTAGATGTTATTTAGGCCAACATCAAAAAGCTTCCGAGTCGGGTTCGACACAGATCTGAGCTCAAACCAGCAGGGACAAACCCTCATCTGCTGAGTCCATATGCCTCCGCTTCTCTCATTCAGCTTCTCCTGCATCCTTCATCTGCTGCTCTTCAGAGAGGAAAAACAATCAGGCGTTCAGCAGAGATCTGCATTACAGGTGCACCAACATCCACCCAAACCAACTGAATGTTGATTCATTCGATTCGGAGAAGTTCTGACCTTTGACGGACCCTCAGCTAGGGAAGATTAATGTGATTAGATTAGATTAGTTAGGGTAGATTACGATTAGATGATGTTCGGGGTCCATTCTGCACCTGTCGTACAGTCCTGAAATCAGATTACATCCATTCCTGCTGATTGAGAGTGTGTTATGCAACATTACATATCTAAAAAGTCTCAGAAATACTGTTCAGTGCATTATTTCAAATATTTCCTGATGTATTAAAAAGTGTGCATGCGTGCGTATGTGTGTGTGTGAATATATATTAAAAATGTGTATAAAATAAAATACATTTTGTCTAAACTTTGGTCATTTTTAACTTGATATGCATCTAAATCTGTAAATAAACATGCTGCTGATTGCTCATACTATTATTTTTTAATAAGCTTTCAATGTCACGACTCCAGACATTGCATGTGCTAATGGTAATCCAACATATGCTTTTTTATAGAAAGGGACTTACAGTACACTAATTATAGAGAAAAACCAAGGGTGGAGTGTTTTTTCCTCAAGGACACAATGGTAACGAGGCAAGACTGTTATTTTCCACATAACCCCTGAACGCTCCACCATCCTCTCAAGCACATGATGAAAGCATCAGATCCGTCTGGAGGACTGCAGACGTGGTTTGCATCACTCAGAGCTGCCGGGAAAGAGTAATGATGCGTTAGTAACTCTCAGAGGTCATGGATTAACTGTTTATCTTTATCAGAAATACTGGTCGTCTGCTTAACACCCAAATCCACAGAGGTCACCAATGCCAACAGATCCCAGTGAAATCATCCCCAGTGTTAATTCAGGATTATTTATGTACATGTACTGTGTTATTTAATACTTTGAATTAGCTTATATGTATGTATATATATAAGTTCATATATATTTAATATATATATTTAAATTCATTTTTTTTGCCTTCATTTCTGCTTAAAAAAATTGTTTAGGGCATAATATTATTATGTGCTATTGCCATTATTATTATTTTTTGCAAAATGTATATTCATCTATTTTATTTGTATTTATTTCAATTTTAGTTTTAGTAATTATATTATGTTTTTGTTTTTTGTATGCTTTTTAGTCTAATATTTCTATAAATTTTTATTTTATTTTTACTTATTTTTTATTTCAGTATTTCAGTTGTAATTTTTCTTATGCACTATTGTTATACATTTTATTACATTTCTTTTTTTATTGTTATATAAATTTTTTTTTAGTATTAGTAATTTTTTTATGTGCTTTTGCCATTTTTATTATTTTTTTCTTCAGATATTTATATTCCTCTTTATTTTATCTTATTTTTATTTTCATTTTAGTTTTCATTTTATGTGCTTTAGTGATTTTTATTCATGTTTAATTTTTTATTCATCTTTATTTAATTTTTCATTTATATTATTATTTTTTTTTACATTTAAGCTATAGTTTGAATAATTTTAATAATTTTTTTTTTCAAAAATTTTTGTTTATTTATTTCCTTTTTAGTAATTTTAGAACCTCAACTTTAACTTTATTTCAATTTTTCAGCGTTTTCATTTTTGATGAGAATCTTAAACAAGATAGCTCATAGCTTTTTAGCTTCAACAAGCCATTTCAATATTTAAGCACTAGGGATGCACGATAATATCGGCACAACATCGGTATCGGCCGATAAAAGCTTAAAATGACAATTATCGGTATCGGCCGATATGAATATTTCTGCCGATGAGCCAAACCGATATTCTCCAAGTGAAATAATTGACCTGTTTTTCAGATGTGAATGTCTGTCTACATTTGTAAAATAATACATTGATGGTAGAATCAGTACAGAAAAGATACATGGATTTCTCTTCAGTAAAATTAAAGTTTAAATATATCAGTATATATTTGTATATATATCGATATCGGTATCGGCATCGGCCAAAATTATTTAGAAAATATCGGCATATCGAATATCGGCCGAAATCCAATATCGTGCATCCCTATTAAGCACTGAAATAGAATAGATTAGATACGGTAAACAATGAATGTGCTTATGATTTCCCCAGCAGTTCAAGTGCAAATCAAGATGTTTTCATGCTCAGCAGCGACTCACATTAACTGCGTGACTGTAAATGTGGCTGTGTGAATGATTTCCCCCAGATTCTCTCTTTGGATCCCAGTCTTCACCCGAGTCCTCGTTCCAGGAAGAGTGTCTTACAGGAAGGTCAGGGCCTGAGCCACGGATCTGCAGTGATTGAAATCTCCTCCAGCGTCCTCATAAATAACCCCACCACGCTCAAGTGGAGCTGGGAATGAGGAGAAACGGAGAGGGGGAAAACACATCAGATCTTTAGAATAGCAGGTCCAGAAAATATTTTTTTTTCAAAGCAGCCTGCTAATGGGATACGGTCGAGAGGGGCGGAGTATGCAAATGAGTGTAGCGTTTCTTTAGAGTGTCTTTATTGTGCAGGACGATGGAGAAATCTGCTCATTTACAGTCAAGTCTCTCCCACAGATGGACTATTAAAGCAGGGAAAGAGGTCAGATCAGAGCGAGAGATTGAAGTGCTGGCCATTGATTACTGTTACTAGACTCAAACACACTAGTAACAAACTAGAGGTTAGCTCAGGACAGGGAAGATACACAATCAGACTGATTATTTCTCAACATGCCATTACTAAACTCATTTCAGACACAAAAACAAAATCACTCCTTGGTTAAATCCATAATCTCAGCTCTATGAATCTGAACGCAGATGTGTACGCCAGTGATATTGGCTTCTGTCTGGCTTCGTAAGTAATAAAATAAGATGGAGAATATTACTTTTGCTGCTCTTATCATATTTGCTTTTATTACTGTTACAGTGACCTCATTTCCAATGTGGCATCGCGATACAGATTTCTCAAAGTGGGAGAGTAATAAAAGCATTTATCAGTGACGTATGACGTGTGTCACACACCTGGACTCATTTAGCTTGTTTTTGCCCGTGACCCAGTTTCTGTCTTCCGTGTTTAGTTTGATTAGTTCCCAGGTGTCTATTATCTTCCTCATGTGTTCCATGTCCCTGTTAATTTAATGATTCCATCCACCTGTGTTTCCCCAATTATCTGTTGTACATAAGCCTTGTCCCTTCAGTTCTGTTTTGTCGGGTCTTCTCACTTGTGACCACTTGCTACTTACGTGTGTCTACCTCTGTGCTCCATGTTGGATATCCCCTGTGTTGGATATATTAAAAGCCTTATTCCATTTATCCTCGACTCCGTATTCCTTCAGGCAGCGTAAAACCGTGACAGAAGACCCGACCAGAAAAAGAAAATAGAAAACTGCGTGTTTTTTCCCTCCGTTTTGTTTTTGTGTTTTCAAAGTCTTTTTGTTTCGTAGTGTTCTATGGATCCCCTCTATCGTCCCGAATTCCTCATCCTCCTGCTGAAGCAGGAAGGACGCTCTCTCGAGGACCACACCAGATGGTTTCTCCTATTAGCTAATGCCACCAGCTACCCGGACGACGCGCTCTGCACCTTCTACAACACCAGCCTGAACTCCAAGTGCAGAGCGTTGTCGCCCGAAGATGGTCCTCGGGAGGATTTCGCCGCATACGTGGAGTGGACTCTGGCGAGAAATGGCTCATCTCTCACCATCTGCCCCATAGAGGACCTCGCCAGCCCCACTCCCGACCCAGAGACCAGCCAGCCACCATCACGCCGCACTGAGCCAGAGCCCACCGCAGCCGCAGAGCCCGAGCCATCCACTGACAGGGAGCCGGAACTCGAGAGCACGACTGACCAGGTGTGTGAGCCGGCAACACCGTGCATCGTGGGAGTCCTCGTGGAGATCGAGGGCGTGGAGGAAAGCCCTGCCCACACTCCTGCGACTGAGGGTGAGCTGTATGCAGTCTCTGAAGATCATATGGAGCAAGCTCTGGATCTGATGGACTGGTCTATGGAGGTAATCCCTAATTTTCCTGTTTCCCCGCTGGTTCCGTCCAGCCCTGATTCCCCTGTATACCCTCTCAGTCTCCCACTCCTACCTCCTCCAGTCATTTCCTCTGCTCCATTTCCGCTGGTTCCGCCCAGCCCTGAGTTTTCTGTTTCTCCGCTGGTTACGCCCAGCCCTGAGTTTTCTGTTTCTCCGCTGGTTATGCCCAGCCCTGAATTTCCTGTTTCTCCGCTGGTTACGCCCAGCCCTGAGTTTTCTATTTCTCCGCTGGTTACGCCCAGCCTTGAATCTTCTGTGTCTCCGCTGGTTCCGCCCAGCTCTGAATCTTCTGTGTCTCCGCTGGTTCCGCCCAGCTCTGAATCTTCTGTGTCTCCGCTGGTTCCGCCCAGCCCTGAATCTTCTGTGTCTCCTGTATTCCCTCCCAGCCTCCCTCTCCCACCTCCTCCCAAACCTGCTGGTCCTTCTGCTCCACTTCCGCTGGTTCCATCCAGCCCTTATCCTCCTGTCGTTCCCCCCATCCTTCTCCTCTCTCCTCCTCCTAGACCAGCCAGTTCCTCGTCATCCCTGCTGGTGCCAGTCAGTCCCGCAGCTCACCCTCAGTCCGCGCCATCGGGGCGCGGTGGTTCGCCGCTGGACTGCCAGTCTCCAGCTCCGCCTTGGCGTGTTAAGGCCCTGTCTCCGCCTCCAGCCTCCGAGCCCTGGACTCCTCCTCGGTCCTTCGACCCAGCGGCTCCGCCTTGGCTCTTAGCTCCCTCGTCTCCACCGTGGCCTGTCATCCCACCTGCTCCACCGGGCTCCCTCGTCCCTCCGGCTCCACCTTGGTCAGTCGTCGACCATCCGCCGCCTCGGGACTCCACTCCTCTGGTTTTACCTCGTCACTCCATCCCTCCGGCTCTGTCAGGCTCCTCCTTCCCTCCGGTTCCACCTCCATCCTCGGTTGCTCCGGCTCCACAGCGGTCTGCCAGGACCCTGCCTCCGCCTTGGTCGCCTGAGCCTTCTGCTCCACCTAGGCCCTCCGGAACCTCGACGTCCCCCTGGCTCTGCGGCTGTGCTGCTCCATCTTGGGCTCCTCACCCATCGGTGCAGTCTCCGCCTGTCGGCCCCCTGGTGTCGTCGACCCTTCCTTCACCATGGCTCCTCCCGCCGTCGACTCCACCTTGGATCTCCGTCCTGGCTGGTCTCTGGTGGACCATCTGGCTCCTCCTGCTCCTGTCTCCTCCCTGGCTCCTTCCTCCGTCGTCTCCTCCCTGGCTCCTCCTTCTGTGGTCCCTGTCTGCTGGCCCCCTCCTGGGAGTCCGTCCTCCACCGGAACCTCCTCCCAGGTTCCCACCCATGCCTCCCCCTGTTGTTTCTACGGTGCGAGGACGCACCTACCGGGAGGGGGGAGTACTGTCACACACCTGGACTCATTTAGCTTGTTTTTGCCCGTGACCCAGTTTCTGTCTTCCGTGTTTAGTTTGATTAGTTCCCAGGTGTCTATTATCTTCCTCATGTGTTCCATGTCCCTGTTAATTTAATGATTCCATCCACCTGTGTTTCCCCAATTATCTGTTGTACATAAGCCTTGTCCCTTCAGTTCTGTTTTGTCGGGTCTTCTCACTTGTGACCACTTGCTACTTACGTGTGTCTACCTCTGTGCTCCATGTTGGATATCCCCTGTGTTGGATATATTAAAAGCCTTATTACATTTATCCTCGACTCCGTATTCCTTCAGGCAGCGTAAAACCGTGACAACGTGTGTGTGTTAATGTGATATCTAGAGCTCATAGAAATCGAGTGAAACTCATGAGTAAAGTGTCATCACGGCCGGCCCTTCAGACCCTAAACTACAACGGACTCAATGAATTAGCCCACAGATATGAAGCCGAGAGAATAAACACAAACAGACTCATATACAGACTAAGCTCCATATAGACTTAATTAAAGAATAAGCCACTTTAGGCCGTTACACTGATTTTATGATGGTTAAGGGGTGTTTTTAGGCATAACATGAAGCAGCCCTTACTGGTAATATCACTGTAATGTCCAGCCTTAAGCAGCTTTTTGCCTTCATATACTGTTATATGATAAAAGAAGTGAATTTTCAACATATGAAACAAAAATATACAGAACAAAAATAAGTCAAATACGAAAAGAATATGTGTTATTTTATTATTGCAATTCTGTTATAGTTTTATTTAAATAATGAGTTTATATATTTTCTTTTTTAATTTAAATTTAACTAGTAGTTAAAATTGTAGCAATTTTTTTGTGTTTTTGCCATATATATATTTTTCATTTAACTATATAACTAGCTGAAGAACTGTTTACGTTTTTGAAATGGAATTTTGTCACAGTTAACGTTTTATTTTATTTTAATAAAAATGACTAATGAAAAAACTAAATAAATAAACAAATTAATAAAAAGACATCATTGCATGTTATTATAAAGAAAATAAGGATTTTTTTATTTTAATAATCTGTCATCTTGCTTCTTGAGAAGAGGACAGGGAAGTTACGCATTTTTGTAAAAGAAATGCTTTTAGAGAAATTTTAAAAGCTTCTCAAAAAAAAAAAAAGACCTTTTTTGAATTATTTTTGTAGAATAATCATTTAATGGATACATTTTGGACAAAACTGGAAGATTTCCAGGAAAACAAGTGCTTTCTGAGATCAATCCTTGGGTTATGTTCAGAATGGAATGATTAATGTACCACTTGCTTCTTTTTTTAAACATTTACATTTACACATTTAGCAGATGCTTTAATCCAAAGAGGAACAAAGTCAATTTGTCACAGATACAATAATATTTGCAACATTTTTGTAAAGAGCAAGTGACCCAGTAAACATTATTCAGTGATTGTCACGTGACTTTATTACATTTTACATTCATTGGCTCTCGGGTCCAGCTATTATGATGAAAAAAGGCTTTTGTCATTGAATTCTGCATACAGTGTCTTAACTTTAGGCAGTCTAATCAAATAATGAGACAAAATAGATGTTAAATGTCACGGCTATAACTTCAACCTCATTCCTCACTGGTAATAAAAGGTCAGGTTGACCGGATTATTAAAAAAAACGGATTGAAATTGAATTTAAATAAATATATTTTGAAATAAAATACCATCAGAAAGCGATTGTGCCTAACACGGCGTTTGTTCCACCGGAGTGTGATTGTAAAAAAGGACTTTTGTGAACGTGACTCATCTCAAACCCCCACTGAGAACAATTTTTATCTTCACAGCACAATATTTTCTCTGGAGTGCATGTTGCAACCCTTTCTGAGCTCCCAAAACCTCAGAAGGAGAACAGAAATCATTCCATATAGTCAAGAAAACAAGTGTTTTTGTATGTGTATCTCTAATAGTAACAGTATTAAATGTTCTGCAGAATGTGTCCTTCCTCAAATCACGTGTGCTTTTATTGATCAGATGTTCATTTTCACCTGCTGGGTGATGAAACTCTTAGATGAGGAACCGAATCCACAGAGAGCAGAAGAAATGGGCGACATGAACCAATTGAAGTACAGAAACGGCAATTAGCATGCGTTTGTTGTAGGCAAGCATTCACCTCTTCAGTTATTCATGAAACACACGGCAGGATTCAGGGACATGACATGTCACATCAGCACGCTACAATTAGAGAAATACGATTTGCATTAAAGATTAACTACAGACACTCTCGTCACAGGTTCACCACGAGCCAGTCGAATCATGACCGCGTCTGCATTAATCATGATCTAGTCCTGCTCTAAACCAACTCCAAATGCTAACGTGGTATTTAGTTTTGGCCCCACAAGGTCCGAAACGCACTGTGAACACAATGGTCAATAATATCAAAAACTGCTCGTCTACAATCAATTCAGCAATGGATTATTTGCATTTAAGATTACTGGATCATGTTTTAACAGAAAATACTATTTTAGTGTTTTTCCTTCATTGTGTTACTTCTTATTTCTTTGTAATTGTGTAATTCAACATTATTAAAGTAAAAAATGTTTACACACCGATTTTCAGTGTTTGTATTCATAAAAAGAAAAAGAGTTGACACATTATTTTGTGATGCATCTTTCAAAGCTAATATTCATAGCTTTCAGTCACATGTTTTTGTTCTTAACATTATTTATTTGTTTTCCATTACAAATATCTCAGTCTTTTACATATTAAGTGTTGTTTTCTGCAAAATAAGTGAGTTTGTGCTTTAAACAAGAACAAAATCTGCCATTGAGATAAGAAAATTGAACTTAACTTAAACAGACTTTTTTTTATTTTATTTTTTTTTATTAGATGTTAACTTAAATAAATAAATACCTTTTACAATATAATTAGTGTGCTCATATCGCCTATTGTTTTCTGTATCTCCTTGATACCGTCCTGGCAAGAATGTTAAATATATAATATAATATCTTTTTTTCAGTCCAGTCAAATAATGGCTCATGAAACACAAGCAGAACAAACATTTGATGCAATTCATTTGTGCACTAGAAATCCCTATTTCTACACCACTTTGAAAGCATCTGCTAAATTAATAAATGTAAATGTAAATGCATTATTAAATACATTTTATGTACTTTCACAAAATGTCCTGTAATAGGTCGCCTGTGTATTGCACACATCCTGTATATTGGTGAAAGACATTATTTTCCTCCGTATGCAGCTTTGGCATTCAATTAACACAATATCATCTAATACAGTTTTAAATGGATTATTCTGGAAAAGACAATTTTACAAAGTGAACTTTCGCTCACACAAAAGGAGAGCATTTGAGTTTGAAACGGTAGGTCATTAAGTTTGGAGTCTGTGGCCCAGTGGCTCATGGAAATGGGTCTGTCCCGCGGAGCGCTGGCAGTTCGCTCATGCTAGTGCTGGGAGATACTGCACCAATTACTCCTCTCGGTGGGGGAGGCTTATTTACGGAGGCGTTTCTGGCTTAAAATAAGCTAAAGGGGTCGGAGGACCTTGCGGCACCACGGTGACATCCCGCCCCCCTCATACTGAGCTCAGCCAATCACGGCTGTGGAAAATTGCTGACTCAGATAGATCACCCTAGCAACTGCGTAACAACCACATAACAATTCCATCTCGACCTCATAGCAACCACATACAGTAGCAACAGCTAGAACACACTGGCTGCGTCTCAATCAGTTCCCTTGTTCAGTAGTCAGGGCACTGATCAGGGAGTCAGCCATCTTTAAGGGCTGTCTCAATCGTGAAGCCCTGGAACTCAACTGAACAAATGTCTCAAATATTCTGTCGAGCCTACCCTACTTATATGTGTCAAAATGCCCATCTTTAAATAAGCTAAAGGGGCTTATTTCATCAAACAGCGGAGAAAGAAAACAGGTGTGTAACAGTATACAGCTCTTAAAGTGACAGCAGTCTAATATCCCTTCTCTCTTTCGTTCATGTAAATCAAACAACAAAAGATATCATGGCCTCTCACTATTCCTGACTAAATCACTTTTGTAACTTCAGTAAAAATATATTTAATTTACACAGTGAGGACAATGCAGTGTTTTTGATTAGTTTAAAAGGTGTATAGCATTTCTTATTTTATTTATATATATATATATATATATATATATATATATATATATATATATTTTTTTTTTTCAGATTGCTTGTAATTAGTTTCTTATTCTTATTTCATCACTACTTATTTACTTTTCTTCTGTGAGCTTGAGTTTTTCTCTTTATTTATTTATTTATTTATTTATTTGTGTATGTATTTGGTGATACTGACACTGCTGACAAGAATTATGAAAATTCTATAGTAACCAAAATTGTGATATACTGTAATAAAAATCATATTAAAAGATATATATCATTATGATGAAATAAAATGACTCGTATTGTGATATAAGATTTTGATTACATCTCCCACCCCTAGAGGCTGCACATTTTGTATACTAAAAAAAAAAAAAAAAAAAAAAAAATTCCTTATTGTATACTTTAAAAAAAGTATTTGAATATACTTAAAAGTTAATTTACTTGAGAAGCAAATTAATGTTTTCAGAGAATGCAGATATTTTAATTGTTCATTTTCTTACCTTTTAATCATAAACCTTACCAAACATCTACTTACCCCAGTAAATATGTTTTTCTTGTTGTACGTTAAATAAACATCTAACATATTTTCTGAAAGCAACCATATTCAGTTTTGCTTCTTCTGTAATTGTATCTCATTTCCAGGATGATGACCGGAAAGTAAGACCATTTTGTGTTCAGAAAAACAACATTTAAACAAGAAAATAATTTAACCACATCTCTAAATACTAATCTTGCCAAGAATATGACATATTATTGTGGAACTCATTGTACGAGGCCCCAATTATACAATGTGGCTTTTATGAATATTATAATAATAATAATGGCATTCCCTGCAAAGGGCAGAAAGCTGAGTAAATGAGTGAATTATAGAGAAAGACACCGCGCTAGTACAGTGAGCAGATCATTATGCAAGCGACGAGAGAGAGAGAGAGACACACAAGGCAGACCCTATTTAGAGGGAAGCTTTTATTCTAAGCAAACTGCCCATTGCTCCATTATTAAGAGTGCTGCTCTAATGGGCCGAATTAAATGATACAGACCTGTAGGAGAGTCTGCAGATTGATCTTTAGGAGTGACCGGAGTGAATCTGGCCCTGCTAGGTAAATGTAGCACATTAGAGTCCATTTATCCATCAGTGTTATTTAGCAGGCGGCTAAACGCTGCTGTAATAATGAGGTTACTGAGGTCTGTGAGCATCTCTGTACTCAAGCTTCCACTGGACATGCATTGAAGGTTCCTCAAAAGATCGGATCCAGAATACCTTGAAAAAAGCCCTCAAGTCTCACACAGAGCCTGCTAACCCAAACTGTAATGGTTCGAGTAAGTCCACATTTTAGGGCACATTTTGATGGCACTAATTTTTGTTTGAAGACATTTGTTCTGCAAGTATTGACTTAATAAAAAAAAAAATTTCTTAACAAATAAAAAAAAAATTATGTTTATTTTTAACTTTCTATTCATCTAAGAATCCTAAAAATAAATTAAAGCATTAAATAACCAATAGACTTGTTGAATCAACTGCATAACAATGCATTAAAACCCACGTAGATCTTGAAAGCAACAAGACTTTACGGACTAAAAAGGTAAGAAGTTCTCACTCCAATTCACGCGTTTTCATCATCATTTTACATTTTACCCCTCAAACGCTTTCGAGGCATTTGATTGGCTCTCGATTGCTAAGTATCTAGCCATAATATACACTGCAGAGGTTAAAGGTGCAGTATCTAGTGAAGGAGCATAACTGACAATGGAGTGCGACAAGCCTTACACTATAAGCAGGATTGCCAAGTCTGAGGTTTTACCATGGAATTGGGCTACTTTTATACTGTATTTATAAAGGAATGCATTTTTGATGGAGCAGACCCCCGACGGAGGGGAAAACTGTGAGGGGTAAAAACATGATTGTGCTAGTTTTTGTTTCAGAGACCTGGCAACCCTGACTGTAAGCTGATGAGTTGATTTATCAGTGTTTTAATATGTCTCTGGCCGTAGTGCCTGTTAGATGGATGCCAAGACTTGTTAGGTCGGACAGACTCTGTGATCTCTGAGCCAGTTCCTTGGCTGCGATACGCTGCGTTTTCCAGCTACTTGGGGTGTCGAAATACTATTGGGTAAATTGGCAGTGGGCTGAATCACACAAACTAGAAGAAAACACACATTCCAACACGCAACACACACTTCAGAAACAGAACAATGGGCTGTAGCATTGTTTCTGAGAGAAACAAGTATGTGAACTTAGCATTTCCTAATTATCTGCAAACATATTATAATATTTTAAGCTTTCATTGAGCTAAAAATACATACAGCACAATGTGGGATTAATGCTGCAAACAACTGGCTAAGAACATGCTTTCTAAGTCTGAAATGTTCCTATTCTCGGATTTAAAAGTGAGGTTTAGGATGATACTAACCCAGGTTTAAGTGCAGTGAGAAAACACTTATATGTGTTTGACTGTACAGTGTGCATGACAACCGCTTCCACAGAAATCAATTACAAGAATATCCCAGCGTGAAGCACAACTGGACCCGTTCCCACACACCAGAACTAGAGCAGCTTCCCAGCGGACTTGGCTCACATGGACGCACGCGGCGTGTGCCAGGAACGGCACGCATGCACTCCATCAGTAACGTAATCGAGCCTTCAGCTCACACACACACACACACACACACACACAGATGGGCTGGCAGGAACTCGCCACATTGTGCTAAATTCAATCTGATCACACAAACATGGTGAAAAATACATCGCAGGCAGTTTCACCTTTCAGCAGCTCCACCTCAAGGGCTGCTGGGAAAGGGTCACAAACACACGGATTTGTCTAAAATCTAACAAGGTGGATGATATCCCGGTCTGAAGTAGGACAGCTTGCCACTTTTCCCATCGAGTCTATAGAGGCTTTTGTGTGGATTAGCAGGGGTTTATGGGTAGTATTTCAGAGGATATTTTGAACCCAGTATGAACGTCCTGTTAGCTAATTGTAGTGTGGCATGCTTTATGAAAGTAAGCCAGATTTATTGTTGGATTTACCGTTCAAACCAGCAGATATAGAGATCACCCTGAATGTGACGTGTGGGTCTGAGGGACTCTTTTTAGACTGCTGTTTAGTCTTAATCTCTACCGGGGCCCTGAAACCACGGTAGAGAAGCTCTGATGATTGGACGAACACAGAACGTGACCCGTTTACGTTACAGCTCTAGCTTTGTATGATATAGTCTATTGTTGCCAACCATTATCCTGTTTTTCCTGAATGGACTTTTTGGACTATAAAGAATAAATAAATAAATATTCAGTTTAATTTATCACATACTTTAGGTAATAAAAAAAAAAAGAATTCCTAAAAAAAGAAAGAAAAAAATAATTTTAATTAAATTAATTAAATTAAATACTTAATAATTACATTAAATTAAATACTTAAATTAAAAAAATTAAGTAATGTTTTTAGAATTAATTTAATGTGTGTCTTGACTTTATTTACAGTATATATATATATATATATATATATATATATATATATATATATATATATATATATATATATATATAATTATGCATGATTACATGCAAGTACCCCTAAACCAAACCCTAATTATATAGTTAATTAACTCTACTTAATTCTTAAATGTGTAATTACACTGTAACAAGGACATCAAAATAAACCATTTTTATAATTATTTAATTACACTTTTTTTTTTTTTACTATATTGCAAGTTCATGTTTAGTTGGACAGTTTAATACTCAAATACTAGTTTTCTAACATGCTGCATGTGCACAATCCCATTTTACAGTAATATAACACATTAGCACGCATGCATTACTGTCTCAGTAACAAACCTCAGTTACGGTGGTATTAGAGTTTCATGCATGTGTTATTATTTATGTAAATAAATACAAAAGATTGGCTCTAAATATATGATTCCATTTGTTCACAGAAGCCTGCTGTGTCTCATCAGCTGTGCTGTGCTTTCATGAGCTGCATCTGATCATGTGGAGGTTTCACAGTGATTCATGCAGTCATCTGAGCCGAGAGATTAAAACACTGATAAATACCAAGCAAACTCCATCTGAGCGTTCCCTTCACAGGCTGGACGGCTCTGTATTTCAGGACTGGATGCAGTAAAAGTGAGACGTGTTGTCGTTACTCCGGGATGATTTATGAGCGCTCGTTTTCTGAGGTTTTGTGAATATATAGAGAATTAAACTGGCTGTTCCTGTTTGATCATAACACAGACTGAAACTGAGCAGCTAATGCAAACTGCTACTAAAGACTAAATTTTATATTTAATATGTTTTATTATTATTATTATTATTATTATTATTTTACAAATACTGAAATTCTAAAAATGCAATTATAGAAATTCTGGTAAATAATCTTAAGGATAATTAGCCCACGCATAACACAATCATTTTGTTTCCAAAAAAAAGTACAGTATTAAATAGTTGTAATTTATTTGCAAATATTTATAATTTAATATTTAAAATTATTCATAATTTATTAAAAATATTAGTGAATGTGTAATGAATTAATTGTACATATTACCTTATAAATTATTATTAATTCATTCAAGAATTATATTATATTAATATTTATATGTCCTATTTACAATAAATAATTATAATATTCAGCCAATACTTAATAATCATTATTGTTTATACAAGTATTAAATACTTGCAATTTATTTGCAAATATATAGATTGTTAAAAATACATTAAAATATATTGTTTCTAAGATTTTGTAATTTACAACTTGTGCATTTACTGTATATCACATTTATAAATATTTATAATTATTCATTCATACACAAATTCATTATTGTACATGTATTTATAGATGAAATATAGTGCATTTACTGCATATATTATATTAATCTATGCATATTTTTTATTATTCATTCAATAATTAAAGTTGAAATTATGTAAATATAATAATACTTAAAACACATTTAAGAATATTAATATACACACACTGGATTGCGATATGTTACACGTGACCTTTCAGTCTTTTACATGGATTCAATCTGAAAAACTTCTGCTGATATTACAATTGTCTGGTTATGGTATTTAAATTATGGTACGTTTACTGTGAGGGAAAAACTGAACTGAAATTGTAAATACATGAATAGTAGAACCATGCAAATATCATGAATATATTAATGAAAGACGGAAGATTTATTTAATGAACAGCATCTGCCAATCAGCTTCACTGCGTGAGAACACTGACCAATCACAGCACTGACACCTTTACAGAAGAGACGCTTATGAATATTAATTACACGGCTGCGACACTGGAGTCAAATCAAATGTGTGACGTCACAGCGCCACCTACTGGAATATTGAATATCACAGATGCTGGAGACAACTGTTAAGAAATGAACTACATGTATTTATAATTGTACGAATTCTACTTTTGATTATTTTAATGTTACTTGAAATAAAATAAGCGTTAACTGAAAGAAAAAAAAGAAAAAAACATTTAATATTTTAAAAACCCTAAATTGTTTTCCCCATCTAGCATTTTCTTACGTTTTCATTTTAAGATAACTAAAATAAGTAAACCTGAAATTAACAAAATGATTAATAATAACAATGAAAATGAAAACGGCAAAATGTAAAATATGAATAAAATCTATGATACTATCTCAAGGATACTAAAATAACTCTGAAGCATGTACTTTTAGCTGGGAGACAAATAAATAAAAGAGAAGAATTCATTTGTGATGTAAACATGATCTAAACAGCCCGCTTTGCTCGGGATTTTCCCACGAGAAGCTCTTGAATTATCCATGAGCTGTTTTCATTATAAGTCATGACGGAAGAGCTTGTTAGTCCTAATTACATTATACACAAACATAACAGAGTTATGAGAGAGATGGGATTCATCTGGGATACACTCTCCTGTATGTCACTCATCAGGAATTCAGTTTATATGTGGCACAGATTCCTCAGACAAAACTGGCATTCAAATAAACCAGGGGAAAATAGGCCGCATTTTTGCATATAACTTACTGCTTGGTGTCCATTTTTTCTATGATCATTTATAATGCTCTGGATGGTGAGTGGGATGCTTCTGAACTTATCAGAAATGAGTTCTGCAAACATTTTCAGCATGCTAAATACTGAAATCCTAATTCTTATAATGATAATAATTAGTCTAAAATATAAAATTATTTTTTTGCTTATTTAGTTTGCAAATACCTAGAATGATTTAAAATGATTAATAGTTTCAAGGATAGTGCATGAACATTATAATATCCATTATAAATATTTGTATACATTAATATATATACACTATTGTAATATTAATAAATAATAATAACACTTAGCCTACACATATATTATTTTGTTTATGAATGTATTAAACATATTCATAATTTGTTTACAAATATATTTTATTTATTTAAAATTAAAACATTGTATATATTAAATTAATTTATAAATGTAATAAGTAACTATTCAAGAGTTTTAATACATTCAGTAATTAAACTGCATTAATGTTAAAATATTTAATAAATATTATAACATTAATACAGCCTGATTCTAGTACATAATAATTATAATAATTATCCTAGACATTTTTTTAATAAAAGTATGAAATGCCTGTAATTTATAAGCTAATATCTATTATTTATTTACATTTATTTATAATGTATTACAATTATTTTGGAAATTAGTAGATTTGTTGGATTTATTGTATCAATTCACAAATATAATTAGGCTAGTTCAAGAATAAACTAATACAAAACATTAAAAATACATATAATAATAATATTAGGCAATCTAGAAAACTATCAGTGATAATAATCAGCATTTACTTAATATCATTTGTTTATTAATGTATTAAATTCTCGTAATTCATTTGTAAATATAAAGCCTATAATTCAGGATTTAGAATATTTTAATTTTAAACATATTGTGTAAATTATATATACTGTATACTAGAATTGTCAATTATATTTATATTTATATAGAACATTTCTAGTAAAAACTACACTAATATAATATTAGATATAGATATGCATTCAAAAAAAAAACTTTTTATCGATGATAACAGGATCACTGTGAGTTATTGTGTTACTGAACGGCTCTCTGTAGGACAGAGCAGAGCAGGAGTTATTTTAGGACGCGGCTCGAGCTGCGGGTCACTCGGTGGCGCTCCGGCGGGTTTGGAGACGCCTCGGTCCCGCGGTGATTGGCACAGACCCGGAGCTGCTGTCAGCCACATCATTACTGATGAGCACTTCAGAGTCACATTCTCACACGTCTGACAGACTGACCATCCCACTGCACTCGAGGTCAAGACAAGCAACGACACGCAAAGTCCCGCAGAGCAGAGGGAACCTGGAGTCTCCGACGCGCCGTTCCGGTAAGACGCGCCAACGCTCAAGCTGAAATTATTCAAGAGTTTATTGCATTTAATTTATTACGATTTCTTATAACTTTTTGTGTTTAAACCACTTAAATCTTGTGGAGAAATCGGAAGTTTATTCGCGCGAAGAAGAGTTTGTTATTCTAACGCGTTAAAGTCACTGGAATTAGCCTACGTCGCAAACATTTGACAAGATCAGCAGTTGATGCACATTACATTCCAAATATCAAAAGATTGGAATCTTTCCAGTGTTTGAAATTCAAACTCGTTGTGTGTGCACGAACTGATCGTTTCTTAAGCGTCATGCATTGTTTGTTATAGTTCAGTGTGCTCTAGAAATACAAGCGAACTGGAAACTTTATCGTTTAATTGCTATCTTTCCAGTTTTCAGTCAAATCATGTTGATGCCAATATTCAATGCAGTGTTGATTGCAATTCTTCAGCCTTTAATTTACTTACTGATTCAGTTGAAACTCAAAACCGTGTTATGTATATGACATAAAATATTGTGTGAAAATATTTATATGATATTTATGTTGTTGAAAAATCCAAAACATGTTTTCTGGGTATTTATATACAGTTTCAGTTTAGTAATGTTCATGTTGTCACATGCTTTAGGTAATTTCCACTGATCATTTCTAAATGAGTGAGAGTGAATGCTGTCAGTCACATCACTGAGTGACAGATAAAACATACATTTAACTGTGATGCAATCTCACAAATGATATTTGGCACCCAAATGTTTGTGCCAGTGATTTTGTGCTGTAGGAGGCACTGACAGGAGGAGTAAAAGCATTCAGGAGTGAAGGGTAAAAATAGTGGCGCTGTGACATGAGCAGCACAGGTGCTGAGAAACATCAGCTGAACTAGATCTGGAGCACTATTTACTGAGCTTTTACTGGCAGCTTTCTTCACCTGTTGTGGTACTGGCTTATGGGTTGAAGGTTTATACCTGCTCTTTACACAGATTTGTGGGCACTCGGTTCATCTCTGGGGCAGAAATGTGTGCTGCAGCAAAAAACTGTGACATCCATCTTCTTCCTGAAGAAGTTCCTGAAAAACAGTTATTCAGAGAAAAACAAAAATGGTTACAATTTCTGTTAACAAAACATTGACATTTTGCTTTATGATATTATAACATAATGCAAAGAATAATATCTAATCTTCGATGTAAAGTATAATATTTGGCACTATGGAATTAAAAAAAAAGTAAATAAATAATGCAATTCAAAAAGAAGCTGAATAAGCACAAACTAACAAACTGATGTCATACAGATGATTTAAAGGAATAGCTCACCCAAAAAAAAAAAAAAAAAGAAAAAAAGACAATCAAGTGAATGGGTGCCGTCGGAATGAGAGTCTAAACTGATAAAAACATCACAATAATCCAGATGTAGTCCCAATCACTCCAGTCCAGCAGGTAATGTCCTGTGAAGTGAAAAGTTGTGTGTTTGTAAAGAAACAAATCCATCATTAAAGTGTTGTTTCCAGCTAAAATTTGAATCATCTATTCATAATAACGCTTCCTCAAGTGGAAAGCCATCACTGCTGAATCAGGAGAGAAATCTGCACAGATCAAACGTTGTTTAAAAGCCAAAAGAGATGAAAACGTATATGTTGGTGAATTTTGACGTGAGAAAATAACATGAGATGGACTTTTTCACTGGATGAAGTGTTGTTATGAATTATTGACTCAAATAACCCTTTTCAAACAACTATCTTTGGCTCTAGAGATCCTTAGTTGGTTCTCTTCTCTTGTTGAGGCAACAGTTCATAGATGGTTTTATTTCAAGATGAACAATTACTGGACTGAAGCAGCATTGGTTTGCTTGGTTATCCAGAATTTTTTATTTGAAAAATCATATTCAAATGTATTAAAATGATCCATCAGGATCATATTGAGGGGGGGTTTATTTGTTCCTCTTTCAATCCTCATTGTATTGTTTTGAATTGCATCATATCTTTTAAACACCAAATTAAGCATTTAAATATCTTGACATGTTGTTGGGAGATACAGAGTGATGAATATCTGCTATGCTATATCATATTATGTGCCATAATAGCCTGATGTATCAAATATGATACTCAAAAAACTTGTTATATTTATATTACATTTTAATACACTGTTCCAATTGCAAAAACTGATATTTTTCGGACTATTATCTGATATGTGGGGCTTTACAGGGTTAAAGCGCTGGAACGCTCCAGGGATTCTGGAATGAGAGTTTAAAGCTTCATTACGGTGGTTTGCTGTAGTCAGTAAAACGAGAAAATGCCCTGCGTGTTTGTCTGAAGAGGCTTGTTTGTTTATGACACAGTGAAGGTACATTACACACTAATGTGTCTTCAGAGCCTCATCTGCTTTCCCAGAGAGAGAGCGCTTCTGTCCCGATAATGACGATTGATTGTTCTCGTGAGCCGTTTGCTTTTTTTCACATCAGCAACATCTCTCGCATCTTTCCCTCTCGCCCTCAGCTATGATCCGAATGCAGAATTATCTTAATTGCTTGTCAGCAGTACACTTTAACCACATATACTACATATAAACCTACAATTAGTGATGTACTTATGTAAAAACAAAACACTCTTGAGTTCATATGAATGTCAACTCTCATGCATTATCAGTTAATTGCAATTGAGTTTCCAAAATCATTACATTCAATTCACACCAGCTTACTAGTATATACTTTTAAAGTTATTGTTTCCATAATAACTACTCTTTTTAAAGTGTGCTAAAGTCGTCTTTTTAAAGGGCATGCCGAAAACTGCACATACGCACAATATTTAAACTATATATATAATGAAGTCTCTTTTTCTTTGTAAAACAGGTGCCAGTTTGTGTGAGTCGTAAAACAAAGAGGCAGCTGAACGAATACAAGCAACATACTTGTACTTCTTCACACAAAAATGTAAAGACTCCAATAAAAACTATATGGCACAGATATCGATCAACTTGTAAACTATTCATTGTACATGTACTGCTTTGTTAAGAAACCCAACAACTTGATTTAGATAAACTTTCTTATTAATGGCTTTACAAAGTAACTAGAAATGATATAAACAGAAGACAACATAACACCAAACTAAACAGCAGCGTAGTGGATCATCTTAAAGCAGATGAGAAGGAAATCAAATGTTCCCCTGGAGGATGT
Source organism: Carassius gibelio (assembly GCF_023724105.1). Taxonomy (NCBI): domain Eukaryota; kingdom Metazoa; phylum Chordata; class Actinopteri; order Cypriniformes; family Cyprinidae; genus Carassius; species Carassius gibelio. The sequence goes on from NC_068418.1 coordinate 24,779,819, forward strand.
TCTGTAAATAAATGATACTGAGGCTTCATTATATAACAGGATCAACTGAAGAACTGAGATGTTGTGAGAACGATCTCAGCTGATGATCAGACAGTAAACCTATCTATTTTTTTACAAATATATATTTATACATTATTCCACATGATTCAGCTAGTTTAAAGTCAATATCTGTGGAAATATTCTGTTAAAGTGTTGGTTTCAGAGTTGATCTGGCATTTTTTTATCAAAAAAACATCCCAACAGAGGAAACAGTCATCTCTTTCTGATTCTTAATGTGAGTTTCTTGAAGCAGGATCATGCTAGATGACAAAACATCAGCAAACGATCTACAAGTTATGAATGATATCTATAAGTTAAACAATATATAAGTTAAGTTATAAGATGAATCATGAAATGTATTAGGAATAGTTCACACAAACTAAAAAAAACCAGCATCTATGTTTGTAGGAGTTTGCTGGAGTGTGATGTCTGCTGCTTAATGTCTCTTCAGACTATCATTATCCTACAAAAATGTTTTCTACATTAAGTCGTTTAGCAGAAATCTACCCAATATGGCCAGGACAGATGGTTTAGTATAACATTTTACATGAATCAGTGAACATCGTAAGAACATAACATGAAGGCTTTTTTAAAAGCACTGACAAGAAAGTTGTGAGACAAGTCTAAAATAATACCTCATTTTCCAAAAATACAACTTTTTTACATTTAAAAACAAACAAGTATCCCCAGCCCAGATGAGAAAAAGTAATGCAAAAGACACATGACACATCACTTTCCATAAAAAGTAACCAATGCAATTAGTTGTTTTTTAAGGGAGTAATGCAATGTTGTTATGCATTATTGTTAAAAGTAACTTCCTCTAACACTGTTCGCTATATATTTATAAAATATATTGTATATATGTAGGCATTTGATTAAATGTAAATGTATTGTCATTTAATATACAGTATTGTTCAAAATAATAGCAGTACAATGTGACTAACCAGAATAATCAAGGTTTTTAGTATATTTTTTATTGCTACGTGGCAAACAAGTTACCAGTAGGTTCAGTAGATTGTCAGAAAACAAACAAGACCCAGCATTCATGATATGCACGCTCTTAAGGCTGTGCAATTGGGCAATTAGTTGAAAGGGGTGTGTTCAAAAAAATAGCAGTGTCTACCTTTGACTGTACAAACTCAAAACTATTTTGTACAAACATTTTTTTTTTCTGGGATTTAGCAATCCTGTGAATCACTAAACTAATATTTAGTTGTATGACCACAGTTTTTTAAAACTGCTTGACATCTGTGTGGCATGGAGTCAACCAACTTGTGGCACCTCTCAGCTGTTATTCCACTCCATGATTCTTTAACAACATTCCACAATTCATTCACATTTCTTGGTTTTGCTTCAGAAACAGCATTTTTGATATCACCCCACAAGTTCTCAATTGGATTAAGGTCTGGGGATTGGGCTGGCCACTCCATAACATTAATTTTGTTGGTTTGGAACCAAGACTTTGCCCGTTTACTAGTGTGTTTTGGGTCTTTGTCTTGTTGAAACAACCATTTCAAGGGCATGTCCTCTTCAGCATAGGGCAACATGACCTCTTCAAGTATTTTAACATATGCAAACTGATCCATGATCCCTGGTATGCGATAAATAGGCCCAACACCATAGTAGGAGAAACATGCCCATATCATGATGCTTGCACCTCCATGCTTCACTGTCTTCACTGTGTACTGTGGCTTGAATTCAGAGTTTGGGGGTCGTCTCACAAACTGCCTGTGGCCCTTGGACCCAAAAAGAACAATTTTACTCTCATCAGTCCACAAAATGTTCCTCCATTTCTCTTTAGGCCAGTTGATGTGTTCTTTGGCAAATTGTAACCTCTTCTGCACATGCCTTTTTTTTAACAGAGGGACTTTGCGGGGGATTCTTGAAAATAGATTAGCTTCACACAGACGTCTTCTAACTGTCACAGTACTTACAGGTAACTCCAGACTGTCTTTGATCATCCTGGAGGTGATCATTGGCTGAGCCTTTGCCATTCTGGTTATTCTTCTATCCATTTTGATGGTTGTCTTCCGTTTTCTTCCACGTCTTTCTGGTTTTGCTCTCCATTTTAAGGCATTGGAGATCATTTTAGCTGAACAGCCTATCATTTTTTGCACCTCTTTATAGGTTTTCCCCTCTCTAATCAACTTTTTAATCAAAGTAGGCTGTTCTTCTGAACAATGTCTTGAACGACCCATTTTCCTCAGCTTTCAAATGCATGTTCAACAAGTGTTGGCTTCATCCTTAAATAGGGGCCACCTGATTCACACCTGTTTCTTCACAAAATTGATGACCTCAGTGATTGAATGCCACACTGCTATTTTTTTGAACACACCCCTTTCAACTAATTCAACTAATTGCCCAATTGCACAGCCTTAAGAGCGTGCATATCATGAATGCTGGGTTTCATTTGTTTTCTGACAATCTACTGAACCTACTGGTAACTTGTTTGCCACGTAGCAATAAAAAAATATACGAAAAACCTTGATTATTCTGGTTTGTCACATTGTACTGCTATTATTTTGAACAATACTGTATAATATATTCACAATTTTTATGATTGTATTTATTGTGAATGCATTGGGAGAGTAACTTTCTGGGGTTGAACTGCTCTTTCATCATGATTGTTTGCCAGATCTATTAAACAGAGATGCTCCAGTCAGAATAGTTGTTACAGTATTTATCAGTTCCTCTACAGAGAAAACGATTGGATTTTTCCATCAGAGAGCAGTCTTTATGTCTGTGGTTCAGCTCTTTGTTGTTGTGTTTGCAGCTGTAGACGTCTGTCTGCGGTCACAGAGACCAGCAGAGAGGATCATGGGATTGACACATGACATTAATATGTGTCCAAAAGACTAAAATCAGAGGTGAACATCAACAAGATAACGTCTCAAGTCTCATGAACAAAGACTGCAGGATTTGAAGTAAATTCAACACAAATTATGAATGACAAGACAACTGATCCCATCATACAGGACAGTAATGAAACATTCATTGTTTTGTCATTTCCCTCAAAGAAACTGGTCAGATTTGGACAAGAACAAATCTGATAGCCTCTTAAATTAAGAATTTTCACTGAGAATGCGAGATTTGAAATTTGAATTTGAAATTAATTGGAATTCCAAGAAATTCTGAAAACTGTTACCTTGAACAAGAAAAGCGAAGTTGGTCAAGACAAACTCTGAATGTTGGTTTGACAAAGATTTAGCAAAGGTTTCTTTGAACTGCACTTCAATAAATCCTCATCCTGTCATTCCAAATTCAATTCCAGTTTAACTTTGTGTGTTTTGAGTGTTGCTAAGCATAGCAAGTAACTGTTTTCTATGAGATGATATTGTAAAATGTAATTTATTTTGAAACTAAGCCTCAGAAGAGAACAACTGAAGCCCAGAGTGCCACACAAACACATGCGGATGTTGTAACGGATCTCATTACGTGAAAGCGGCTCAAGTAATCTGTGATAGATGAGAACCTCTGCTCACCGTGAGTTAAAATAGCACCGTCTCTCAAATGAATGGCAGGGCAGCGGGAGGCAGATGCGGAACTGTAACATTCCCGCCGTGAGTCGCATTACTGCCTGTAATATTAACATCCCTGAGGATTATGATTTCAGATCCGTGCTCTCATCAACCGTCAGGAATTACAGTGGGATCTGTGATTAGCTGGCGTGGAGGCCGATCACACGGTTTATCATCCAAACAGCCGCTGTGAGGGTTACTCTGCACCTGCTGCATCAGATGACAAACAGCTTCACAAAGGGCTTTGTCAATCACTATCGGTCTAAACACCAAAAATGATTAGGATTTGGAAGCTAGTTCACCCAAAAATGAAAACTGGCATCATTAACTTACCCTCATGGCATTCCAAACTTGAGCTTTATCTGTTAAACACACATAAATCTCTTATTTATACAATAAAAGTGGATAGAAAACATAGCTTAACTTACCAAACTACCTTAAAATTAGCGTAAAAGTCATCCATATGACTTCAGTATGATATTCAAGATTTTTATTCAAATACCCCCTAAAATTTGACACTGTTCTTTTTTGCTTTTTATTTTAGTTTCCTTCCTCAAATCTACTAAATCTACTGCACTTTTTATACAAACTTACAGTGATTCTTCCAAGGGTTATTGTAGTTAGCCAAAACCAAAACCATAAAAAAATGTTTAAAAATAAATACTTGAAATAAGATAAACTTTATAAACTAAATATAACATATCCATTTATATATATATATATTTGACACATTTAAAAAAAAATATTTTATGAAATGTATCTTGATTTAGGAATATTTAGAAATTTGTACTGGGAAAAAAAATACTGAGGAACACAAATATACATATTAGTGCAGTCAAATTATTAATTGTGATTAATTGCATTCAAAATAAAAGTTTTTGTTTACATAATATATGTGTATGAACTGTGTATATTTATTATGTATACACAAATAAACACATATGCATGCATATATTTAAGAAAATTTTTATTTTATATAATTTTTTATTTATTTTGGCTGTGAATAGCCCATTTTTTGCACTTTAGTTTGTGCTGTGAATGTTACAGTACAAAAAAAAAATCTAATATCTTATATATCTTATAATACAAGCCCATTACGTAATCACTGTCAAGTGTGAATGAACTGAACTTCATCGTAGTAACAACTGAGTGTCTGGCTCTTCCTCTCTTGGATGATAGGTCTGGACTCCCCGGTTACAGCGGGACTAACTTTAGCGCTGTTGTCAATTCACTTCAGTTTACATTCTTACATAATGTGAATTTGTCACGGGGCCAAGGACAGTCACGGCAGCGCTGACAAACCTGCCCCGGGCCGCACAGTTCGCTCTGACCCGCGGATGGGCTTCCTGAGATGTGCTGTGGCACTTCCTGTTCCCCTGAGGAGAGAGAGAGAGAGAGAGAGGAGCATCAGTCATTGTTTTCTCTGTGAGGTCGAGACTGTTTAGATGTGATGAGGCACGTGGGACCAGCGATCAGCTCTAAATGTGCTGATGCTGAACACGGCTGATGTCCGCTGCTGTCCACAACACGAAAACATCCGAATCATTTAGTAACGCTGCTTCTTTGTTGAAAAAGTCTTAAAAGATTTAAAAAAAAACTCTTGTAGCCAATAGTAAAGAAAAGCTTTATAAATGCACATACACTGTTACTGATATGAAAATTAATTCAAAATAGTTTTATTTATGATTCATAATACTCAGGGCATGTTGCATAAAATTGCTAGATTAGTAAATATTATATATATATATAACATTAAAATGGCTTGACAACCAGAGAATCTTGCATAACAGCTCACAAAAAAAGTTCACGTTTGGTCAGAATTTCAACAGAAATAAAAATTAGGTAAACATTCACTCACCCTCAGCTCATCAAAGATGAAGATGAGTTTGTTTCTTCATCAGGTTTGGAGAAATGTTGGATTACATCACTTGCTCACCAATGGATGTGAATGGGTGCCGTCAGAATGAGAGTCCAAACAGCTGATAAAAACATCACAATAATCCACAAGGCTTTCATTCTGACGGCACCCATTCACTGCAGAAGATGGATTGGTGAGCAAGTGATGTCTTGCTGTAGTAAAACAAATTCATCTCCATCTTGGATGGCCTGAGGCTGAGTAAACTTTCAGCAAATTTCCATTTTTGAGGTGAACTATTGCTTTAAACACACTGTCTGATGTCCAGTCCCTATAGTTTTCTGCCTGTGTTCTGTGTTCAAACTCACTGTATCAGTTAAACACACACACACACACACACATATCTCTCATGGAGAGCCGGGTCGGTTTAATGACTGCTATCTTTAACTGCTATTTATCTAATGGATCTCTTGGGAACAGTAATTTCTCACTCAGCATGTAGAGAAATTACGAGCTGAACGCCTCTAAGCTTCCCTCTCTCTCTCTCTGACTGACATTTGCATTTGTGCATGTGGTTTATAAAGCAGACTTTTGTTTGTCAAATGCCAAATTGTGTCTTTTTTGATTGACTGATTGATTGATTATCGCTGCATCTGCATTTCCCAAATAAGCAAACAGTTTTTCTGTTTTCTCTGCACGAGTAACTGTGAGTAATGTAACGCTGTGGGGTTCCGGTTCTTTCTCCGGGGAATGTGTCTCTCCGTTCATCTCATGGGGTTTCGTCTGTGACTGCGGTCAGCTGTTGTGAGGGTCATGAAGGACATTTGTCGGTTTGCGCTTGTTAACCGTTTGTCTGCTTCCCCGAGAGTTTATGAGGCTCTAAGTCTCATGTTCAGTCACAGATTTACACAGTTTTGGACATATGCATACGTATTTATTGGATCAAAAATACAGTAGAACATAATATTGTGAAATATTAAAATTCTAAATAACAATTTTCTATTGTAATAAATTACCAAATGCTAATTATTTCTGTGATCAAAACTGAATTTTCAGCATCATTCCTCCAGTCTTCAGTGTCACATGATCTTCAGAAATCATTCTAATATGATAATTTTTGTGCCCAATTAAAACTTCTTGAGGTTATTAATATCACAGATATTGATATTCCATATCAAATCAGCATAGTGGTTTCTTGATTCTTTTAACACATTAAATAGGTTTTCTTTATTATTATAATTTTTTTTTTTAAATAACTAAAAAAATCTAAAGTTCTCTGCGTATCTTACACTTAAAATCCCTTTATGATTGAATTTTTATGTTTCAAATTTGAAAGTGGATTCAAAAAGTAGCTGAAAGCACTGAAAAAAACAGCTGATACAACCTAAGGAGACACTTCATATTCATGGTAAATATTAATAAGAATCACTTATTTTTTAATTAATAATAACATAATTATTAATAAACAAACATAAATAATTAAGCATTTTGATTTTATTGCACTTCATTTTCAAAAAAAGTTCATTACTGCATAATATTTCATCAACATTTAATGTGAAACAGGTTTTTGCCACTTTCTTATATGCACTATATTCATTTTTCATAATGATGATTTTTCAAGTTGACTTATTAATAAATCTCAGAAGATGAGAGAAGAAATGTGAAAGGAAGATACTACCATGTTTTATAGACATTTAAAGAGAAATTCTCTTTACAGAGAAATTGTACTCATGTTATTAGAATCTGGTACATTCACCAATTCATAACAGCATCACGTTACTTTTATAAGAACAATTACATTTCTAATATCAGGGATCTATCTCTCTCTCGCTGTAATGTGGACAGCCCACATTCACACACACACACACACACACACAGGAGTCCTTCAGTGTTTGGTTTGGACTCGGACAGAATGGATGGATTTATTTCACACAGATCAGCTTCACTACATAAATCACACACTCGCTTCAGAAGGGACTTCAGAGAAAGTGACGTGGAGCTTTAACTGGAGAAGCGCGGTCTTCTGCTCACAATGGTACGGTAACTCTGTTCTCAGATCTTCTGCGCCTGTGCTTTAATGTCATGAACCGTCTTACTATAATGCAGATAGATCTTATAGTGCTGTTCTGTATTTTGTAGAGTCACTTTCTGACATATATAAAACTTATTGAGGGAAACATGACAAGAGAAAAGCACAGCGTGTCTTTACTGGACAGTGAATCATAACTCATGATGACCTTCCTCTGAGGAAGTGTCCCGGTCCTAAAGCATCAGAAGAAGCATGAATGTTCTTTGTTGCCTGACTGTCCTGGATTAAGTAACATGCAAACATTTGCTCCGACACGTGATACTAAATTACTGTTTAGTTGCCCTAAAGTTTATAAGTTTAAGTTAGGGGTGCTCCGATCACGATCGGCCGATCGTTAATGCGCATCTCGTCAGTAAAGCCGGTTCTCTAATCAGCTGTTAATTCCATCAGGTGCGTGATTTCACATAGAGCAGCTGTTACTACACAGAGCCGTTGTTAACTGAGAAGATGCGCCAATAAACGCTGAAAATTAACGTGATTTGCGCAACTTCTCTATTAACAACGGCTCTGTGTAGTAACAGCTGCTCTATGTGAAATCACGCACCTGATGGAATTAACCGCTGATAAGAAAACCGGCTTTACTCACGAGATGCGCATAACGATCGGCCGATCGTGATCGGAGCACCCCTAGTTTAAGTTCTAAGGTTATTAAATCGAGAACAAGTCACAGAAATGTGTTTGCTATCAGAATCCTTGACCAATCTGTGTGTCTTAGAACACTTTAGATCATGACAGAAATTCAATTTACTTTTAAGGAAAGTAGAGACAAAATTACTTGCTTTTACAAAAATTGAACTGAAAAAATATATAAATGTTATTGAAAAAAAAAATAGTTACTTTTTTTTTGTTTACACTTTTTTTTGTCTACACTTTTTTTAATTGTTTTTTGAAAAACAATAAATATAGTGCAATTTTTTTTATTAAAATAAACAAAAATTAAAAAGATTATTGTACTTATAAAAATTGTCACTTAGAAAATGCCTGTGAATTTCACAAATAATTACAAATAATTAACAAGTAACTTAATATTGAATAGAAATCTTGTAAAAATAGTTAAACATTTTTTTGCATTCATTTGTAAAATTATTTTCCACCCTAAAATGTCATTGATTGCAGTGATTACATGTTATACACATCCAACCCCTGAAAGCCAATAAAATTTATGAAAAATAAATGCAAATCTAACTGTTCTTGCTTCAGTCTGCAACTAAAGTGTTTCAAATGTGTTTTAAAATGAATTTAATTCTGCTGTGCTTTAAAAACTATTCTGATAGGATTTGGATGTGAACTTCAGACTGTTGTTATATGAGAGAGAAACTGGACACTAAAAACTAGGGTTCTCTCCTACATCTCATCACAAACACACACACAGTCATGTGATTTGATGGATGGCCCCTGAGGTCAGAGGAGATTCGGAGGTCGATGTGAGATCATTTCAACAAGTCTCAAACGTGGCGTCTGTTTCTCGCTCGACATAAATACAGATCAGTCAGAAATACACCAGATCCAGTATCACAGACGTGTCCACTCTCACATCAGACACTTCGCTAGATCCACTTCAAGACACTGATGCAAACATGTTGTGTCAAGTATATATTAAAAGTACACTAAAGAAAGATTGATCGAAAAGCTGTTTAAAACTGGAATCTGGCTTTATCAAGAGTAATTCAAAAGCAGTCAAAACTTTAACTGATAACTAATAGATATCACCATATTTTACCATTAAATATGCGAGTGAGGCATTGTCTTAATGAAAATGCTGTAATTTGCTTCCATTATATGAAAATAAATCTGAACTCTAGATTAAGCCGGGTTCACAATTCATGCCTAATTTTGTCGAGATATTAGATTTGAATATTTTTATAGAGGGGATTCTGAATATCTCTTTTTGTCACTTTAATACTGTCAATAGAAAGGAAAAAATACATATTTTGAGCACATTTTAGGAATAAAATGCTATATAAATCAGTACAAATGATATCTGAACAAACCCCACGGTAGAAACCTTCAGAATACAGATAAGTCTGGTGTATGTAAGTGCTGCTGAAGTGGAGAAAAAACTCTTAAAAGATATGAATCGTAATTGAAATCTACAGGCACAAATAGATTAAGTGTAAAAAAATAAACATGATGTTTTCTTTCCATTAAAAAGAAGACATGTAAAATAACCCAACTTCTCAAATTTGACCAGTGCATTAAAAAATGTCTTTGTCTGTATAGTGTATTGCCTTTAAATAGCGTGCACTGATGACTCTTTATTAAGGAAATAAACCATTTTTATTTCATGTTTACATTAAATTAGTTTCTAGCACATACATGTTTCTGGAAATTTCCCTGTAACTTTTTTCTGGTTGAACGAGAGCAAGATGCGTGTTTCTGATGAATTTGGCCCTTGTCACTTGATGGCATGTGTACTGTATGTGTGTGCACACTTAAGCCCCCTGGACAGTAGGAATGTCATTAACCCTGCGGTCCGTCACTGCTGAAACAGCAGCGGCTAAATCCAGATCCACAGACTAAAGGGTCAGATTTGGGCCTGAGAGTCAGAGAAACTGAAAACTCCCCCTGGACCGTCTCACAATCTTCCAGACCACACCTGTCTGTTACACTCTGTTACAACCTTCAACTGAGCAAGCTTGAGCTGTTTACTACAAACTGGAAGTATATTTCTTTCAGAACCAAGCAGAACTATTGACTTTTTTCAAATACAATAAAAATGTTACCAACCCCAGACATTTAAACAGTAATGTAAATGTCTGAAACATAAAATAAACATATAAAATACTATAAGTAGTATAATATTTTTATTTTCATAAACTGCACCTGTATGTGTGTTCTTACAGAATCCTGATTCCCTGGACTCCTCGATCCAGAGCTGTCTGTCTGCCCTCTATCCACCGTTTGAGGTCACGGCCTCTACTGTCCTCAGCCAGCTCTTCCAGGTCATCGAGGGTCGTTTCCATGGAGACGCCCTCCAGTGTCTGAGCGACTTCCTCATCCCAGCCAAGCACCTTCTGGAGAGCGTGCAGCGGGCGGCCTGTGTGAGTGTGGGAAAAACCATACATAACTGACCTCCCAGATCATAGCATGCAACGAGCGACTAGTGAAGGAAAGTGGGTGTTTAAAATCATGAAGAACAGGGTCTTAAATATATGGGTGTTTCTTCTGTAACTATAGGCCCTTTTGACCATCTGAAAATGCAGAAAATAAACTCTCTTAAAGTCTCTTCAACCTCACACTGGTTTAATTTGTCCAACATTGAACCTGCATGAATCACAAGAGAATTGTGCCATTTTTTGGTGAAACTCAATCTTAAATTATGTATTTAATAACATTCTGTGATCTTTTTAGCAGTAGTGTAGCCAGAAAAGAGACTCTGGGTGTGCATATGAAAATCTGGGTGTGCCACATTTATTGTCAGATTACTGTGCAAAATTATGGGATAGTATTTTTGTCACACTGCTTCCATCCAACCATACTCCTAGTGTTAATTTGCAGGTCGTGTCAAAATGTAGTTAATTGTTAAAGGTAATAATTTTCTTCCAAATACGATAATTTTGAACTTCTGGTACGATACTTGGACATTTCTAATCTGGCGACACTGTCTGTTGATGTTGGGCCCGGGGAGGGAGAAACATCCTCATCAGGTGTGTAACGTTAAGGCCTTGTGTCCGGCGGTCCATCAAGCCAAGGTTATTTGCTAAAAAAAAAATTAAGAAAGGAGCTCTGCAACATATTGCTAGCTAGCAATGTGCAATCAAAAATGATCTGTTTATATCATAGACTGCTGGGGTCACAGTCAGCTGCTGTTTTCTGATTGGTTGGCAGTCCAAATGTCAGCAGATATATTTAATCAAAAATCATTTAAAATATAAATTACGTTTTAACATTTTTAGCATTATTGCACCATATATTGGATTCTTATTTCTGTGCCCCTGAGAGTATGATTTAGAATGTTCAGTGACGACACAGAACTGCCAGATTCAAACAGCTTTCGCGCGTTGGCTGGCACTGAGCCAGAGACGGACACTCAGCGCTTGTCATATATCACAATTAATATGCAGTGTTTTCAACCACATAATGTTTATTTTAGGTTTCATACATTTAAATATACATAATCACTAGTAAAACAATACTTTGGTAGTTTGTAAAATACACACTGATGTCTATGGTAGCAGCAAAAACTATCTTATAAAATGTAATTTGCTGCCACCCTGGCACACCCGTGGCTACGCCACTGTACAATGGATTAAAAGTTTAGAGCTCTACTGATGATTAAGTCTAGAGTGTGTCCAGTGTGGGCCCATGTAAATGCTGAATCGACAGGTAAAAAAAAGCCTCAAGTCAAAATATTCATTTATCACCAATTAACTGTTTGACAAAACTTACTGCTTCGATGTCCAGATGTGAATTAAAAAAAAATCTCAAACATGCTACGATCTGAATCAACCGAGTCGCGAACAGGATCCGAAGTCCCGATCTGAATCAACCGAGTCGCGAACAGGCTCCGAAGTGCCGATCTGAATCAACCGAGTCGCGAAAAAAAAAAAAAATTCTATACAACAATAACAAGTTTAGTAAAAAAAAATTATTGAGACTATAAAAAATAATTCTGCATCTATTTTTAGGTGTGCCAGCTGCCACTGTGGGTGGCACAGGCACACCCTGGCACACCCGTGGCTAAGCCACTGCTTTTTAGGTATTTTACATAATAAAATAAAATGGCCAACCCCTGCTAGGGCTGATTTTATAGTCAGCATTTTATGTATGTTACATAAAATCCATTAAAATTTTGATTTTTTTCTGTATAATTTACCAAATATTCAGCTAAAATGGGAATGATCTTTTAAAACATTTTAAATAATCAAATAAAATGTCAAACTCTTTTTAGTGCTGATTTCATAGCTATTATTTTATCTATTATAAATAAAACTGATTAATATTTTGACATTTTCTGCATAGTTTACCAAAATGTCTGCTCATTCTTTGATGAAAAATAGCTTTTTGTCTGAAAATAGTCAGTAGCACAATATGGTTAGAAGCAGTGTCATCCAGGGACTGTCTGAGCTCAGATGATCTGTGAAGCGACTGCAGTATATGTCTTCCATACGGATCATCTTTGAGGAGTCATTATGCTCCAGACCGCTGTCTGACATTCATAAAGATCCGCAGAATCTGAGGTCAATTACTGAGTGACGGAGTCAGCCGGCCGTGTGATGTTCATCTGCTCAGAGCAGTGATTATAAGACATCTTTGACATCAAGAGCATCACTTCACAAGCTCTTTTAATAAAGCTCTTTATCAGCCTGATCTTCCACAGATACTTGTCTTATAATCTTCAGTAATTATTGAATTCTTGGCAGTCAGAATTTGACGCTGGAGTGTGAACACTTAAAAATGCACTTACATGTGACATCACACTGAGGAATATCAGCTGCACTTGCAAGGCTTATTGCTTTATTAACTTAAAAAAAAATCAAGATGTTTTTGAAAAAGGCTTTCATAAAATCACATTTGACTTATACTTAACAGTTATAAGAATTTCTTTTATTTATATATAATGAGTTCTAATGAATGGATTCATTAGATCCAAATATTGCTTCCGAATTTCAAATTTAAATTTAAATGTAACATTCCATTTGGAATCTAAAAGGGATTCTCAACTGAGTTCTAAATGTCCTCCACTTAAATAGATTTTCTGTGTGTTCTGAACAGGCTCCGTACTCTCAGAGGGTGTTCAGGTTTTCCGGGTGGCCTCTGTGTTTACATGATCGCATCGTGATCCAGCTCGCTCCCGTTAACCCTTTGCTGCTCAAACCAGGAGACTTCTACCTGCAGATTGTGCCGTTTGGAAACCAGGCAGCTCGTATTGTGATCCAGAGCCTTTTGGAGGTGGAGGAGGAACGTGAGCTGGAGGAAACCCCAGTACCCGAGACCTCGTACCCCAGCATCTTCACTGAAGCCTGGCTTCAGGAACTCAACAATGGGAGACATGGAACGCCTCTGGCTCGCTGCGTCCTCAAAACCGAGCAGGGCATAGTCAAGGTTCCCTGGGAAGAGGTGGCCAATCCTGCATTTGAGGACGATCGGAGGATGGCCTCCTCGTCTACGTCAAACCAACAAGAGTCTTTGAGTCTGTGCCATCCACATACACCTACACCTTCTAATTTCTCAGTCGAGACGAGGATTTGTCCTGCACGGGATGGTATAGCAGTATCCTTGCGTTTGGTAGACAAAAGCAGTAGTTCCAGAAATGCTGAAATGGATCCAACTCAGCCTGGGATCCGACCGGTGGGATGGGTGTCTCCAAACACATGGGACAGCAGAAGTTTGGTTAACAATTGCAAAGATCTAATTGACCTTACCAAAGAAACCCAAGGATACTCACAAACTTGGGCTCAGACTCATACTCCTCTGCTGAGGTCCAACAGTGCTACTCAGGAACGTAAGGCTTGTGTTCGCACCGTGAGGTTCGCAGAGGAACCCTGTACGCCGTGCATGCAGAGGAAACACGGACAAGGGACCAAAGCACAAAAATGCCGGTTCATGGAAGCACAGGAGAAACCTATTAAACCCAAAGAAAGATCTGAGCATCCGAACGAGCCGAGAAGCTTTCACAGACCTGCTCAGGAAAACACCGGTTGTTTCAGCTCCTCAGAAACAGCTCCATTAGGCAACTCCTCCAGTGAAGGACATAAGGATCAAACACACAGCATTTCTCAGGACGAGATACACTGTTTTATTCCAGCGGTGGTTGGGACGTCTGAGAAGTGCCACATTGTTGTCCAAGGAGAGACAGACGAGGTGGACAGAAGCAGCTACTTTGAGATGATTCCCAGGCTGCATGTGGTTCCAGGGAAGAAGACGACCGCTTTTGGACTCGTGTCTCCAAAAATAAACAGAAGACGACTAACAGCTCAAGGTTTGGATCAGTTAGGATCAATCTACTGTATCTATCCATACACCCACCAATCTACCTATCTCTGTATCTTTACATCATCCTATATCTATCTATCTATCTATACAACAAGCCATCATCTATCATTCCATCTCTGCATTTCCATCCATACATCAATCTTTCCACGCATTCATCCATCCATCCTATATATAGCTGTCTTTCCATCCATGCATCTATCCTTTCTACATCTATCTTTACATCCATCCAGACACTTTTCAAGAGACTAATGTAGGAAAAAAAGAGGAAAATATCAATGTTTGATCAAATGTGTTCAGTATGTTTTATTCAAAGACAAGTCGTTATGATCTAATGAATGTTATAAGAAGCAAAGCAACATCTTTGATCATGTTTTAATGCATGTTGACTTATTCCTTTGAAGATCTGTCTCAGGACTCAAAAGCTCTGTCCCCTCCTCTTACTGGACCACGGATAAATCTTTCAGACACATCAGCACAAGCTGAAACTGAGAGACCACCATCTAGATCATCCACACCTCCTGTACTTACAGCTGATGGCTTCCTTCACTCAGGAATGATGTGTCTTACAGGTAACCCCCCACCCCCAAATATCTCATTTGAGCAATGAAACCTACAGACTAATCCCCCATGAATAGCATCCCTTTAACATGTTTTTGGAACGAGCCCATGTTGTGTTTTCTCTTGAAATTCAATGTCTATATACTGTACAAGGCAAGCTGAAACAGACGATCCCAGACTGCAGTAATGAAAGCATTAGTTGTGTGTTTGTCCTGGTCTAATGTGCGTCTGACCTCTTCTGCCTCCTGCAGGGGGTCAGGACCGTTCAGGCCGAGCAGCAGTGGAGATTTATGGAGATCATCAGGTCTGGGCTTCTGCACCCATTTCAAGCCAGGAGATCTGCAAACTACTGCTGTACTTTCACACCATCACCAGGTACAACATCTGCCCTGCAAACACACCATAGAGATCAGTTCACTGCTGAAAGACTGATGCATGTTATTTTTAGGAAAGAAAAAGATCTAGGGATGACGGTGGTGTTTGATGCACGGAAGAAGCCTCCACATCCAGAGATCGCCAAAGCTCTCCTAATGCTCCAGGTGTGTTTGGGTTAAAACTGCAGCTTGAAAACCTCTTTCGGCACTAAATCTTGAGTGTTTGTCCACAGGAACTCGATCCTCATGCTGTGCATCGGGTTCTGCTGCTGCTGAATAAAGACAACAGCCACAGTCATGAGAAAAGACCTGGTGTTATGGTCAGGAGAGATGTTTTTTTCTTTCTATTATTGCACACACCTGGCTTCAATGCTTTTCTTTATAATGTTATGCATGCATGTCTCACTTTGATCTTCTCAACCCTCTGCAGATGGAAACTGTGACATCACTTAAGGCTCTTTATAAAATAGTGGATGTCAGTCAGCTGACTGCTGCTCTACACGGATCCTTCCAGTACAATCACTGCGTCTGGCTACAGATCCATCAGGTGCATTATTGGGCAGGCAATCTGATCACTACCAGCATTATTAATAAAATAATAATAAAAAAATAAATAATAATAATAAATAAAAATAATAATTATTATTATTATCAGATTATATATATATATATATATATATATATATATATATATATATATATATATATATATATATATATATATATATAGTTTATTATTATTATTAATATTATGATGATGATGATGATGATTATTATTATTATATATAATTTTATTATATTATATTTAATACTATTTTAAATTTATACCACATTAAATTGCTGTATTTTATACATTATTTAATATTATTTATATTATTATTATTATTATTATTATTATTATGTTTTATACTATTAATATATTATTATATTAATATATTAATCTAATAATAAATGATATTTATATATGTAATTTTATATTAAATAAAATAACTTTATATTATCAATGATATTATTATATTATTTTATATTGAATTATATTTTTGGAGGTTATTCAATAATACAAGATTATAACTGATCATATATTACTATATACTGTATGTAAAATTATATACTGTAATATTTAATAATGAAATGTTGATGTTTAATACTATTTATAAATATATTATTGATATATTTGTATATCTTGATTTATTATTATATGTATATATTTAATAACATTTCATTAAATTATAATTACAATTACACATTTGTCTGTTACAGAAACTGTATCCATTTGTGTCAGATCTTCAGGAGACATCCGCTCTGCTATCAGAAGCTGTAAAGAAACTGGAAGGCGTTCATAAGATCGACACAGTGCTGGTAATGAAACATTTTGCTCTGCTCTTGTTCTGTCTTAAACCAGCCTCCCACCTCCAATCAAAATTATTTATAAATAAAACCACGCTGTTCTTATGTAAAGATGATGCACAGACCTCTATGAATATGTTAAATGGCAGAAATGATTGTGTGTGAATCAGGATGTGCAGCAGTGCATTGAGGAGCAGGGAGCTCTAATGAAGGATGTGCTGGAAGACGCACGATTGGTCAGATTGCAAAGGGGAGGCGGAGCCATGCTGGCGAGGCTGAGGAGGGAAACTGAAGTGAGGTCTCCAGACTGTGAACAGAGCCGGTAAACACACACATGTCAGCTTCAAACACTTTCTACTGATCTTACAGATAATACTGAAGAGACATGATGCAGTAAATCTGTGTTCTCCTGCAGTGAGGTCATCGACACAGTCACACATCTGTACAACGCCATGGAGGAGCAGGTGCACATCCTGGCCAGGAAGTCCAATGTCTCCCTGCAGCACCTGGACTTCCTGTTACAGCTCAGAGAGATGGAGTCAAGGTTTGCGAAGGTAGAGAGCTGTAAACAAAAGACAAATGAAAAAGCTTAAAATCATTTAATTAAAATGGGCTTTACTTTTACTTTAAAGACAAAACGTCTCGGGCTTTAAAAGAAGTCTCTTCTGCTCACCAAGGCTGCATTTATTTGACCAAAAAACAGGAATAATGTGAAATATTATTACAATTTAAAATAACTGTTTTCTATGTTGATAGATTATAAAATGTATCTTATTTCTGTGATGCAGCGCTGTATTTTCATCAACACTAATATACTGATTTGCTGCTCAAGGAAAATTTTTTGCTTCGTATTTTTTGTGAAAACCGTGATGCATGTTTTTTTTTTTTTTAAAGAACAGCATTTAGTTATTAAAGAAAACTTTTTAGGCATAAATATCTTTCTTGTCATTTTTGATCGATGTATTATAATATCATTGTATTAAAGTATATATTTATTATCATATATTTATTTATACATTATTATTATAATTGAATTATTATAAATTATTTATAAATTATTTTCTATTATATTTAATGGTAAAATATTATAATTGATATTATATTACATTTAAGTATATTTAAAAATAACCTAGTATTATTTATTCTATAATATTACAGTACAAATGTCTTTACTGTCTTACATGAGTCTTTGCTGAATAAAAGCATTCATTCCTAACAACAACAACAAAGAGAATCTGACCCCAGACTTTTGAGCGCTAGAGTACATTGGTCTTTTGTGTTCAGATGCACTGAGTTCAGAAAGCGTGTCTCTGTGTAGATTAAGGACTGGTTCGACACAGAAGGAGAAGCGCGGCTCCTGCAGGCTGAATCTGTGGAAGACTGCAGTGAACGAATCCAGCAAACGCTGCAGAGTTTCAAAGCTTTTCTCTCTGAAGCAAACGTAAGTGAAAGTGAAGAAAACTGATGGTGAGCCACTACATAAGTGACTTCAAAATAAACCTCAACTTTGTCATCATAATCATTAAGTGGCAAAAAAATGTGTAGTGTTTATCCTTGTGGCGTATGTTTTCTTGTAACGTGTCTGGTTCAACATCAGGAGCGAAAGCATCAGGCGATGATGCTGGTGTCAGATGCAGAGAGCGTTCAGGGGCCGAACTATCCCGAGACAGAGGTGTTTCACAGGATGGTGTCTGTGTTTAAATCCAGTCTGGCTGACTTTGTGTCGAGGGCCGAGCGCTGCTGTGAAGAGCTGGGCATGATGGTGTACATCTGCCACTTCTGCGAGAGGGTACGGCTTACACTTTAAAGCCTTCATGAACTGCCTTTGTTTTTATTTTGTGCTCTTCTCTGAGGTCCACTTATAATGCCATCAAGATCCTTAATTAAAAAAAAATCATGATTTAGAAGCATTAAGCTATTTTCTGTATAGTTTTTATCCCCTCATCAGAATGCATCTCAAAACATATTAAACAATCCGTGAGAAGAGACAAAGCAATAGTGATCGCGAGATGATAATAGTTACTCAAACTGTCTAATTTAATATAGTCGGTACAACATCGTCTTTTAGTTTCAATCTTTTTGAAAATCCAGTGTCGATGATTGTGCCTAAACAGGCGGTTGTGTAGAATCAGTGGGCGGGGCTAAACAGGCAGTGGTGTAGAATCGGTGGGCGGGGCTAAACAGGCTGTGATGTAGAATATGGGGGCGTGGCTAAACAGGCTTTGATGTAGAATCAGTGGGCGGGGCTAAACAGGCTTTGATGTAGAATCATATAGTAGAACATTAAACACACTGAAGCTGCACTCATGTTCATCCAATCATTCTTATGAGACTTGAAGTCAAAGAAATACAAATGTTCAGTCTTAACATCAGTTTGATATGATTCTCTTTGACAATTTAAGATTACAAACTGAACAACTGGAAAAACTCTATAGTCTTCTTATTTAGTGAAACACGGATAATATAAATCATTAAATCATGCTGCCACCTAGTGGAGTGTTATATGCTATTACTAGTCAACAAGCATACACTTGCCTTCCTTCAATAATTACATTTGGGGTCACCATGTATGGTTTAACTATAGTAAGCATGTTTTGTTTCAGTTTATTGTATTAAAATGGTTAATTTTTGCAAGGGATATGTTGACATTTTTGGGCAACACATTTCTGTCAACATAATCCTCCCTATGTATGAATGAAATCACAATTGTTCCAGGCATCAGCCGTGGCCAGCGATTGCAGGCGATTTTTGGAACAGGAGCAACACTGCAGTTCTCCAGATGAGAAGCGCTGGACACATCTTCAGGCTTACCTGCAGAGATTAGATGAGTTTTCTCCCGAACACTTCCAGGACGTAAGAGCGCAGGCATGTTCCAGCTCCAGAGCTCTGCAGGTGTGGGACGCCGCCTGGATCCACTGTCAGGACGTCCGGCGACAGCTGCAGGAGAGACTGGTGCTCCTGGAAGGAGCTCGGCCCACCGCTGGACATCACTCTGACTGGCCCGAGGTCACACCAGGTGAGGATTCACCAGAGTCCATACAAGACAGGGCTGTGTGTGGTATGACATAGAAGCTTGAATAAATAAAAAAAACACAAATTTAATTAAAACAGTAACTGCCACATTTTATTTAATAATTCAAGCTTTTTAAACTCATCATTTTTTCTTTATGTTGTGAGTTTACATCATGCAAACCTGAAAATTTTTCTAACTGTAAGTTATAAACTCATAATAACGACTTTCTTCTCCAAATTGTGTTTACATCATGCATTAGATCAGACATTTTTCTCCAAATTCTGAGTTTATATTACGTCATTCACAAGTTAGAAACTTGCAATTGCATTAAATTATAGGTTTAAATCATGTAATTCTGACCTTTCCCCTCAGAAATAAAAGTTATAGACTTGCAATTATGACTTTTTAATAAGTTTACAATATGAAATATAGACTTTTTATACTGACTTTTTCATATTGACTTTCATATTGAAAATAACATTTTAATTTTGACATTTATATCATGTAATTCTAAAATTCTTTCTCTGAATTAGGAGTTTAAAAAAAGTCCACATCTTGCAGGATTTATTAATTCATTTATTTATTTTGTGATATAATTGTGACGTTTTGTGTCTCAATTAAGACTACTTTCTTGCATTTGATAGTTTATATCAGAATATTTGGAATTTAAAAAAAAAATAGTCTAATGGCAAAATAAATAAACTCTTTATTCTGACAGATTTTTTTTCTTTAGAAAACAAGACTTAATATCTTCAGTCATTTAGTTTCTCAAACAAATTTAGCTTGATTTAAGTGCATTTAGATATTTGTACTGGAAAACAATGGGGAAAATTTTTGGAGAAAAAAACTAGGAAAAGGATGGATCTAGATATTTACTGGAGAATTAAAATGACTTAAGACATTAAGTGTTATATAAAATATATAAAAATTATCAAGTTATCAAATAAAAAAGGAATAAGCCCAGGTTTACAATAAATTTATAACAGCTAAGGGGCATTGTTAAACACGAAACAGAGCTTTTATAAAATGGTTATTCCATATACACAGTAAGGTTTCACAAAATAAAACAGAGCAAATAAAATGTAACGTTAATGATATTAATAAAAACATTCATCAAACAAACAATGTAGTTCCTCAGAAACAGTTGTGGCTCCAACAAAGTGGTTGCCGAGCAACACACAAATGTAAACAAAGGTGTATGTTTTTAAAGTAATTTCAAACTTGGCTCAACCAATCAGAATCAAGGAACGGAACTGTTCTATAAATTTTGTTTGTATGTTCTGAATCATGAGTCAAGAATGTTTAGATATTTGTAATGGAAAAACATGTACTAAATGCAATATTTTGCAGTGTGTTGTAAAATAATGTTTTGGTCATCTCACCCAGTACAAGAAGGGATTGTGCCCGAGCTGTCGGAGAGCAGGGCGAGTCGGGCGAGAGACAGCATTCACGGCACCGTCACCTGCTTCAACTTCAGATCCAACCACAAAACCCGGAAAGAGGCCAAAACCGCTCAGACTGGGAAGGAAATTCCTGCAGACTGTGTCCAGAGAGGCAAAAGTGTTGGCAGAAAGGCCTCCCAAGAGCAGAGACCCATCACAGGCTCGAGTGCGGTGGGCTGTCAGTGGTTTCCTTGGCACAGCGCAGCCAGAACCAACAGCAAGGGACCTGAGCTCCACATCACAGAGCCCGTCTTCTGCCACAACCAGCCGTACGGAAACTCTGGCCACGGCAGCTTCTGTGAAGAGACGGAGGACGCTGGAGACGGCCCTGTGTTCACAGACAGATGGAGAACTGATGGAGAAAACACTGCATCCAGCCCAGAGAGCCCAAACAGAACCATGTGAGTGTTCTTCTGTAAAAACAACCGCAAATTCAAACAGCTGCTGTTTACTTCACGTTACTTAACGTTACTTAACGGTTTCGGGTTTTATTATGAACATTTCAACTATGGCCATTATTCTTGAAGACAAATACATTTGACTTGTATAATCTTTAATCAAAATGCAACACTTTTTCTCTGCTCCTGAAAACAGAATTGTGATTTTTTTTTCTTCATTGAATCAGTTTAAATAATTAAGAAAACATAAAAAATAAAATAAAAAAATAATCAAAATGTGTAATAATTTAATTCCAATTGAAGTTAAAAAATTATAATAATTTAATGTTTCTTTAAATTTATTTAAATATATAGATAAATAGATTTCTTTAAATATATAGATAAATCACTGAGTTAACTTATCTTGAAGATGCACTTTGCTTTCTAGTTATTAGAACCACTCAAAAGTTTGGAGTCATGAAGATTTATTTATGTATTTGATAAACACCAAGGCTGCATTTATTTGACCATTTTAAGTGTTTTCTATGTCAATATATAGTAAATGTAATTTATTCCTGTGATCAAAGCTGTATTTCCAGCATCATTCCTCCAGTCTTCAGTGTCACATGATCTTCAGAAATCATTATTATATGATGATTTGCTGCTCAAGAAACATTTCTGATTATTATCAACGTTGTAAAACAGTTGTGGAAACAGATTAATTTAATTTAAAGTTCAAAAGAACAGCATGAAATAGAAATCTTTTGTAAAATTAAAAATGTCTTTACTGTAATGTCTGTACGTTTGCAATATTTAATGCATCCTTGCTGAATAAAACTATTTCTTTAAAAAAATAAATCTTATATACTCCAAAGGATTGAACAGCTCTGTATAACGGGGAAAAAAACAAGTCTCAATATTTTTCATGCTATTTCTTTCTCTATCCAAAAGCTTACACTGATGTCAGAAAGGTAAAGTTACAGTAAAGAGTAAATCAAGGATTTTAAAAGTTGCAGTGCCATGTTAAAGTAGTAGTTTCAACTGGTAAACATAATAATAGATTTCTATAATAATCGAATAATTTCTATGGTGATATTTCCATGGTGCCACGCATAAAAAGGATACTTTTCTAAAGGCTGATATTGCATTATAGATTATGATTGTTTTAGAAATGCATTCTTATCATTATTTCCCTGCAGGAAGCTTCATCGCATCGTGGAGGAGCTCCTGCTGACGGAGGTGGAGTATGTTCGCTCTCTCGGCTACATCTTGACCCATTACTTCCCCCTGCTGTCCCGGCCGGACGTCCCGCAGGATCTGCGCGGTCAGCGTGGACGTATCTTCGGTAACCTGGAGAAACTGTATGACTTCCATCGCCAGCACTTCCAGCAGGAACTGGAGGCCTGTCGAGCAGAACCGCTCCGAGTCGGACGCTGCTTCCTCAACCATGTGAGACAGATCTGTGGCTTTAACGCTTTCATTTTCATCAGAATATCATTTTAACCTTGTATAAATATCTATTCAAACAGAGAGAGAGTTTCGGACTTTACGCGCTTTACAGCAAGAACAAACCCCAGTCTGACGCTCTGATCCAACATCACAGATACTTCAAGGTTGATATACTAAAATATTCATATAAATAATATAGTGTATTTTATATTATAATTTACAATATATTATTTTAAGTTTTTATATATTTTTATTTAAATAATATCAAAATATTATATATTATTTAAATGTGAATATATATTTCTTTAATATAAATAATATTCATTATATAATTTATATATTTAAAATATTTTATTAAAAATATATTTAAATATTTAAATAAAATAATACATGGACAATATGAATATATAAAATAATTTTATATTATAATTTACAATGTTTTACATTTGTATGTATTTATATTTAAATAATATTAACATATTATATATTATTTAAATGTTAATATATATTTATTTAATATAAATAATATGTATTATATAATTTCTATATTTAAAATATATTTATTAAAAAATATATTTAAATATTTAAATAAAATAAAACATGGAAAACAAATTTATACATATATATATATATATATATATATATATATATATATATATATATATATATATATATATATATATATATATATATATAATTTGGATAAAAGCATCTGCAAAATGCATAAATTAAATTAAATTAAATTAAATATATTTTATATATTTGAATCCTACACTTATTTCTGCATCTGTTGCTGTTTCTTCTGAGTTGAACTGAAGTGAATGGGAATGAACTGAAGGCTCTTTTCTCCCAGTGTAAGCAGATAGAGTTGGGTGACAGCATGGATCTCTCGTCGTACCTGCTGAAGCCGGTCCAGAGGATCAGTAAATACAGTCTGCTGCTGCAGGAGATCCTGGACGAATGTGTGCCGGATCAGAGCGGAGAGCGAGAGGAGATCCAGGCGGCTGTAGAGGTGGTGCGCTTCCAGCTGCGGCACGGGAACGACCTGCTCACCATGGACGCCATCCGCGGCTGCGATGTTAGTGGTGAAGCTTCGAGATTCACGCTGAATAATCTGTTTAAAAAACTCCACCATATAGACATAGTTTTTCTTTTGGGACACAAATTTAGGTCTTTTTCTCACACATCTGAAACTGATATTCCTGTTTTTCCATTAAATGCAAGAAGTAATCGCTTCATTTTTTTTTTTGTCATTTTGTTTCGTCAGCTGAATCTGAACGAGCAGGGCCAACTGATTCGGCAGGATGAATTCTGGGTAATATTCCGCAAGAAACGTTCCCTCCGACGAGTGTTTCTCTTCCAGGACGTCATCCTCTTCACCAAGACCAAAAAAAACGACCGTGGAGATGATGTGTACGTTTACAAGATGTCTATCAAGGTACGTGTGTGAGAATAATAATGTTTCTATTCATCAGAGAATCCTGACAAGTCAAATGCCTCAAACGGTTTCAAACATTGATAATAATAAAAACAGAAAATCACAATATTAGACTGATTTCTGAAGATCATGTGACACTGAAGACTAGAGAAATGCTGCTGAAAATTCAGAGCTGTATCACAGAAATAAATTACATTTTACAATATATTGACATAGAGAACAGCTATTTAAAATTTTAATAATATTTCATAATTGTACTGTTTTTACTGCATTTATAGTCAAATAAATGCAGTCTTGACGAGCAGAATACTTTTTTCAAAATTATTTTTAAAAAACCTTACAGGCCCCAGATTTTTTTTAACAGTACTGTATAATAAAACAAATTTCTAAATAATAACTATATCTGCAAATGCATTCCCAAACATATAAATAAATAAAATAGCAATAATAACTGAGCCTAGATATATATTTTATATTCATGTGTTTTCCATGTGATTCAAGCCCATTCAACAGAGTCTTGCAAATCTTGCAAACAGCCAATACTCATTTTCTTTTTTACAAATATAGTTATGATTAAAGTTTGCTTAATGTTTGTCTGTAGACCTGTGAGATAGGAATGACTCACTCGTGCGGGGTGAGCGGCCGCAGTTTTGAGATCTGGTTCAGGAGGAGACGGTCCCAGGACACTTACATCCTGCAGGCAGAGACACGGGACGCCAAAGAGGCCTGGACCAGAGACCTGGAGCACATACTGTGGGAACAAGCGCTGAAGAGCAGAGGTCAGGACATCATACAACACTTTATATATATCAAACTAGGCATTTACAGGTTACTGTGTGCGTTGTTTGTGCTTGTACGTCCGTGTAGATCTACAGATGTTTGTGTTTCAGAGCTGAGGAGACAGGAGAGGATGTTCATGGGAATGGGTTGGAAACCTTTTTCCGATATTCAACCCAGAAACGCAGCCGTTAGCAATCACGCCGTGAATGGTGATGTCACAGGAAGAGGTATTTATCAGCCAATCACAGGCGGACAGTTTGCATGCATATATCTGAGCTCATGGTGTAAACTCAAGGGCATAGGAACGGTTGAAAAATATTCTGAAATGCTAGTTATTCCACTGTATTTATTATGAAAATTACCTTTTAAAAATGCATAGCTTTATCAAAGATGACTTCTCTTCTGTTGTCTTTTTTCATCAGGTAGTTTATTTTCTGTCAGAGTCTTGGCACACAAACTTTACCAGGTGTGGCTTGGGTCATGAATATTAATTACATTGGGATAATACGCTAACTAATCTGCGACTAATTTGCTGAGAGGCAGATAATAGTTAGTGAATGCTAGCTATAATATAGTTACCGTTTAACACTTGTGCATTTGTTCAACACAATCCCAGCTTCTGCTGGATCTTAAAGAGATCAAAGAAATAACCAAAAAATTATAATTCTGTCATTTACTGACCCTCATGTCATTCCCAACCTGTATGCTTCTGTTCTTCTGTGGAACAAAAAAGATATTTGGAAGAATGTTGTTTTACACAGTAACTCTTCACAATTTCATTTAGTTTGCACTGCAGCCAACAAACAAACAATCAAACAAAAACTAAACTATGGAAGCCTGTTTCTGCCACAGAAGAAAAGAAAAGGTATTTAAGACTTTTTTTTCTCACAATACTGAGGAAAAATAGCAGAATTGCAATTCACAATGACCTTTTTTTTTTTAATTGATCCTTTGTCAGAAACAAGCCTTCCTAAAAATCAGCCTTGCTCAAATGCAGACTAATGATTGTCGTCTAAATGTGAGAACATACAGTAAAATAGTTGCTACGCCCCTGAAAAGATTGCTTCTTTTCTAGCTGCTTTAATTTGATTTGACAAAGTAAAGCCATTTTCAGTCATTACCTGAATTTTCCCTCACTGTTTTTCTGACAGAAGTTGTAGGAATATTGAAAAGACCCAACCCCTTGGTGTCTGTCCTTCAAAGGGGCGTGGCCTTGCCACGGCCAGATTCGATTGGCTCTGGCAGCAGCACATCAACCGTAGGCAGCCACTCATCATCCTCGTCTGGGCGGGGCTCCATGTCACCCAGCGTTTTTCAAGGAAAATACGGTAGCAAAGACTCCTACTGGAAAATGAATAGTCTCTGTATAATAAAAGAAAGGCCTGAATCTAAAATCTCTCTCCCCGTCCTTTCTTTATAGATTCCTCTACTGAGAACACAGGTTTATTTAGCTGCGCGGATCATAATTGTCCCACAAGAAGAAGAGCGTCTGTGTCGTCACTGCTTCACTCCAGTTCTTCAGCGTGTCAGGCGTCTCCCGCTCATGATCTTCACCACGGCTCACCTGCTCTGTCCAGGAAGAAGCTCGGTCCACAAACAGATGCTCACGGCTCTCTCAAGGTTGAGAAATAAACACACGTCAGCTGCGTTCAAAACCCACTGAGCTGCCTTTCTAGGCAACATTTCCAGGCAAAGCCATGCTGACTTTAAAGATAACGTACTGTACAATCTACTGTGTTAGAGCGGATCACTGCACTCAATAACATTGTTTTGTATCCACATGCACAGGTCAATTTGAAGATTTTGGGCTATAAGTGGGAAGAAAAATGTCAAAATACACTTTTAAGTGTTTATTTTGACACTTAAAATGAGCAAAAACTAGGTTTTGAGACATAGCTGTATACTGATATTCAATAAGGAAAATAATTAATTCAGAATGGATGTTAATTAAGTTTTTTTGTGTTTACTGTATGGTCAGTTTCAAGAGCCGATTCGTTCCAAGGCATCAACAGAAGTTTAGTTGTGAGGTGAGTTACAGACAGTGATTCATTACACACTATATTAATACAGCTACAAATCATAAAGCTGTGTATACAAGTATGTCCAACTCAATCATGTAATACACTCTTGTAGGGTGGTATACCTTTTATGGGCTACTATACAGAAAATCTCAATTGCTTGATTGCTTGTATCATTGCAAAATGTAACTATATTGGTGCATAGCTCCAATCTGCTAAATGCAACTATAATGCATGAAGATATTAAGATGTTATAAACATGAACATCATGATTTTCTGTAAAGCAGCTTTGCATAATGTATATTGTAAAATAAAAACTGTACAAATACATTTTACTTGATTAGTACCTGCTCTATAAATGGGATCATTAAGTATGTGCAAACATTAAATATATGCAACTGATCAATTACATATTTTCTGAATGATACTAATGGTGCAACATTTCCACAGGCATGCTTACATCTCTCCAGAAGTTCACTGATGTCAGAACAACCAGGTAAATCTACAGGAAACTCATGTAAGATGGATTCACCTGATGAAGAAGGACTCAGAACAGAACAGATTTTAGATATTGTTTGAAGAAAATGCAGTGGGAAATAATAAAGAACATAAACAAGATGATATTGACCAGATCTGAGACTGTGGACCAGTTCTTTACTTCTGGTGCTGACCATCTGAGAAAGACACATCTGTGGACCTACAAGGACGCTTTCCTGGATAACAACAGAAATATTCTGTTAAAGCTTCATTGTGCAATTAATTTGCATGAAATTGATTTTTAAATCAGATGCAATGCATATGTAATGTTTAATAACACAACTCAGACCAATAACCAAAAATCGGTTCTATTATCATACTTTCTGCTGTAACACTGAAATGTTGTGCTTTATACATGTATCCACCTTAAAAACCTCAGTATAGTTTATGAGGTTCTGGGAATTTTGAAAATATATACACAGTTGCTTGAAAAAATAATAATTTTGATTATTCAATTGCATGTAATTAATTTTGTGTATGTTAATATACCAGATGACAGGACCTCAGTGGAGAGAGAAACTGCATTTTAATAAATTATAATAAATAAAAGGTCATTATAATTTGCTTTGTTTTGTGTCTTTCTTTAGAAATATTGACAATAAGATAAATATGCATTAGCAGCCATAATCTTCTGTTGTTTTAGTATCATTTAAATTTATTGTATTATTTATTATTTAGATTTTTGTATATTTTACATTTTAGTCAAAGTTTTTGTAAATTTGTTGTGCTTGTCATTTTTGTGTTTTCTTTTTTGCTTTAAAATATATTTATTTGTATTCAACTTTATTAAACATTAAAAGTAAGTTATATTTAATTTTATTCAGCTTGTTGCTGTTTTGTGTCTTGATTCAGATAGACAGATGAACATGCATTAGCAGTAATACAATCCTGTGTTATTTTATTATTATTAATGTACTATAAAAGTATTTTAAAAAAAAACATTTCTTGTATTTTTAGTTTGTCGTTTTTATTTTTGCCATATTTATGTTTATCATATTCGTTTTTTTGTTTTAAAATATATTTAAATTATTTCTACTAAGCTCTATTTTTTTTCTCAGTTTTAGTTTAAATAATGTTGGTCCTTCAGCTTATATTTTAATGTTAACTAAAATCAGATTTAGTTGATAATAACGACACATACACAACACTGATACAATCAGCATCTAGTGAATGAATAAACTGATATATGTAAATAAAGTTAGTAAACATCCACTCACCCAGACTGACTTCTTACCTGATGAAATTCATTTGAGACATTCTACAATAATATGAATTATAAAGTATCTTAATTACAGTAAAAGTCCAAGCAATACCAGAACAAAGTTTAAAGCTATCTGGTCTTAATAATACTCGTTAAACATTAAAGTACAAAAATGTAATATATTCATACATAATTCATGGAATTGTTTCAGTTTGATGTTCATTTAACATTTTTAATCATACAATACAATTAATTGTTTAAAAATGCTCAGAGAACAAATGAAAGTCAACTCAGAATGTTCAAAAATGGAACATTCCCTAATGTTGATGTTTGCATTGTGTAAAAAAAAAAAAAGAACATTTAAAACTGAAAAACGAGAGATCATAATTAATGTGCTTCTACAAGCCCACAGAGACCGTTTGTCAGAAATAGACTCATGTAATATGACATGCTGTAATGTGATTTAATGCCATCAGTCATGGAAGACATGGAAGAGCCGGGGTTCAAAGTCTACAGAGCGTCCCCTGACACCACCGTAACATTAGGACGCTACGCCCGAAATATCTCTCCAGTGACCCCAACACCAGCTGAAGTCACCCAACACGAGTCACACGCTGAGCATTACCCCCGGAGACCATGGACAAAGGTAGGATCGCCTTCACGGCAGCTTAAGAAACAAATAAAAGTGTGATTTCGTGGTGCATTTGCATATTTATTGGGGAAATGCACAAGAAAATATTTATGGGAAACGCAAAAGCATGGTCAGTTCTTTTATATATGTGTCTTCAATGTATAGAAACCTGATATCTGAAGCATGCAAAACTGATTATTTGCATCCAAACAAACAGATATCTGCATTGCAAATGTTTGTCTCAAGGCTGATATACTGTTCAGTTCTCAGTACTTTCCTTCTACAATAGCATCTGTGTTGCTGATCTTGCACTATCACTTGTGACTGTGGTATTTATCCGTTTTATAATATCTACACATGTTCAGCTCAGATTGCTAAAGTGTGACTTTGAGGCCTTTTGCATTCATTTCTAGCTGTGCATGATGTTCCTGTGCAATGAAAAGCATGCAAACCCATTCATTCTAATTCCTCTCATGTTGGTCAAGAATTTATGGGTCATGTACCAAAAATAGAAATGCTTAAACAGCAGCATGTGTTAACAAGTGCGTTGCCATTCAAAATTTTCAAAATCATTAGTAATAATAATAATAATTCTGTCTTATTTTCCAGTACAGATATCTTAAGATACATTTACTTAAAAAGCAAAATTAGTATGAAATGAAAAACTGTCCAAATGAAGTGACTTTATGTTTAAAACAAGAGAAAGAAATATCTGCCGGTCGGAAAAATTAATTTGAATTGAGTTATTTTTCTGACCCCTCTGGCATGAAGCATGAAGTTTTTAAAACATTTTTTAGAAAACAAAATTTATGAAGTAATTTTGCTACTCAAGTAAATTTATGTTTAAGATTCAAGACTGTTTAGTTATTTATCCTGAAAAACATGACGGAAATACTGAGAAGAATCATCATTCTTTGCAGTATAATTAGCTTAAAGCACAAATGACTGCGTGTCTTTGTTCTGTCTCTTCTCTTCTCAGTGGTGGAGATCGAACGCATTGATCTGGTGTGTGAGGTGAACAACACGGATCACCACACGCTGCAGAACGGTGCGGACCGACTGATCGTGAGGAGAGGACAGCCGTTCACCATCACACTTCACCTGCGACCGGGGACTCACTTTCAGAATGGGGACAGTATCAACTTCATCGCCCAAACAGGTTCCTCAATCACTTCCATCCTATTCAGACTTTACAAATATGAACCATAGCAGCTTACAGTAACATCACCAGTAAAAGCAGCCTCTGGCAATGCAACAAAGTTGGACAGATTTAACTTTTTAAGCAAATGAACGCAGTTAGGGTTAGGGTTAACAACCAAGTTAACATGATCCGTCTGGAAATAGGAGTTGAGGGGTCAGAGGTTAGCTGGTAAGTTTCAATAATTAGTCCCTACTGATGAACTAAAAACAGCTTTTGCACTGATGACCTTAAAAGAACTAGCCACATACTGAAAATGTATTATTATATAAAAAAAGACAGCATTTAAATTGTACATTTTTTTTATATCAAAATAGATTTTTCAACATGTATACATTTAAAGAAAACAAAAACAAATATTTAATTTATTTTAATGATATTTAAGAAGATGTATAGATGTGATGTATTGGTTATAAATCCAAAGACAGAAGCACAAACATTTACAATATTGCATATGCATTTTATAATAATGTAAATAAAGCAAATAATATAAAAATATAACAAATATTTTATTTTAATAAATTACATTTTAGAAGATATAAGTAGCATGATTATAATCTTTCATTTTTATTACTAAAATATTATTATAATTAAAAGAAAATGTAATTTTGAACATTTGTAGAATGCTAAATTTGTGTGTGTATAAATTATGTTAATTATAATGTTAATGATAAATCAACCCCCCCCCCCCGCCCCCCCCCCAAAAAAACCCAACTAAATAAATAAAATAAGCATGCATGAAGGGCACTGAGTCCTTGTTAATGACTTTGTTAAAATACTTGAAATAAATCAGGGCTGGTATATTTCCAGGCGTTCCATGCCAGTGAAGTTCCTCCTTTATTTGGAGGATTTACAGTGCTACGAGGAACGACAGTAACGCTGCTCACAGTCATCAGATCATTCACAAGTATATTATTAGAAACATGATGTAAAGGCTTCCAAACATGCACATCACATTTGAGATACTTGTGCCCATCCATTCATGTCTTTCTGTTGGGTTTCAGGTCCCATCCCCTCAGTGGAGGCACAAACCAAAGCCAAATTCAGCCTCAGCAGATTCATCTCCAGATCGAGCTGGAGTGCCACAGCAGAGGCGTCTGACAGCACTGTATCTCTGACCGTGTGCTCGCACCCAAACGCTCCTATCGGAGTCTATAAGCTGATCCTGGATCAGGGAGAAGGAGTCAGTCTGGGAGAGTTTGTCCTGCTCTTTAACCCCTGGTGCAAACGTAAGCTGTTCTGTCATCGGTGACCGATAAAGAAGCACTTAAAGGGATAGTTCATCCAAAAATGAAAATTCTGTCATTAATTACTGACCCTCATGTCCTTCCAAAGCCATAAGACCTTCATTCATCTTTGGAACACAAATTGAGATATTTCAGATGAAATCCGAGAGCTTTCTGACCCTGCTTAGACAGCAACACAACTGATGTGTTCAAGGCCCAGAAAGGCAGTAAGGACATTGTTAAAACGTAATTTTTATGAAGCTAAGAGAATAATTTATGTGCTGAAAGAAAAAAAAAAAAACAACTATATTCAATTCTTCTCCTCTGCGTCACCCTCATTTTTGGGTGAACTATCCCTTTAAATTTACCGGAGCAAACAATCAAAATGACTTTGGCTTTATGCATAAACTTTTTTTTTTTTTTTTTTGCAGTCTGAACAGTGTTAAAATAGGATTTTTGCATATTTGTTTCAGTGTAAACTATCAAATTATTATGTTTTTTGTCATCCTGGGCACAATATGCATAATATAATATTAGAATACCCTCATCATATTTGCTGAATAAAATCCAACACTTCTTTCTCTACTAATGTTGGGATGCTGATTCAAAGATTAAGTTTTCAAAATTATATTTTGTTATTTATAAATAATTATAAGTTCTGACAATAAATTAAGCAATTAAAACATTTTTAAAAATGTTTTACATTTGGATGCTTTTGTTATTTTTCATTTTTGCATTGAAACAGATATATAACATTTGAAAAAGCACCATTCTTATTTTGTACTATATATAATTTTTTTTTTTACTCACTCATGTAATATTAGGAAGTTTTGCAAGTGATCAGAACTTTATAAACCTTACCACACATTTTTTTAATTATAATATTAGCTTTGACTTGATTCTAACGTTTGTAATCGTGGCATTGCCAATACTGTTTACATTTGACAGTTGTAAGTCAATTTCGATAAAAATGAACAAAAAACATGTTCAAAATGGAATATATTTTCGGTCTGTGTTGGTTGTTTCAGAGGACTCAGTGTTTCTGGCGAGTGATGCTGAGAGGGAGGAATACGTCCTCTGTCAGGACGGGCTGATCTTCCGCGGGATACCCAAACGCATCACAGTCTTACCATGGACCTTTGGACAGGTACTACAACTCAAAACATCTCTAGGGTTGCTTTACAGTAGCAACATGTTCATCAGAAGCTTACTCGAATTCATAAATTAATTTGCCTTCTTTTGATACAATAATTGTTAGATACCCAAGCACCCATTAAAACATTCAAACAGTATTAATGCCCAAAGCATCTGTGCTTCACTGACATGTTTGGTTTCTGTTTCCACAGTTCGAGACTGGCATACTGGACATCTGTTTGCAGATTTTAGATGAGAGTCCAAACTATATAAGTGACGCAGCGCTGGACTGTTCTGAGAGGAGGAACCCCGTTTATGTGACCCGAGTCCTCAGTGCCATGGTCAGTTACAGACCTCAAATATTACTGACGTTCTACTCATTTTAAAGTTATGAGTGTTCTGCTTGATTATCACCAGCTCAAATCTTATTCAGTTGAAATTAGAATCTAAAAATGTTTTTGACTGACTGAGCAAAATTATAAAATTCTGTTTATTTGAGACTTAAAAAAAAAATCTAGTTATGTATTTGTCTAGCAGCATGATAACATTATTTTTTACATGCATTAAATAAATGCAAGAGCTGCTTTCGAGTGTAAAACTGTTTTGTACCGTCCAGATCAACAGTCTAGGTGATAAAGGCGTTCTGGTGGGTAACTGGTCAGATGACTATGAGGACGGCGTGAAGCCCACCGTATGGAAGGACAGCTGCTCCATCCTCCGGCAGTGGAGTAATGACGGATGCAGGGCGGTGCGTTACGGACAGTGCTGGGTATTCGCAGCTGTTGCCTGCACAGGTGACCCATTAACTTCCGCAATAATTATCACAAGTCAATTAACAGTCATTCACCTGATTAGCAGACAGATATTTTTTGACATCATGGAAAATTCAATAGGATAGGGAGGTTTGTTCATTTTATTTGTCCATTGTGGTCGGTTTTCTCGTTTTGGGAATTTTAAATATAGACCAGAAATTAAAAGACTCTGAATATTCAACACGAGAAATCGTGTATAAAATAATAATAAATATGTCTATATAGTTATTATATTAGTTTTAATTATTTTTGTACTTAAAGTAGATGAAAATTTTTAATGTTGCCTTCGTAACTAAGTGGTTAGACCTAAATGAACACATTTTAAAATTATTTTTAATTTTAAAATGTTAACAATCATAACCCTGACTCATAACCTTCATTTTTTTGGGAATCATGCTTACTTTTTAAAGGCCCATTCCTTTTCATGTCCCAATTATATAAACTTATCCCATGCATTTTCACATATTATCTCAGATATGATAAAACCATATCTTGTTTATGTGTTTGATTGATGTTGCAGTGTCCAGAGCTTTGGGAATCCCATGCAGAGTTGTCACCAACTATGGATCAGCACGTGACAGCAATGGAGACCTAGTGATGGAGCGTTTCTACAACGAGTTTGATGAGAACATTGCTAACGACTCTATATGGTATGCACTGTACAGCCAAAATTAAACAAGATAAAAGTAATTGGTGAACTTTTTAGGGTTATCTTTGGTTTTATTGAAAAACCTTAGATGAAGAGCGTCCATCGAACCTTTTCAATGCACAATAAGTTTCTTATAGTGGGAAAAGGTTCTTCAGATTATTAATATGTTCTTCTTTTTTATGGAAACCAAAATGGTTATATCATAGCACTGCTGCAAAAAAACATTTTGGAACTTTTATTATTAATAATATAATCCAAATAAGAAAAACATACCTTGTTCTGCATTAGGAACTTCCATGTTTGGGTGGAGAACTGGATGACACGTCCAGACCTGACGCTAGGGTACGAGGGTTGGCAATCGAGCGACCCAACACCTCAGCATCGGAGTGAAGGTGAGCCAATAATCAATGCCTAATAGAAGTGGAGAAGTAGAGTCAATGAAGGAGAACCTCAGTCCTGCTGTCCATCTTCTGCCAGGCGTCTTCTGTTGTGGACCAGCCCCTGTGAGAGCCATTAAAGAGGGCGAGCTCACTTTCAAATATGACGTCCCGTTCGTGTACGCCGAGGTGAACGCTGATGTGGTGGAGTACATCAAACTGAGAGATGGAAGGGTGTTTAAGATGGGCGGATCCACTACGGAGGTCGGGAAATCCATCAGCACCAAAGCAGTGGGTCGAGATGAAAGAGAGGACATTACACACACCTACAAGTATCCAGAGGGTAGGGAGCCTTTCATTCATTCAGGGTTAAGAATCTAGGTTGGATGCAAATTCAATTCCCAAAAGGAAAATAAACTCTGATTTTAAGTATACCACAGAACAAGCCACTTAATTCTAGGTTATTGTAGGAGCATCTATCCTCTTAAACTCTATTTCTATAAGGCCCTAAAACACAACAGCTTATATTATATTATATTAGATTATATGCTGGGTCAAGTTTGCTTATACTAGCTGGTGTATTAGCATATGACTTATTGGTGAGGCTAGTTTAAAAGCCAGATAGAGACACAATCATCCAAAACATAGGGTAGGACGATTAAGCATTTTCTGGTACCGATATGCTATATTAAAATTTTTCATTGCCGCCTATATGATAAACGCTGTTTTCTGTTCAGGTTCTGAAGAAGAGAGAAGGGTTTATGAGAAGGCAAATCATCACAACAAACTAGCACAGGCTGGAGAGGAGCCTGGTTTGCACATCAAAATTAAAGTGACCCCGGACATGCAGATCGGCTCTGATTTTGACGTCTACGCAGAGTTAAAAAACAACACCATGGTCACGAAGTCCTGTAGAGTTATGTTCTACGCCCAAGCAGTGTCTTACAATGGCAAACTTGGAGAAACCTGTGGACTGGGCGAGTTTACAGAGATGAATTTGGCTTCGACTGAAGGTGAGCCTGGTTCCCTAAGTTTTTAACTAACATAACTGTAACTTTGGACATGCATATAAAGTCTTTTATAAAATGAATACTATAGAATAACCATTTTTGGTTCCCAAAAGAACCATTCAGTTTCTAATGGTTTTAAGAACTATTTTAGTGTGATGAACATTTTAAAAATCTAAAAGAACCTTGGTTCATTTTTAAGAACCTTTTGTGGAATGAAAGCTCCATGAATGTTAAAGGTTCTTCATGGAACCATCTATGCCAGTAAGAGTTTATATTCAAAAAGGTAACTGTCTAATCATGTTTTATGTTCAGGGGGTAAAGTAACCCTTCGACTGGAATATGCAGAGTACAGCAAAGCCATAACTCAAGACAGGATGATCAAACTGTTGGCTTTACTCATCGATGCAGAGACACGGGATTTCTACAGAGCAAAGAAGACCATCATACTGGATGGCCCTGAAATAATCGTCAATGTAAACGTCAACTTCTCTCTACTATTTACATTTATAGTATGCTGGCTTTAGAAAATTAGCTTACAGTTATTGTGAAAAATTTGGTTAGGTTTGCATTTAAAATCCCTTAAGAAACTTGGGTTGCTCACTGGGGTGAAACAGCCAATACATAATTAATATGAATCAATGTACTGTAAGGAAGACTCATGGCTCTAATAAGGTGTGATTCTGTCCCCCCGCAGATCCTGGGTGTCCCAAAAGTGGGCCAGAACCTGGTGGCAGATTTAGCACTGCAGAATCCACTTCCGGAGCCCTTGGAGAACTGTGTGTTCACTATACATGGTGCCAACCTGACCGACGGCAAACCCATCACTCATGAGTAAGTCACCCGATCAGTCCGGACCGGGGTGTGAAAATACATTCCCTCATTCCTCCTGTAGACATACCTGGTGTCATTTCAACTCATCACATGATCAGATTGAAAGACAGATGAAAAACTTCAGCGGTGGTAATGCATCAGTACAACATATCAGTATAAGAAACACAGTGTTGGAGAAGTTACTTTGAAATCGTAGCCTCGCAGACTACTCTAAAATTAGTTAGAAACTACAACTTAATCATAAAAAGCAGCTAGCTATATAAGTTTTTAATTCAACATAATTTTTTCAATCAAAGCTGTGTTTACCTTAAAAAGAGGTAAAATCACTAAACAGTAATAGCATGTCGTATTTAAGCTTATTATGCACAATCAATCAGCAATTTGTGCATGTTTCCTCAAGTCCCTATGCATCCATCCATCTACTTAGCAATAGAGCATTATAGCAACCTTTTGAAACAATTTAAAAGCATATACTGTTTGTTGATTATGAGAGATGACATTTAAAAAGATCACATTTTAGATTTTGTTTAATGTCATTTCAGATACTTATGATATGAATTATTGCCAGTTTAGAGTGGTGTTGTTTATTAAAAGTCTAAAAATAAAAAGTTGCATAGCTGTAACACTTTTTTTTTTTTTAAACAGGGTTGGAACAGTTGGTCCTAAAGAGTTTGCCGCTGCCAAAGTGCAGTTCACACCAAAGCTGCCAGGACAAAGGAAGATACTGATAGATTTTGCCAGCGATAAACTTCACAATGTTGTGACCTATGAGAATCTTGTCATATATGAATAAATGGACTGTTTTTACTTATGCTTGTGAGGTCTTATTCTGTTAGTTCATGTGGAGTCAGATATCAATTTGAATTTTCAGCATGAAAAACATGCACACAATTTGAAAATGAAATCTCCTTAAATGCAAGTTCTGCTGCAAAAATTAGTTATGAATATTTTGTACAAGGGCTGTGTAAATGAATGAAATTATAATAAAATCATGAAATGAGAAGGCATGACTGTGTGCAATTAGAACCAATCAGCATGCCTAAATCTAGTATGAAAACTGAACAGTATGGGCTTACCATTACAACATGGAAGAAAGCACAGAAACAGGGAAAATGCTTTCAGGGCAGTATAAGATCTTGGTGTAAGGGCCAACAATAATGACTACCCAACGGCCCGGAAACATTCAGTCATCTTTAAACGGTTCAATTTTGTAATTGCATGCTGTCTGAAATTTCTGTCTGTGTGCACAAAACATTGAATTGAGTTCTTTTGCAATATTTTGCACTATTTACATTAAATTTTATTTATAAGTATATTGGACCAGTGCAATAGGTCTTAAAGTGACAGCAGCCTAATAAACCTGTTGTTTTCTGTGTTATTAATTTCAATCAAACAACAATATAAAAATAGAAGAACTCACTGCTCTTAACTGAATACCTTTCACGAGGATTAAAAACATTTTCTCTTAAATATTTGAAGTTTAAATTATTTAAGATAGTAGTGTTTGCTGTGGTATCAAAATTGGGATCTAGGATTGTGAAATTTCACAGCCATCTAAAATGTTGTTGTCATAAAATAAGTGAAATTCTAAGCAACTGTTTCATATTATTTATATATATATATATATATATATATATATATATATATATATATATATATATATATATATATATATTAGTGGTGGGCCGTTATCGGCGTTAACGCGAGATTCTTATCGGGTGATACAAAAAAATATCGCCGTTAATCTATTATCAAAGTTCGGTTGGGAGCTAGGCGAGCTATGATGACTTTCACCTTGATATTTTATATAACTGACTCGCTGAGGCCAGCTTAAAAAGATGCTCAGGACAGTTGACGGGCCACTGCTGCGCATCGTCACGAAAGCTTATCTTTTTGTCATGTTTTTACGCCTTACCGCTTGTCGATTTAAACATTAAAGCATCCGAACACAAGACGCGGAAAAGATGAAAAGAGCAGAGCTTTTTGCTCGTGCCGACAAATACATACAAAACATGTCAAAATATTCATCTGGGAAATTGTCCTCGAAAAAACTGTCAGTTATTTCTTAAGTGAAAGTAAACAGTTTAGGAAAAATGTGATGTTTATTATATTGGATGCGTTCATCGTCTCTTAAAGGGACCGCGTCTAATTTAGCTACTGGCTGCTGTAATGATAATCCAAGAACATGAAAGAAAATCACTCACTGCTCTTGACTGAATTACTTTGTAGTTTTAACAGTCAAACCAAAAATTATTCAGACACCAGGTATAATTTTTGATATATATATAGCAAAACTGTAATAATGTGAGAAATGTTGAAGGTGTCTGAATAAATGTAGGTTTCATTGTATATTTCATTTTTACATGGAAGACTATCCAGTGCAATTTTACATCTAATTATTTGGTTTCTGTAACTTGACACCTACAAACTTGAAAAAAACTTAAACATTGGTGTGAAACGGGCGTAAAGTTGTTTGCCCCTTGTGCAATGTGGAATTAGTTTACAGCTTTTTCAAGCACTTTGTGATGCATTTCGGAAACAGGAGATGAGCCCCTTTTCTAATGCACCACCTAGCTTGATAAACCCCTTCTCAAAGACTTACTGTTTGTCAATTTTATTTGGGTAACACACATATTCTGAATGCCTTCGGCAGAATTCGAATGAGCCATTTTAATCTAGATTAATTAAAGATCACAGTGAGATTAATCCAGATTAAAAAAATTAATCTATGCCCACCTCTAATATATATGTATACATTTGTCCATATCTGTTTTGTACTAATCTATGTACAGTAAATTCATAATTTTTTACTTTGAACAGACAAAATTATTCAACTTTACAAATGCAAGTGTGGTTGGAATAAACTGCCGTCCATTTGCATGCTTGACATCCATTTCTCATGTTAGAAAAACTTGAATTTGAATATTGCATCAATGCAAAACTGCTCAAAATGTCTGAAACTCCTCAATAAGTCATAAATCTGAATTATGAATCAGCTCTGCAGCATTTAAAGCAAACCACAATCAGTTCCACCTACAGTCGGCTGAATTGAAGCACGGTTGGCAGCGTGCTTTGGACGTGTTGGTGTTTAAAAGCCTAAGAACACTTTCTTGTGAGATACCATTCTTTAGATCATATTTGTTTTTTAAAATGTTTACACTTATTTTCTTCTATACCAATCTCTTCCTCCAATTTTTATTGTTTTCTTATAGATTAAAAAATGGTGACGTGGGACCAAACAAACACTTCAACATGCACACCATTGATTTTGTCAGGTAACTACAGCTTGTGCTATGTTATACCCAACTACTTTATTACCTTCTCTCTCAGCATCAACATGGTTCTCAGTCTACCGGCAAACTGTTACATCCTGTGGCTGAGTGTGAAAGAGATGATTCAGGGACAGTCGACCGAAATCTTCATCTTCAATGCGGCACTCGTTGAGGTCGTCTTCTGCTCTTCTTATGTTTTTATCATACAGCAGTATTTCTTTAACTGTACCAATTGCAAGTTTGGCGTATACTTTCCTGGTATGCTGCTGTTAGTCGGCCGTCCTTTGTTTCAGAGCTGCACTTGTGTGGAGCGTTACGTAGGGGTTCTCTATCCCGTGACCTTCTTGAAGCTCAAACCCATGAAATACAGAATTGCGTTATCCATCATCGGATGGATTCTGACAGTCATCTCAAGTTTTATAGTTTCACTGAACATCATTGAACTTCATCAATTGGTTTTGCCAGAACTGCTTGTTTTTTTCAGCATCAAAGTTTTCAGCTGCTTGATGGTCCTGAAGGCTCTGAAGCAACCTGGACCTGGTGACGACTTCAAGAGGAAAGAGGCAACGAACCAAGACAAACTCAAAGCTTTTCGGATCATTCGGATTGTGTTGGCATCTGCAGTGCTTATGTACGGCCCTATGATTATTTCTCTTGGGCTTTATTATCTTATAGATTTAAAGAGGTTTCTTTTGTCCTGGTCTGGGGCATTGAGTATTGGGCTCATGACAGGGTTTGTGCATCCTTTCCTCTATCTCAAAAGAGTTGGAAAACTCAGCTTTTGCTAAAAGTACTTCCCATATGTTGGTGTACCAAAAAGCATTAGAAAAACAAATACTGCTTTTCTTTTGAGAAATATTAGATGTGATCTAACACAAAGTTAAAAAGATAGTTCATCCAAAAAATCTATTTCTTGCCAACTTCATGTAATTCCAAACCTGGATTTCTTTCTTCTGTGTAACACAAATACATAGATATTTTAAAGAACACTAAGGTCTAAACAACAAAAGCTGGCTTTTACAATATATTTTTTTAGACAGAAAGAAACATACAGATTTGAAATGATGTGAGGTTGGGTAAACGATTGGGTAATTTTATTTTTGGGGAGAATATCCCATTTAATCCACTTGCAAAACCCTGTCTGGTAGTAACGTATAAAAGATGTAGCAGATCTGCTGTACTTTGATGTAAACATACTGTTTTCTGAATACCAGTAACATGTAGCTAATTATATGTTCATTGTGTATTTTATATTTAGATTTCTTAAATAAGTTTTTAAATATATCAATAAAGATAAATATTTAATGAACATGTTCCTCTTACTTACTAGATCTGCTTTCACCTCAACCGAATGCCAAATGAAATCATCCTGCATTTGGGCTGATTTATTCATACTAGTTTGGGCTTGTATGTAATGCTCCAATTGAAGTCAACCCCCCTAAAAGAACCAACATGAAATGAAAACAAAAGATTAGAGAGTTCAGGTTCCTGCACAATTTACATATTTTCCAGTCATTTAGTTTGTTGTGCTAGTATGTTAAATCGATTGTGGTCTACTGTGACAGCTGTGTCGACAACAAATGTGTTTCATCCTAGAAAACCATCATGCAATAACATTTTAATGTGACAACCTGAATAGCGTATACCTCTCAACCCAATGTCTGCAGTTTTACCCTTGCATTTGAACATTTACCATCTACCATTTACCATTTCAGATTGCAGAAAGAGCAATCTGCATTGAAATGGCATTCAGTGATTCAGAAGATGGGTGTGGTCATCTTCTGTCTATCTGCAATAACCCTCAAATCCCATTCACCTTTGCACATATTAAAACCTGTCATATAAAGATCACTTACAAAACACCCAAGAACACATACACTGGGCATCACTAAATTAAAATATGTTGTGTCATCATAGCTATTATGTTATAATGTAAATATTGGGCATAAAACCCATTGTCTCCAAAAAAAATAATAATAATTAAAAATATCCCAAAAGTTGTCCTGTAGGCTACCTGTAATGTCTCCGATTAATTAATTATTATTTTTTAACTTGGTTCACTTTAGCAGACTGTTTAAAGGAGTGCTACTGGAAAAACTTTGTCGATAGATTTATTAGAGTTTTACAAATGCAAAGGCATGTCTTAATTTGAAGAGAAAAAAAATGGACAGTCTGTCTTAAGCCATTAATCCCCCAATATGCAACAGGGTTGCCAGGTTTTCACAACAAAACCCACCCAATTGCTTCTCAAAACTAGCCCAATTACTGTACATTTAAAGGAGGATCCCCCGGTAATCGCATTGCGGTGGGGTAAAATATACGTTTTTGGTGGGGTTTCCCTGGTAAAACTCGCAAGAGGCTAAATAACATCTAATTGGGGTCGCTTAAACCCACGGACATGAAAACCAACCCGCGGCAACATAGGGTGATCATATGCACCATTCATACTGGACACGTCCCAGTCAGGATTTTAATATTGCCTAAAATATCCAGGTTTTGGCTATTTGCACTGTGCAGGTTGATCGTTGTGTAACATTCATGAGAGCTATAAAGAGCAGAGCAGACGGCTCCTTATGCTTTCGAATTGCTTTCATGCGTTTGTCGTTCATTTAACTTGAAGCATTGTGGTGCACTTTGTTTTTTTGGGGGATTTGTGTGCAGCGACGCTTCAAGTCAATGGAACAAACAAACATGT
This sequence comes from Carassius gibelio, assembly GCF_023724105.1. NCBI lineage: Eukaryota > Metazoa > Chordata > Actinopteri > Cypriniformes > Cyprinidae > Carassius > Carassius gibelio. Next base: position 24,822,625 of record NC_068418.1, read on the forward strand.
GCATATTTGAATCGCTTTGATCATTCCCTCTAGATCTCACCTGCTCACACGCAGCCCAACGATTGGTCGATTATGTACAAAACCTGCATGTTATTGGTCAAACTGCTCTGGATGTTTTAGGCATTATTAAAATCCTGGCTGGGACGTGTCCTGTATGAACTGCGCATATGGTCACCCTACGGCAACAGTATTAAAATAGCCCCTTTCAAAGGGAAGTCCTCAGACTTGGCAACACTGAGCTGCAGTGATGTACAGTAGAACTGTCTGGTTACGTATGTAACCCTCATTCCCTGATGGAGGGAACAGAGACGTTACATCAGTGACTGAAGAATTGGGATCTCGCTAAAGAGACGAATCGCCTACGGGTGTAAACAAAACAAGCCAATGAATGTTGGCATGTGAGATTTGCATTGCCCACCCCACCCCGCAGTGAGGGTATATAACTTAATGTGCAGTCGCACATTAAGTTTTTCGTTGAGGAGTCGAAACAGTGTGCTTCGCCCGTACATCGGTGGTACAGCAATTGTGGTGACAGAACGTAATGTCTCCATTCCCTCCTTCTGGGATCGAGGGTTACATACGCAACTGAGAAATTCCCTTTCAGTCAGACTCATCCTGCCTGGGGTGAGATCACTACACATCAGAGATGGCAGAGAAATCTCTGCTAGTGAAAGACACAAGCTTACTGTGATGGAAGCCGTACTGTGGAAGAATACACGTGTGGGATCACCCTAATGGGGACACACTACACACGGGCACCTAGCCCAGCACAAGGGCTGACCTTGGGCATACACACGAGTGCTGGACCTGGCGTCTGACGCTCCACCACGCCTGACTGCCGAGGGTGCAGGAGGAACTTCAACAGGGTTAGCCAAAAGGGAAGCTAAACTGAGAAGCTCTTAAGCGCATGTATCCTGTATCCTGAATGGCATAGCAAGCGTGATTGACACCGAGCCGGTACAGCATTACCAGCCATCTGAGGCAAGTACACGAGAGGACACTGACTCTACACAGAGATTATAGAATCTCACAAACAGGGGCGGATCTAGAAAAAATATTGATGGGGTGGTGAGAAGGGGGCAGGAATTTTTGAGGGGTGGCAACATATGGGAGACGTATATATACTGAATTTAGTCAGAGTTTGATGATAAATATATGTGCACACTACAAAAGGGCACAGGCTATCATTTACAAACTTAATCTCATGCAATCAATGTCTTGCATTTGAAACAGTTCATATAAGGAATAAGTGAACATACCCCATAAGCACCACCACACTCACTAATGCATACAGTATGCATCGACATGTAATTAAAAGCATTATAAAAGATTCAGTGTTATCAATATGTCAATTTATTATAAGAAACACAAGATTTTAACAGCCAATGACATTTCCAGCTAGTGAGACTCAACTGATTTTCTACTGTTTAGTGTTAATCACCATCTAACTCAACCAGTCAAGAGCTACATTTAACCTTAGATGTTATATGAATATGGTCCCTGAAGCATAGGTTTTATTAGCTGACAATAATAATAAATAAATAAGCATTATAGGCACAAATACAAATGTACTTTTAGAAATAGTTTTTGAAAAATATGGTGTTATTGTTGTGGCAAGCTTAAATTAAAACTTCTATGAAAACTTGTGTGATATTCCTTTAAAATAATGTTTTAGTATATCTTTTTTAAGTATATTTTACTAAGCAATTTCTTACATAATTTCTTTGAGTTAGACCAAACTTTTATTTTGGTGGGTTGTAACCAGAGTTTCTGTGTTTTTTAATTAACTATTATTATTAGCTATTAAGCCTACTTGAAGTATAGCATACTATACTGTGCAATAGTACTATATTCAAAGTTATACCGAAATTACAAATTCACAGCAATCACATGGCATTTGTAATAACATGTACATAAATTGTTTATTTGTATTTGCCTACATTATGTATTTTAAAAGTGTTATTATTAACCAATCATTATTGCCTCATTAATTTTTTATATAATGCATTTTAAGTCATTTTAAAGGCTATTGATGGCTTATGTCTGTTTTTATAGCAACAACAAAAAATATATATATATTACGATATATTAATACTTTGTAAATTATTATTTGAAGTACCAAAACCATGGTTAATTTGCAGTTGCCATGGCTACAAGAACGATGATTTGTGGTGTTATTGTTAAAACCATGGGTAATTTTCGTAAGGGAACCTGAAAAAAAAAAAAAAACTTTCACAGGAATGTGCCTGAAAGTGATAAACGGGCCTCATTTTTACCTAAATGATTTATACTTTATTTTAATATATATTAAAAAATGTATAAGGTGTGCATTGTAGCTGACACCTAAATGAACACATTACAATTGTTTTATGACTGCAAGTCTTTCTCCTCAAATCCTCTTGAGCTTCAAATTTGCGTTTGAGCCCATATGAAAGAGTAGCATAATTTACATATGATTTAAAGGCTATTTTTTACATTAAAATCAATTGTACATTATAGCTGACACCTACATGAACAGAGCTTCAAATTTGCGTTTGAGCCCATGTGAAAGAGTAGCATAATTTACATATGATTTACAGGCTATTTTTACATTTAATTCAATTGTACATCATAGCTGACACCTACATGAACAATTACACAGTTGTTTTTATGACTACAAGTCATTCTCCTCAAATGCTACTGACGTTAGAAAAGTGTATACCAATATCGCATGTAACTTTAGAGACGGTCCCTAAATTTGAGACTCGTCAAACGTCCAACGTCAAGCCAACTTTATGCCTGTTTTTTTTTTTTTTTTTTAACTTTTAGTTTTCTTTTCTCTTCGCTGGATTGCTGATGTACTCTACCCGGGCATAGATGTTCATCCATCAATCATGAACATTCAGCAGCAAACATGAGGTGCGAGCGGTCGCGAGCGCGGATGGGAGAATGGAGGAATTTTTCTTTTTTTTTTTTTTGGAGAAACTGGGATGGTGCCCTAGGCAGATTGCGTACTCTGTGTGTAGGGATCCACGGTACTGAACACCTTTAATATTGCAGACACTAATCCATATCGAGATTTGATTAAATGCTCTACTTTTGATTAATTCATTCAAAAATGGACGAATCACGTGACTTTCTGCTTTATACAGCAAGTTCCATTTCCGCGATTCAATCCCTCTCACTTTTAAAACACAAACGGGTGAATTCGTATCCTCACGCTTTTTAAAAGTGAGTATCACGTACTAGATTAACGTTACACCACTGTAACTTTAGTTATATATCATCTCAAAGTCTGTGCTTTCATTAAAGCCTCATTTATTGATAGATAATCAATTTTTACCTTTTCCTCCTGAGTCTCAGGCCTGTGACACACTGGTTGCTTGTAGTGAGCCTGGCGGCTGCTTTGCGTTTTCTGTGTTTTTATACAGTCTATGGTGACGGTCTTTATCAACGTCTTTACACACCAGAATCGTGCGGCACTGGCCTGCTGCTGCTATTGAGTCAGTTTGGGGATCGCGAATCATTTGAATCAGTTCGGGAGTTCGTAGCAGGATCGCAAATCATTTGAATCAGTTCGGGAGTTCGTAGCGGTATCGCGAATCATTTGAGTCAGTTATGGGGATCGCGAATCATTTGAATCAGTTCGGGAGTTCGTAGGGGGATCGCGAATCATTTGAGTCAGTTTGGGAGTTCGTAGCGGGATCGCGAATCATTTGAGTCAGTTTGGGGATCGCAAATCATTTGAGTCAGATCGGGAGTTTGTAGCGGGATCGCGAATCATTTGAGTCAGTTTGGGGATCGCAAATCATTTGAGTCAGATCGGGAGTTCAAAGCGGGTTCGCGAATCATTTGAGTCAGTTTGGGGATCGCAAATTATTTGAATCAGTTCTGAAGTTCAGAGCGGGATCATCATTTGAATCGGTTCGGGAGTTCGTAGCGGGTTCGCGAATCATTTGAGTCAGTTTGGGAGTTCGGAGTGGGATCACGAATCACGAAAGATTCGCGCTGGTAAATTTTCAAATTGGCCATAACCTTTAATTCGTTGCTGCCAACTGGGGTGGCAGCAGGGGTGGCTTTCTTTTAGGGTGGCATTTGTCACCCTATGCCACCCCGGTAGATCCGCCAAGTTTCCATGCACATCTCGGAGCTCGATCACGAAGCCAACAATGAAGCAGTATCCTATGAAGCAATCCGAGCAGCGTGACGGACTTGCTCAGCAGGGAAGCCCTCACTGTAGTGATCGTGACCATTAGATGGAGCCAAGAAGCGACCACATCCAGAAACACACGAGTGGAATGACATCTTTAAAAAGACACCCCATCACTCGTGGAGCTCTTTTAGAACTGCTTTTTTAGTGGCTATTTTATGAAAACAGAAGATGAAAACAGAAATGGGAAGCTGCAGCAAGCCGGGTTTCACGTCACCTCACTTGTTCACGCACACTTTTTTTTAAAAGGGGTTAAATGATTACATAAAAACATGACAAAGTATAAACACAAAAATTTTACATAGGGAATTATTTTATAGTGGAAAACAAACCTGTTAATTGTGTTTCAAGCACATCTGTCTGCCTGTTCGTTGCCCAACACATGCATTTTTCTATGAGTTTGGAAAAAGTTATAAAGGTGAGTGGAAATGTGTTTGAGAAAAATTTTTAGTACAGAACTGCCATCTTGTGGTAGAGGTCAAGTAAGTGATTTCATTGCAGGTCACTTCCTCACAAGTCCATCTGCTCAGTTGAGTTTCAGATATCATCGAGAGAACAACAACTCAATGCAATATCAACATACACATTCATCACTATGTGTGCTTTCATCTTATATTTCATCTGCGTGGGAGGTAAGATAACACATGATATTGATATTTTAATTGAATTATAAGGTTAAGCAGATAAGTGGCCTGTTCAGCAAGTAGTATAAATGATTGATTTCTGATATGTAGTAAATATACACAACTCAAAACAAACCTAATATTTAACACTATACAGTATATGAATGTTCTGACTGTTTTTTTTTTTTTTTTTGTCATTGTTTTACAATCAAATTTAAAAATAAATCAGCTGTGAAATCAAGCTGTGGCAATCTATTTCTTGATGTCATGACACCGACAAATTAGAAACACTGACATAACTATTTCCTGCTGAGAAAGCAAGAAAGACAGATAGAAAGAAAGACATTTAATTTGAATTGTTTTTTTGTTTTTTGTTTTTTTGTAATTTGTTACAAATATGTATCATCTGTTAATGTGACGGTTTAAAGAGTGGTATATTTTCATTTCTGCTGATGGTTTCACTTTTCAAGATAAAGAAACAACATCTGTCCTTCACATGCAGCACTGTGTGAAACCACAGAACGATTTCCTTTACCCCTTTTTAGATCAGGTTCTGTCAAACCTGCTAGTGCTACAAAACAGACATCCATTAAATGAAGAAATCAAAGATCTTGTCATTAATTCAAAACCTTATCATTGTTCAATCAGTTGTTTGTATGTCAGGCAGTTTTGATTTTGAAATTTGGACATTTTTAGCCCCTATATCACACGTCAAGCTTAAATCTGGTTAAGACATTTCAAATGAGATGATCTCTACAGTCTCTGAATGATCTTGGATCTAAGGTTGTGCAACAACCACAACACTTAACACACAAACCTCGTGAAACACACAGAAAAATGAGTTTTTATCATCACCACAAAACAGCTAATTAATGGTGATGACAAAATCAACAACAGTTTAAACGGCATTGCAATGGTCAGTTGCAAAAACAATAATCATAAAACAGTAATTGGTAATTGCAGTAATTGGATTTTGGGATATTTTAACAAATCACAATATGTGTCGACCAGATGTGGTGAACTATTGGTTGCCCAGAACACCAAACCACTGAAATTCAACGTGTTTAGAAATTGTACTTATATACCATATCAATAATTTGTTTACCTGTATATTTCACTTGTTTTCATGTAGTTTCAGTGGATGGAGAAGTTACTGACATCGCAACAGTTGAAGTGATGGAGGGAGGTGTTCTCAATCTAGATCCTGGACTTGAAGATCTAAAGGAAGACGTTCAGATAATGTGGACGTTTGAAAGTGGCGGAGAAAATACTCGTGTCGCACAGATGCATCAAGGGAGAATTTACACTCATTATGACATGAGATTCACAGGCAGAGTGCTATTAGACCAAAAAACTGGTATTTTAACCATCATGGACATCAGGACTAATGAATCTGGGCTGTATGAAGCCTTGAGCATCATCAGTACACACATCACAGGACGGAGATATAACGTTCATGTTTATGGTAGGTTACTGCTGCAACCTCTATTGAAAAATAACATGGAAATCATAGGATAATCATCGATTAGATTTGATCTATTGAGTATTGCACTGCAATACTAGCATCTTTAATTAAGGCAGATATGGCTTTAAGGGGATGTTCATGTGTTTTTTTTTTGTGATAAAGCACCTGTCTCTGAACCAGCCATCTGGAGCAGCTCGTCAGCTAGTGTGCACCAATCTACAGGTCTGTCTTTATGATTTATGTATGAAATAATAAAAAAAAAATGTGTAGCTTACAATTCTGACCTTTTTCTCTCAATTCTGAGTTTATAATTCAGCCTTTTTCTTAGATTTGTGTGTTTGTAACTTGCAATAGCGTCCTGCAGTTCTGTAAACTGTACTTTTTGTACATTTTTGATAGCAGTAGAAATGTCAGAGTCTTTAATTTCTTTCAGGTACGTCACAGGAAACAAAAGAGACCTGTTCTGTGTTCTGCTCAGTGAAAAATGATCGAGACGTCTTCATCTCGTGGTATAAAGGAGGAGAAATCCTGAACCAGTCCAGCAATCCTGATCTCAGCATCAACCTCAGTTTATCATTAGAGCTTCATTATAATGATCCAGAGACCTACAGCTGTACAGCTGTCAATCCAGTCAACAATAAGAGCATCCGTCTTCACATTAAAGAGATCTGCCCACTACAGGAAGGTACAAGAACTCAAACTACATTTAACACAGAACTCTCTGCCAAAATGAACACTGTGCAGGGTTTTCATTAAGACATTAGATGAGACAGAAAACTTCATGAATAACTCTCTTCTCTTTCAGTTTGTGTGGATCACTGTGGCGTCTCTGAGGCTCTGGTTCGTCTGGTTCTGTCTGGTCTGCTGGGAATCATTACTGTTGTGTTCCTCATCGAGCATTTGATCTTCTGCTCAGCTCAGAAAACAACTGCTGCTTCTGTATGCTGATGATACCTTAAAAATAGATTTAGTTTCTGTTGTATTTTATAACTGGAAACCAGTTTCTATTTAACAAAGACAACAAATAAGCTCTGAAATGTGTACAGTAGTATCATACAGTCAAACAAAACATTTTCACACCTTCAACATTTCTCACATTATCACGGTTTATTGATAAAATAAGACAAAAACTTGACAACAAAGTCAGAACAAATTCATCTTATTAACAAGTAAACTCACAGTTTATTTTTTATCACAATTTTCTGATAAAATTGAGAGAAAAGTATGTAACAAAACACGCTCAGGTAAAAGTGTAAAACACTGTAGAATATTTGGGTATAATGTTTCATAGTTTACTTTATTTTTCTATCCCTCACTTACAGTACATAAATTAACTATAGTGTCCTGCACCCACTGTTAAAATGTTTAATAAAAATATATACACAAATATAAAACTTTTTTGACTTTGTTTAGAAAACGCACTTTGGAAAAATCTCTGTCTATGTGGTCTATTAAGTGCAATAATATATTATTTCATTTGACAACGAAAAAAATGAAAGTAATTTAAGGTAAAAATAGTTCCTTAACTTATGGGTTTGTGCACATGTTATATATAAAAGTACAATGTAAAAAAAAAAAAAAAAAAAAAAATATATATATATATATATTTTTTTTTTTTTTTTTTTTTTTTTACATTGTACTTTTATTTAGTTAAGTAGCACATCTCAAAGCTAATGACAGTTAGGGACACTAATACAAAATCTTTTCATTTCTTCTGTGAGAAGTGCTTTTTTCTCTATGTTTACTTTCTGTCGTTCCATCACCAGAATCAGTTTAGCCAACACACATTAAGAGTAAGAGAATGGAAAGCATTTAAGAGAAGACTAACAGAGACTTGAATATATTTTAAATAACAATAAAATAAATACAAACAGAATGCACAGACAATACAAAAATATTACAATACCAGAAACAATAATAAATAAAGCCTCATGAGGATTATCTTGGTCCAAACTCAACAGCTTATGTGTGACCTTTGAGCACAAAACCAGTCATAAGGGTCAGTTTTTTTAAAATTGTAAATTATACATCATCTGCTGAATAAAATAGCTTTCCACTGATGTATGGTTTGTTAGGATCGGACAATATTTGGGTGAGATACAACTGATTGAAAATCTGAAATCTGAGGGTGCAAAAACATCAAAAAAGTTGATGAATGAAAGAATAATGAAAGTAAAAACTATATGAAGAAAGTACATGAATACCCACCTTCTTCAAAATATTATCTTTAAACTTGTCCAAATCAAGTTCATAGCAATGCAAATTACTAATCAAATTAAGTTTTGATATATTTAGGGTAGGAAATGTACAAAATATGTTCATGAAACCTGAATCTTTACTTAATATGCAAATGATTTTTGGCATTAAAGAAAATCTGATCATTTTGACACACAGTGTATTGTTGGCTATAAATATGCCTGTGATACTTATGACTACCTTTGTGCTCCAGGGTCAAATATGAATAATTTAGTGGTATAATTGCTTTTCAGATCTTGAATCTCAACTGGAGATTACCGTATTTTCCGACTATAAATCACACTTTTTTCATAGTTTGGCTGGTCCTGCGACTTATAGTCAAGGTCCGACTTATTTATCAAAATTAATTTGACATAAACCAAGAGAAATGAACTAAGAGACATGAACCAAGAGAAAACATTACCGTCTATAGTCACAAGAGGACGCTAACCCTCTGGCGGCCGGAGATGGTAATGTTTTCTCTTGGTTCTAAATAAATGCGACTTATAGTCCAGTGCGACTTATGTTTTTTCCCTCGTCATGACGTAGTTTTGGACTGATGCGACTTATACTCAGGTGCGACTTATAGTCCGAAAAATACGGTAAGTTGATGAAAATAGAAAAACAGAATTAGCTTAATACTCAGAGATCCCAAAAGCTGCAATAAAGCGATTGACAGGAAAATGTGCTACTTATATGGCTTTAAATGCTACTAAAAATTAGAAATTTCTTTAAAGAAATGTGCTTTTACAGAAATGTTAACAATATAACAATACCAAAAGAGCTTTTGTTAGTGTACAGTTGTGCTACAAACAAATTAACTGTTTGCAATCAATTTAGCCATTCATTCTGATGCGAAACTGTTAGATCAAACAGGATTTCTAAACCTTTGGCTCCACCTGGTGGACAGACTTCAGTGCTTGGAGCCATAATTATATTTGATCAAAGACAGCTGATTCACCTGGAATCTCTTGGGAAAACAGCACCAGTGGTAAAACTCCTCAGTGAGGGGAAATGACATTTTGATTCCTTATAGTCGACCCGTTTTATTCCATTCAGCTTAGTCCTGGATGAGCTTCAATAATACACTAATAATATGTCATCTAGTAACATGTCCTGGGGCAGTTTGTCAGAATTTGCCTGAAAGTCAATAGAAAAACATAATTACAGGATGCCATGCAAATCAAGTGAAAATAATGATGCAGATCCCAAAGTATAAACTATAACTATGATAGGTTTAATATCCAACCATTCCACTGTCATTGCACAATAAAACCTGCATTATATTTGCTGGATAAAATCCAGTACTTATTCTTCTGTTCTGTTTTCACATGTACGAATGATCCTGAAGACATTATTTGATGCCTAATCCTGATTTCAAGAATAAAACTATGAAGAAACAAGCCAGATGTTTTGTGTTTCAACTGTGGATGATTTTCTGCATCCAAGCAGCAACAGAAAATTGTAGATTTTGTGAAAAAAAAAGCTTTTATATTTTTAATAAACCTGTATTTGTGTAAAGGTCTCTGAAATTAAATAGAGTATTTGAAAATTTTTCCACTTCTATGCTGACTATAAGTTAAAAAATACATGTTAAATATTTTTGTCATAAAAACTTTTGACATTTGATATAAAATCTACATAATGGGACATTTTTTATTGATATTTCTCAATGCAGGATCATGAAATTCCATAATATTATGCTTTTTTTTTTTTTGCAAACGAGTTGAATTTTTTTTCAACACGCTATTTTCAATTTTTTTCTTCAACAGGTTAAGACAAATTGCTCTGCAATTATAATACTTGCCTTTTTGTGTTTCCTGTAAATGACAGCGCCAATGATGACCACTAAAGCGATGACCACTACAACTGCGATCCCAACAGCTGCACTTTTTCCTGAAGTTAATTCACTTTTCGTGGCAGAAGCTATTTTCTCTGGGATGATGGTACTGAGCTGAGGCTCTGTAAGGGACAAAGAGAACAAAAACTGTGAGTGAGTGAATTATTACAAATAACTGTAATAAACATACATGTATTTTTTTCGATTTAGGTTAAAATGCAGATACAGTATGCACAAGGGAAGAGGGGAACTGTTGAACAGTTTAGAGAAAAGCAATGTAAGATAAATTACTTAAAGTGACCAACATAACTAAATAAAACAAACAAACAAACATATATAATATATCTAACACAGTGAAAAGAAATTTTTTTTTTTAAATCTTTCAGGATTTTGAGTTGTCCCTTATGACGAGGATGTTCATATTTGAGGGTCAGTGGCATATAAAAATGTAAAAATCCGTTTCACATCACCATAATAACACGAAGACGCTCAAGTGAGTTTCTGATTATTGTGAGGCTTCAAAAGTTCAAGGCGTTTAATCACTTACAGAAACCAATCGATTAATCCCTTCATCCATTCATAGCCTACCGGAAATATTTTCCTTTAACTTTGCTTTTCCAGTTCACGACGACAGTTATATTTGCGCAATCTGTTGTACAGAACAACCTAACCATAATCATGCCTACAGTAGTAGTCGAGAATGTCTAATATGGCGAGAAGTCACTACACTTCCGGCTTCTGAACTGGTTGCAGTTCCACTCTGATTCCACATGAGGGCGCTCACAGGACGAGTGCAGAATGAATGGAGGTCAATGGCCCCTCAAAATCCACTTTTCTCAAGATATAATTTTTTTTCTAGTAATTTGAATGTTGTATTAGAAAGGAGATGCAAAGAAATTACACATTGCTGGGTGTTAGATTTTTTTAGAGTTAAAAAGTATTTTAAACGTCATACACATTCACATTCATTAGCAGAATGCTAGCGTGTTATGGGCAAAAACAACTCAACCTGTTGGAAATCGAAAGGACATAAGTACAACGGCAATCGGGTGAAAGGGACAAATTTAGCCGTCTAGCCCCATAGACTCCCATTCATTTTGCACTCATGGCGATCGCCCCCAGTGGAACTCTGGTGGTACTGCAACCAAAATTCGCAAAGACTTCGGTTTGCTTACATACGTCAGTTCCGCACTCACGCACGCTCGTCATGACGTAACTTTATGATGCAACATGATGTAACAAGATCGTCCACGATCCACCCACAAGGTCACTTGAGTTCAGTCATCGATTGTGTTCAATAATAACTTTCTTCTTTATTCTACTTACACGGTTGATTGCGAACACATATCTACCCTCATTTTAATAGCACACAGTGGCTAAGGTGCTATTTCTGCTTAACGGAGAAAAACAAAATATGTTCTTTGCGATATGTAGGCTATTTATTATGCTTTCCCAAAGTTTTTAAATGCCCTCATGAATCAGAATAGCCTCAAAATAAACAGTTGCTTATTTCTCGTAACTGGCTGAATGCTGCTGTAAGCTACTCTTGCTGTCCTGTAAAATTATGATGATGCAACTGCTGAAGCAGATTTCATGAGATAGCTCGGAAAAACAACAATACAACATACTAACGTAATACTTACCATAATAAACGGTAATGTTGTAAATCTTGTTTTCGAGTCGTTTGTTGCTTTGTTTGCGAACCTTGTAAAGCCCTGTTTGATTGTAGCTGACATTCAACAGGATCAGAGTAACATTCTGTCTATCTGATATCAGCCAAACTCCAGCTCTCCAGCTCTGGTGTTCACAGACTCCTTTATGACAGATCATCTGAGCTATCGGTTCCTGCGAGGAGCCTCCTCTGAGACGGGTCACCAAAACCTGAGGGTCTTCAGTCAATTTCTCAATATGAATAGAGATGGTGAGGTTTCCTTCTTCAGGCACCGTACGTGACTCAGTTGCATCATCCTCTTCAACACCAGCGACCACAGCACCAAAAGCAATGCCTTTAAAAATGAAAAGTATTCATTGTATATATACACAGAGAGAGAGACAGAGAGAGAGAGAGAGAGAGAAAGCGAGAAAAGCTGACTTTTCCTCAAACCAAATGTAACATGTTACCATAATAATAATAATAATAATAATAATAACATGTAGGCTGTAAATTAACCCATGAGAGTAACTTCTGCTCAGACCGGCACAAAACTTACCAATCACACACGTTACTGCAGCGAAGAGTCTCATTTTCGGTATCTTTGAAAACAACTTTATGTTGAATAACTTAACCGGATAAAATCGTAGTCTATTACCAACGGGAATTACCCAACTCACGTGGCGCTGGCAAGATAACTTACCACGCCCACAAATAATCACACCACCACAGACGTACCAATAAATATTCAGAAAATATATTTTAGTGTCAGACTCATGAAATAATACATTTGGTACTCAGAATGGGGATGGGAAGTGGTTTAGAATATACTGAAACAATTATAATTGATTGTTAATAATAAATTAATAAAATCTTTAAAAAGCTTGCTTAATGGGTTTTTTTTTTTTTTTAAGAAAAAAAGTGGTTTAGTTTTAAATAAATATATTTTCAGTTTGGTGCTTTCCTCTTAAACTATTTTCTGACGATGTATTTATTCATGTATTTAGCCAAATTAAACTTTGGTTTAATTTCACATGGGTCATTATACAATTTACCTCGACCAGAGATGTTGAACAAATAAATAAAATCAGATATTTTTATTTAAATAAATAAATAAATAATAATAATAATAAATAAATAATAATTTTTCAGTGTTCAATGATCTATAACTTGTAATTGTATCTATTGTTATGTATAATGTAAGGCATTTCATTTTATACCAAATATATGTGCTTTACACACAACAGCTTGTTGTGTGAGAGTGTGTGTGTGTGTGTGTGTGTGTGGTATGTTTCATAATCAGGCACACACAAAAAAGACATCATATGTGGCTAAAAGCAGATTATTATGTCAGACAGTTTTTTTTAAGGATAAGAATGGTCAAGCACTGCAATCCTGTGTTGGTTCACTGAATATCTTACAAAAATGTTGGCAGTAAAAAAAAAATTAATTAACAGTGTGGGTGCAAAATATATTTGACGACAAATATATCTGTGTGCATTATTTCACTTACCTTCCTGCTAGTACTGCAATGTTTATTAAATTATTAATGCTTATTCTTCAAGAACTAGATATGCCACTCAAAAAATATAATTAAAGAACAAATAATTACCTAAAAATTAAACTTTCACTGAATACATTTTAATTTAATAAAAATAATAATAATAATAATAATAATACAAGGTTCATCGTTGACCAGTAACTATTTGGTTATACCCACATTCTTCAAAATATTTTCTTTTAGGTTATGTTCAAAAGACAAAATAAATTCCTACAGGTTTTTTTCCACGATTTTCATGTTGACTGATGTGGTGGAAAATTTCATTTAACATTGCTTCTGTATGCCTATATATGCATGTGTTTTCTTAGAATTGCTGTATGGTTCAGAAGGGCGACACCTGTGGGGAAAACAGATGTCTGAGTATGACCTGAGAGGGTCATTGGGCCATGTAGTGGGGGAACAAGGCCTGAGGATGACCTGAGGGGGTCACCTAAGTCCTAAATGTGTGAGAAACCGCCCATAGAGAGTGTTCCTTGTTATGTGTGGAAATTTACAACTGCTGAAACTGTGTAACCTTGGAAGAGCAGAGGTATATAAGGTGGAGGACTGCCCTCTTCCTGGGCCGGTTTCACTCTGCAGGAACTCAGTGTTGCTGTATGACTGCCTGACCTTCTTTGCAAAGAATAAAAGCTTTCTTTTTAATTATACCTGAGAATGAGTCTGTCTCTTATACTGACGAGAGTTGATTTAAATTTTGCCACGACACAACCCTTCTTGGATAATTATGACCTAGATGACTGAGAATTTTAACAGACATACTTTTCTTACTAATAGTACATAATATACATGTTTTTAAAGTTTTCATCCATAAAAATCATGTTTTTTTATTTATTCTACTGATAGGTAGGCTGAAATGTGTTGAGGTTACTGATCTATACTGATACACACAAGTGCATTGGGTTTTATAAATGTGCTTTATAAACCAAAAGTCATTATTATTTTTATTATGAGAAATCAATTAATTAACAAGGTTGCTGTTAAAGTGTTTTATGTATTTTTATTTTATTTTATTTGGTTTGGGTGCCTCTTTCTTCAGATGAGAAACAGCGCAGATACAGACAATGTAGAGATGCTGATCCTGAGCGACGAGAAGCATATTTAGGAAAAGAGAAGGCAAAATGGAAAAAGGACAGAGACACAGGGAAAAAGCAGTCAGTTAGTGAACTAAATGACAGAGAAGGGAGAGCCGAGGGGAATTAGAGAGCAGCACAAGTGAAAAGCAGAAAAGGCAAAGCAGCAAGTGCAAGTGTGTGTGTGTGTGTGTGTGTGTGTGTGTGTGTGTGTGTGTTCACTGCTCACTGCTCTGTGTGTGTGCACTTTGGATGGGTTAAATGCAGAGCACGAATTCTGAGTATGGGTCACCATACTTGGCTGAATGTCACCTCACTTCATTTTTTTCACTTTCATTTTAAAGTTAAAGTTCATGCAAACAGATATTAATAGAAAAGTTTTGGTTTTTCATCATTTATATGCTAAAATAACTCAATAGAGCTGTCTGCAAAATCTGCTGAGAAGTCATGCTGAATTAAAGGTTTATGAATGTCCAATTAAGACTCTATTACAACCATAACTGTAACTCAAACAAGCAGTATAACCAATAAGGTAACTGCTGTCAGCCCTGTTACTGATGTGTCAATGTTACTTGTATAACATTCTAATATAATTGTAAAAATGTAAATAAAAATGTAATCAACTAGTTGTAAATGTTTAGTAAGAGAGGCTAATAATCCACTCAAAATTGAATTGAGGTGTTTTATTTTTGTATACATACATTTTTCTTAAAACAGAAGATGCCGGGAGAGTGTCATTTGGAAATGAACGTATTCATCCACTAAGGGGGTGGGGGGGTTATCTTTCACAGTATATCAGATTTGTTCTATATATGTATTTAAAACATTTTCAGAAAGTAATGAATAGGCTATGTCGGTAACAGCCTAGGGTTGACCAAGCACACACATTTAAAATGGTTATATGAAAAAAAAAATAATAATAATAAGATAGCCCGAGATGGCACGACACATTTTCATGAGAGGTAAGGATCTACTTCATCCAAAAAGGGGCTTAAAGATTTTCAAAACTGTACTTTGAAAATCAAACATTAAAAGTGGGAAATGGCACGTTTTCGTATAATGACCCATGAAACAAAAAAAGTTGTATTTCAGTGTCTCTTGCAGGGGAATATATATCAACAGCGCCACCTGCTGTCTACACGCAGCTATTGATAGCGATGCTACAGTGAAAAATCAGTAATAATTAAAACTTATCAAAATAAAATATATAAAATAATGGTTTCCATTTTAATATCCTTAAAAAATATATTAAAATAAAAAATTTGTTTTACTTCATAATAATATTTCACTTTTTTCCTTGTATTTTTGATCAAATAAAGCAGTTTTGATGAGCAAACTTCTGTAAAAAATAAAAATAAAAAAACATAAAAAATCATTCTGATCCCAAACTCTGTGTGTGTGTGTGTGCGTGTGTGTGTGTGTGTGTGTGTATAGCACTTACACACTAATCCTCACAATAATAAAGATGTTAAATACTCATCTGAGGAGGAAACTATGTTGCATCATTGTGAAAGGAAGTGGGACGTACACTTTTCTGTAAACTGAGCCAAACATTTTCACTGATTTAGGGTAGAGTAAAATTATTTACTGTATTTCGCAAGTTAGTTCATACTTAGATATAATTTTATATGCAATATTACCTTTTCTTTTCATCATCATCTTTAAGAGTTCATGACAATTTCTGTTCAGCTTTATTTCTCAGGTGATAAATCCATCCACAATTCATAAAACACAACACATGCAACTGAGGTACAAGAAGGCTTGACTTCCAGAAGTCATTGAAATCATTTAAAAATTAAATCGACAGGTTAAAAAAAGGCCTCAGGTCCAAATATTCATTTATCAAGAATTAACTGTTTGACAAACACTTTCTGCTCCTATGTCCAGATCTGAATTAAAAAAAAAAAATCACAAACAGGCTCCGGAGTCTCGATCTGAATCAACCGAGTCGCGAACAGGCTCCGAAGTGCCGATCTGAATCAACCGAGTCGCGAACAGGCTCCGAAGTGCCGATCTGAATCAACCGAGTCGCGAACAGGCTCCGAAGTGCCGATCTGAATCAACCGTGTCGCGAACATGCTCCGAAGTGCCGATCAGAATCAACCGAGTCGCGAACACGCTCCGAAGTGCCGATCTGAATCAACCGAGTCGCGAACAGGCTCCGAAGTGCCGATCTGAATCAACCGAGTCGCGAACAGGCTCCGAAGTCCCGATCTGAATCAACCGAGTTGCGAACAGGCTCCGAAGGCTGATCTGAATCAACCGAGTCGCGAACATGCTCCGAAGTGCCGATCTGAATCAACGGAGTCGCGAACAGGCTCCGAAGTGCCGATCTGAAAACTTCGAACAAAGATGTAAAAAATAAATGCATTTCAATATAGTAAAAATAATTAAGAATGGTCTTTCTCTATGTTATTTTAACAGCCTAAATTTAACGAGCAATGCACCATAAGATCACATTTAAACTATAAAAATACACTATATTTCAGCCTATATTAATAACCTCTATGTAAGGAAACATTGAATACCGTACTCATCAAATTCATAAAACACGTTATTAAATCATAATTAGTTTTTAAACACTGACAGGATCTTTCAGAGCTGATTCCAAGGTTACTGCGTTCATAAAACAACTCTATGAAAGACTCAGATCACGTATCTAAAAATAATTCGCTATAGTAAAAGAGAAATAATAAGAGGAGTTTCCTACCGTTCTGCAGTCTTTGGTCCTCACGCGCGTCTGACGCTCCGCGGCGCGTCTCCGCCCCTCACACGCGCGAATACAGCACTAAATTAATCATCTTTACTAATTATTATACATTTATTTCATTGTCAGCTTCAGGTACTTCATTTATTATTGTTTAATGAACTGTATGAGGGTCATTATATGAAAACGTGCCATTTTGTGTCCCTCAGAAAAAAAAAGCTCTGTAAATCTTAATAAACCATAAAACAAATAAAATATGTTATAATTTAGTTTCCATAATATGTCTCGTAATATAAGAATAAATTAATTTCTGCTTCTTTTGTTTTTAAAGGATTGTAATCACATTTTTGTGCAAAGCATCTTGCAGAAATGTTGAAAATGGCCTGTTCTTCAGTATGATTTTTCTATTTCAACTTGGTATGGAGGCCAAAAAAGTCAAGCTATCATAAAAAACATATACTAGTATAAAGCCTTAAGTGATACCAAACTCTGACCTGTGTGTGTGTGTGTGTAGCATTTACACACTAATCCTCACAATACTCATCTGAGAAGGAAACAATGTTGCATCATAATGAAAAGAAGTGTGACGTGCACTTTTCTGTAAACTAAGACAAACATTTTCACTGATTTAGGGTAGAGTAAAAATATTTACTGTATTGCGCAAGTTAGTTCATACTTAGATATAATTTTATATGCAATATTACCTTTTCTTTTCAGCGTCGTCGTTAAGAGTTCATGATCATTTCTGTTCAACTTAATTTCTCAGGTGATAAATCCATCCACAATTCATAAAACACAACACATGCAACTGAGGTACAAGAAGGCTTGACTTCCAGAAGTCATTGAATCATTTAAAAATCAAATCGACAGGTTAAAAAAAGGCCTCAGGTCCAAATATTAATTTATCACGAATTAACTGTTTGACAAACACTTCCTGCTCCGATGTCCAGATCTGAATTTAAAAAAAGAAATCACAAACAGGCTCCGGAGTCTCGATGTGTTTTTGAATTGCTCGTGTACTCGCTCTTTTTTTTAAAGTTGCATTTACAGAGAAAAAAATACTTGACTCACACATAAACATGTTAACCATATAATACAAATTAGCTTATAAAACCAAACAGAAACCAAAATCTTTCTCTGAATCAACCGAATCATGCTCCGAAGTGCCGATCTGAATCAACCGAGTCGCGAACAGGCTCCGAAGTCCCGATCTGAATCAACCGAGTTGCGAACAGGCTCCGAAGGCTGATCTGAATCAACCGTGTCGCTAGCATGCTCCGAAGTGCCGATCTGAATCAACGGAGTCGCGAACAGGCTCCGAAGTGCCGATCTGAAAACTTCGAACAAAGATGTAAAAAATAAATGCATTTCAATATAGTAAAAATAATTAAGAATGGTCTTTCTCTATGTTATATTAACAGCCTAAATTTAACGAGCAATGCACCATAAGATCACATTTAAACTATAAAAAACACTATATTTCAGCCTATATTAATAACCTCTATATAACGAAACATTGAATATCGTACTCATCAAATTCATTAAACACGTTATTAAATCATAATTAGTTTTTAAACACTGACAGGAACTTTCAGAGCTGATTCCAAGGTTACTGCGTTTATAAAACAACTCTATGAAAGACTCAGAACACGTATCTAAACATAATTCGCTATAGTAGCTAAAAGAGAAATAATAAGAGGAGTTTCCTACCGTTCTGCAGTGTTTGGTCTTCACGCACGTCTGACGCTCCGCGGCGCGTCTCCGCCCCTCACACGCGCGAATACTGCACTAAATTAATCATCTTTACTAATTATTATACATTTATTTCATTGTCAGCTTCAGGTACTTCATTTATTATTGTTCAATGAACTGTATGAGGGTCATTATACGAAAACGTGCCATTTTGTGTCCCTCAGAAAAAAAAGCTCTGTAAACCTTAATAAACCATAAAACAAATAAAATATTTTATAATTTAGTTTCCATAATATGTCTCGTAATATAAGAATAAACCAATTTCTGCTTCTTTTGTTTTTAAAGGATTTTAATCACATTTTTGTGCAAAGCATCTTGCAGAAATGTTGAAAATGGCCTGTTCCTCAGTATGATTTGTCTATTTCAACTTGCTATGGAGGCCAAAAAAGTCAAGCTATCATAAAAAACATATACTAGTATAAAGCCTTAAGTGATCCCAAACTCTGACCTGTGTGTGTGTGTGTGTGTGTGTGTGTGTGTGTGTGTAGCACTTACACACTAATCCTCGCAATAATAAAGATGTTAAATACTCATCTGAGAAGGAAACAATGTTGCATCATAATGAAAGGAAGTGTGACGTGCACTTTTCTGTAAACTAAGCCAAACATTTTCACTGATTTAGGGTAGAGTAAAAATATTTACTGTATTGCGCAAGTTAGTTCATACTTAGATATAATTTTATATGCAATATTACCTTTTCTTTTCATCGTCATCGTTAAGAGTTTATGATCATTTCTGTTCAACTTTATTTTTCAGGTGATAAATCCATCCACAATTCATAAAACACAACACATGCAACTGAGGTACAAAAAGGCTTGACTTCCAGAAGTCATTGAAATCATTTAAAAATCAAATCGACAGGTTAAAAAAAGGCCTCAGGTCCAAATATTCATTTATCACGAATTAACTGTTTGACAAACACTTCCTGCTCTGATGTCCAGATCTGAATTTAAAAAAAGATATCACAAACAGGCCCAGGACTCTCGATGTGTTTTTGAATTGCTCTTGTGTAGCTACTCCCTCTTTTTTTTTTAAAGTTGCATTGACAGAGAAAAAAATACTTGACTCATACATAAACATGTTAACCATATAATACAAATTAGCTTATAAAACCAAACAGAAAACCAAAATCTTTCTCTGAATCAACCGATTCGCGAACAGGCTCCGAAGTGCCGATTCGAATCAACCGAGTCGCGAACAGGCTCCGAAGTGCCGATCTGAATCAACCGTGGCGCTAACAGGCTCCGAAATGCCGATCTGAATCATTCGATTCGCGAACAGGCTCCGAAGTCCCGATCTGAATCAACCGAGTCGCGAACATGCTCCGAAGTACCGATTTGAATCAACCGAGTCGCGAACAGGCTCCGAAGTGCCGATCTGAATCAACCGTGGCGCTAACAGGCTCCGAAATGCCGATCTGAATCAACGGAGTCGCGAACAGGCTCCGAAGTGCCGATCTGAATTAACCAAGTCGCGAACAGGCTCCGATATCCCGATCTGAATCAACAGAGTCACGAACAGGATCCGAGGTGCCGACCTGAATCAACAGAGTCGCGATCATACTTCGAAGTGCCGATCTGAATCAACGGATTCGCGAACACGCTCCGAAGTTCCGATCTGAAAACTTTGAACAAAGAATGTAAAAAATAAATGCATCTTAATATAGTAAAAATAATTAAGAATTGTCTTTCTCTATATTATATTAACAGCCTAACTTTTACCGAGCAATGCACCATAAGATCACATTTAAACTATAAAAAACACTATATTTCAGCCTATATTAATAACCTCTATGTAAGGAAACGTTGAATACCGTACTCATCAAATTCATTAAACACGTTATTAAATCATAATTAGTTTTTAAACACTGACAGGAACTTTCAGAGCTGATTCCAAGGTTACTGCGTTTATAAAACAACTCTATGAAAGACTCAGATCACGTATCTAAAAATAATTCGCTATAGTAAAAGAGAAATAATAAGAGGAGTTTCCTACCGTTCTGCAGTCTTTGGTCCTCACGCGCGTCTGACGCTCCGCGGTGCATCTCCGCCCCTCACACGCGCGAATACAGCACTAAATTAATCATCTTTACTAATTATTATACATTTACTTCATTGTCAGCTTCAGGTACTTCATTTATAATTGTTCAATGAACTGTATGAGGATCATTATACGAAAATGTGCCATTTTGTGTCCCTCAGAAAAAAAAAGCTCTGTAAATCTTAATAAACCATAAAACAAATAAAATATTTTATAGTTTCCATAATATGTCTCGTAATATAATAATAAATTAATTTCTGCTTCTTTTGTTTTTAAAAGATTTTATTCACATTTTTGTGTAAAGCATCTCGCAGAAACATTGAAAATGGCCTGTTCGTCAATATGATTTTTCTATTTCAGCTTGCTATGGAGGCCAAAAAAGTCAAGCTATCATAAAAAACATATACTAGTATAAAGCCTTAAGTGTCAGTTCATTAGTCATTAATGGATTTTATTCTTAACATGTGTCAAAAAAACAAAAAACAAAACATTTTAGTCGAGTCCCTTCACGTCAACCCTGGTTCTTTTTTATAAAAACACCTCTTTAAAGATAATGGACTGTTCTAAAAGTTCCATCAGTTCCAGGAAGTGACATCATCTGCCTTTCATGAAGTTGATGGTAGAAGACAAGTAAGTGTTCTCTTCTTTTTAATGAATTTTCTTTATGTTTATGTAATGTCTAAAAAAGACAGAGACACGCTCATTGTGTCAGCCCTGTTACCAGAAAAACATACATTAAAAAGTTATTTGTACATATCTAAAAATGTACATATATAACAACATTTAAGCCTCTCATTAAGGCACATAATGTGGTGTCACCTATACCTATGCCTCATGGCTAGTAATGGCCGCCAATAACCTTTTTCGTCAACCCTGTTACCATTCCAGGGTAACGGGGTTGACGCAAGTATGCTTTTGTGTGTCTTACCAATGTTGTCTACACAAGAAGGGTTAAATCAAGGGCAATTGGACTTGGTTCTTCCATATTTGAAGATATTGCCTCTCATTCAAGGGGTTTCTTCAGTTCTAAATGACTGATGGGGAGTGCCAGGTATTTAACCTCCATGGGGTTGTCACCCGAGCCAACCCTTCTTGGATAACTATGACCTGGATGACTGAGAATTATAACAGACGTACTTTTCTTATTAATAGTACATAATATACATGATTTTACAGTTTTCATCCATAAAAATCATGTTTTTTATTTATTCTACTGATAGGCAGGCTGAAATGTGTTGAGGTTACTGATCTATACTGATACACACAAGTGCATTGGGTTTTATAAATGTGCTTTATAAACCAAAAGTCATTATTATTTTTATTATGAGAAATCGATTAATTAACAAAGTTGCTGTTAAAGTGTTTTATGTATTTTTATTTTATTTTATTTGGTTTGGATGCCTCTTTCTTCAGATGAGAAACAGCGCAGATACAGACAATGTAGAGATGCTGATCCTGAGCGACGAGAAGCATATTTAGGAAAAGAGAAGGCAAAATGGAAAAAGGACAGAGACACAGGGAAAAAGCAGTCAGTTAGTGAACTAAATGACAGAGAAGGGAGAGCTGAGGGGAACTAGAGAGCAGCAAAAGTGAAAAGCAGAAAAGGCAAAGCAGCAAGTGCAAGTGTGTGTGTGTGTGTGTGTGTGTGTGTGTGTGTGTGTGTGTGTGTGTGTGTGTTCACTGCTCACTGATCTGTGTGTGTGCACTTTGGATGGGTTAAATGCAGAGCACGAATTCTGAGTATCGGTCACCATACTTGGCTGAATGTCACCTCACTTCATTTTTTTCACTTTCATTTTAAAGTTCATGCAAACAGATAATAGAAAAGTTTTGGTTATTCATCATTTATATGCTAAAATATCTCAATAGAGTTGTCTACAAAATTTGCTGAGAAGTCATGCTGAATTGAAGGTTTATGAATGTCCAATTAAGACTCCATTACAACCATAACTGTAACTCAGACAAGCAGTATAACCAATAAGGTAACTGCTGTCAGCCCTGTTACTGATGTGTCAATGTTACTTGTCTAATATTCTAATATAATTAAAAAAAATGTAAATAAAAATGTAATCAACTAGTTGTAAATGTTTAGTAAGAGAGGCTAATAATCCACTCAAAATTGAATTGAGGTGTTTTATTTTTGTTTACATACATTTTTCCTAAAACAGAAGATACCGGGAGAGTGTCATTTGGAAATGAACGTATTCATCCACTAAAAAAAAAAAAAAACACTTTAAATATTCTCAATTCACAAACACTTTTAATGTTACGAGGGGGGTTACAGTAATCAGTCAGTTCAATGAACTGTTTGAAACAAAACAAAAAGCTGTATTTCAGTAATAATTCAAAATTATAAAAATAAAATATATAAAATAATGGTTTCTATTTTAATATTCTTTAAAATATAATTTATTTCTGTGATGTGCAGCTGTATCTTCAGCATCATTCATCCAGTCTTCAGTGTCACATGATCTTTAGAAATCATGAAAATATGATGATTTATTATTATAACTATTAATAGTTGTGCTACCAAATATTATTTTGGAATCTGCGATATTTTTTCAGGATTCTTCGATGTATAATTTTTTTAAAGAACAGCGTTTATTCAAAATATAAATCTCTTCTAACAATATTAATCTTTGATATCACTTCTTATCAATTTAACACATCCTGAATAAAAGATTATAAGATCTAATAAAGAATACAGTTTCTTATAAAAAAAGAAAGGATAAAAATGCACTACCCCAAACTACTGAACTGTAGTGAATATTGTTAGAAAATATATATATATTTTAAATAAATGCTCTTCTTTTTAACTTTTTATTCATCAAAGAATCCTGAAAAAAGTATCACAGATTGCAAAATAATATTTATCAGCAAAACTGTTGATAATTCTAATAATAAATCATCATATTATTCTGATTTCTGAAGATCATGTGACACTGAAGACTGGAGGAATGATGCTCAAAATACAGCTGCACATCACATAAATAAATTACACTTTCATCTATATTAAAATAAAAAAAATGTTAATAATATTTCACAAAATTACATGTTTTCCAGTAGCTTTGATCAAATAAATGCTGTCTTGATAAGTAAAATAAATTCCTGTAAAAAAAGCATTAAAAATCATTCTGGTCCCAATCTCTGACTAGTACTGTGTGTATGTGTGTTTTATATATATATATATATATATATATATATATATATATATATATAATCCCACTAACACACTAGGCAAGACAAGGCAAGTTTATTTATATAGCACATTTCATACACAATGGTGCCGATCTGAATCAACCGAGTCGCGAACAGGCTCCGAAGTGCCGATCAGAATCAACCGAGTCGCGAACAGGCTCCGAAGTGCCGATCAGAATCAACCGAGTCGCGAACAGGCTCCGAAGTGCCGATCTGAATCAACCGAGTCGCGAACAGGCTCCGAAGTGCCGATCAGAATCAACCGAGTCGCGAACACGCTCCGAAGTGCCGATCTGAATCAACCGAGTCGCGAACAGGCTCCGAAGTGCCGATCTGAATCAACCGAGTCGCGAACATGCTCCGAAGTGCCGATCTGAATCAACCGTGTCGCGAACACGCTCCGAAGTGCCGATCTGAATCAACAGAGTCGCGAACAGGCTCCGAAGTGCCGATCTGAATCAACCGAGTCGCGAACAGGCTCCGAAGTCCCGATCTGAATCAACCGAGTCGCGAACATGCTCCGAAGTGCCGATCAGAATCAACCGAGTCGCGAACAGGCTCCGAAGTGCCGATCAGAATCAACCGAGTCGCGAACACGCTCCGAAGTGCCGATCTGAATCAACCGAGTCGCGAACAGGCTCCGAAGTGCCGATCTGAATCAACCGAGTCGCGAACATGCTCCGAAGTGCCGATCTGAATCAACCGTGTCGCGAACACGCTCCGAAGTGCCGATCTGAAAACTTTGAACAAAGAATGTAAAAAATAAATGCATTTTAATATAGTAAAAAAATAATTAAGTATGGTCTTTCACTATATTATATTAACAGCCTAACTTTTAAGGAGCAATGCATCATAAGATCACATTTAAACTATAAAAAAACACTATATTTCAGCCTATATTAATAACCTCTATTTAAGGAAACATTGAATACCGTACTTATCAAATTCATTAAACATGTTATTAAATCATAATTAGTTTTTAAACACTGACAGGAACTTTCAGAGCTGATTCCAAGGTTACTGCGTTTATAAAACAACTCTATGAAAGACTCAGATCACGTATCTATAAATAATTCGCTATAGTAAAAGAGAAATAATAAGAGGAGTTTCCTACCGTTCTGCAATGTTTGGTCTTCACGCACGTCTGACGCTCCGCGGCGCGTCTCCGCCCCTCACACGCGCGAATACTGCACTAAATTAATCATCATTACTAATTATTATACATTTATTTCATTGTCAGCTTCAGGTACTTCATTTATTATTCGTCAATGAACTGTATGAGGGTCATTATATGAAAACGTGCCATTTTGTGTCCCTCAGAAAAAAAAGCTCTGTAAATCTTAATAAACCATAAAACAAATAAAATATTTTATAATTTATTTTCCATAATATGTCTCGTAATATAAGAATGAATTAATTTCTGCTTCTTTTGTTTTTAAAGGATTTTAATCACATTTTTGTGCAAAGCATCTTGCAGAAATGTTGAAAATGGCCTGTTCCTCAGTATGATTTGTCTATTTCAACTTGGTATGGAGGCCAAAAAAGTCAAGCTATCATAAAAAAACATATACTAGTATAAAGCCTTAAGTGATCCCAAACTCTGACCTGTGTGTGTGTGTGTGTGTGTGTGTAGCACTTACACACTAATCCTCACAATAATAAAGATGTTAAATACTCATCTGAGGAGGAAACAGTGTTGCATCATAATGAAAAGAAGTGTGACATGAACTTTTCTGTAAACTAGGCCAAACATTTTCACTGATTTAGGGTAGAGTAAAAATATTTACTGTATTGCGCAAGTTAATTCATACTTAGATATAATTGTATATGCAATATTACCTTTTCTTTTCATCGTCATCGTTAAGAGTTCATGATCATTTCTGTTCAACTTTATGTTTCAGGTGATAAATCCATCCACAATTCACGAAACACAACACATGCAACTGAGGTACAAGAAGACGTGACTTCCAAAAGTCATTGAAATCATTTAAAAATCAAATCGACCGGTTAAAAAAAGGCCTCAGGTCCAAATATTAATTTATCACGAATTAACTGTTTGACAACCACTTCCTGCTCTGATGTCCAGATCTGAATTTAAAAAAAGAAATCACAAACAGGCTCCGAAGTGCCGATCTGAATCAACCGTGTCGCGAACAGGCTCCGAAGTGCCGATCTGAATCAACCGAGTCGCGAACAGGCTCCGAAGTGCCGATCTGAATCAACCGAGTCGCGAACAGGCTCCGAAGTGCCGATCTGAATCAACCGAGTCGCGAACAGGCTCCGAAGTGCCGATCTGAATCAACCGAGTCGCGAACAGGCTCCGAAGTGCCGATCTGAATCAACCGTGGCGCGAACACGCTCCGAAGGCCGATCTGAATCAACCGAGTTGCGAACAGGCTCCGAAATGCCGATCTGAAAACTTCGAACAAAGATGTAAAAAATAAATGCATTTTAATATAGCTAGTAAAAATGATTAAGAATCGTCTTTCTCTATGTTATATTAACAGCCTAACTTTTAACGAGCAATGCACCATAAGATCACATTTAAACTATAAAAATACACTATATTTCAGCCTATATTAATAACCTCTATGTAAGGAAACATTGAATACCGTACTCATCAAATTCATAAAACACGTTATTAAATCATAATTCATTTTTAAACACTTACAGGAACTTTCAGAGCTGATTCCAAGGTTACTGCGTTTATAAAACAACTCTATGAAAGACTCAGATCACGTATCTAAAAATAATTCGCTATAGTAAAAGAGAAATAATAAGAGGAGTTTCCTACCGTTCTGCAATGTTTGGTCTCCACGCACGTCTGACGCTTCGCGGCGCGTCTCCGCCCCTCACACGCGCGAATACTGCACTAAATTAATCATCATTACTAATTATTATACATTTATTTCATTGTCAGCTTCAGGTACTTCATTTATTATTGTTTAATGAACTGTATGAGGGTCATTATATGAAAACGTGCCATTTTGTGTCCCTCAGAAAAAAAAGCTCTGTAAACCTTAATAAACCACAAAACAAATAAAATATTTTATAATTTAGTTTCCATAATATGTCTCGTAATATAAGAATAAATTAATTTCTGCTTCTTTTGTTTTTAAAGGATTTTAATCACATTTTTGTGATTAAAAACAAAACATGGCCATTTTCAACATTCTTGCAGAAATGTTGAAAATGGCCTGTTCCTCAGTATGATTTGTCTATTTCAACTTGGTATGGAGGCCAAAAAAGTCAAGCTATCATAAAAAAACATATACTAGTATAAAGCCTTAAGTGATCCCAAACTCTGACCTGTGTGTGTGTGTGTGTGTGTGTGTGTGTGTGTGTGTGTGTGTGTAGCACTTACACACTAATCCTCACAATAATAAAGATGTTAAATACTCATCTGAGAAGGAAACAGTGTTGCATCATAATGAAAGGAAGTGTGACGTGCACTTTTCTGTAAACTGAGCCAAACATTTTCACTGATTTAGGGTAGAGTAAAATTATTTACTGTATTGCGCAAGTTAGTTCATACTTAGATATTATTTTATATGCAATATTACCTTTTCTTTTCATCGTCATCATTAAGAGTTCATGATCATTTCTGTTCAACTTTATTTCTCAGGTGATAAATCCATCCACAATTCATAAAACACGACACATGCAACTGAGGTACAAGAAGGCTTGACTTCATATAAAAAAATACAACTTTAAATATTCTCAATTCACAAACACTCTTAATGTAACGGGGGTGGGGGGGAGGGTATCTTTCACAGTATATCAGATTTGTTCTATATATGTATTTAAAACATTTTCAGAAAATAATGAATACGTCGGTAACAGGGTTGACCAAGCACACACATTTAAACTGGTTATATGAAAAAAAAATAATAATAATAAGATAGCCTGAGATGGCACGGCACGGCACATTTTCATGAGAGGTAAGGATCTACTTCATCCAAAAAGGGGCCTAAAGATTTTCAAAACAGCACTTTGAAAATCAAACATTAAAAGTGGGAAATGGCACGTTTTCATATAATGACCAATGAAACAAAAAAAGTTGTATTTCAGTGTCTCTGCAGGGGATTATAGATCAACAGCGCCACCTGCTGTCGACACGCGGCTATTGATAGTGATGCTATAAGTCATTGAAATCATTTAAAAATCAAATCGACAGGTTAAAAAAAGGCCTCAGGTCCAAATATTCATTTATCACGAATTAACTGTTTGACAAACACTTCCTGCTCCGATGTCCAGATCTGAATTTAAAAAAAGAAATCACAAACAGGCTCCGGAGTCTCGATGTGTATTTGAATTGCTCTTGTGTACTCCCTCTTTTATTTTAGTTGCATTTACAGAGAAAAATATACTTGACATACATAAACATGTTAACCATATAATACAAATTAGCTTATAAAACCAAACTGAAACCAAAATCTTTCTCTGAATTAAACGAATCGCGAACAGGCTCCGAAGTGCCGATCTGAAAACTTCGACCAAAGAATGTAAAAAACAACTCTATTTCTCTAATAACTCTACAACTCTATGAAAGACTCAGATAACCTATCTAAAAATAAATCACTATAGTAAAAGAGAAATAATAAGAGGAGTGAAGATTCCTACCCTTCTGCTGTGTTTGGTCCTCACACGCGCAATTACAGCGCTAAATCAATCATCTGTGCTAATTATTATACATTTACTTCATTGTCAGCTTCTGGTTCTTCATTTATTATTGTTCAATGAACTGTTTGAAACAAAACAAAAAGCTGTATTTCAGTAATAATTCAAAATTATAAAAATAAAATATATAAAATAATCTTTTCTATTTTAATATTCTTTAAAATATAATTTATTTGTGTGATGTGCAGCTGTATCTTCAGCATCATTCCTCCAGTCTTCAGTGTCACATGATCTTTAGAAATCATGAAAATATGATGATTTATTATTATAACTATTAATAGTTGTGCTACCAAATATTATTTTGGAATCTGCGATATTTTTTCAGGATTCTTCGATGTATAATTTTTTTTAAAGAACAGCGTTTATTCAAAATATAAATCTCTTCTAACAATATTAATCTTTGATATCACTTCTTATCAATTTAACACATCCTGAATAAAAGATTATAAGATGTAATAAAGAATACAGTTTCTTATAAAAAAAGAAAGGATAAAAATGTACTACCCCAAACTACTGAACTGTAGTGAATATTGTTAGAAAATATATATATATTTTAAATAAATGCTCTTCTTTTTAACTTTTTATTCATCAAAGAATCCTGAAAAAAGTATCACAGATTGCAAAATAATATTTATCAGCAAAACTGTTGATAATTCTAATAATAAATCATCATATTATTCTGATTTCTGAAGATCATGTGACACTGAAGAATGGAGGAATGATGCTGAAAATACAGCTGCACATCACATAAATAAATGACACTTTCATGTATATTAAAATAGAAAAATGTTAATAATATTTCACAATATTACATGTTTTCCAGTAGCTTTGATCAAATAAATGCTGTCTTGATGAGTAAAATAAATTCCTGTAAAAAAAGCATTAAAAATCATTCTGGTCCCAATCTCTGACTAGTACTGTGTGTATGTGTGTTTTATATATATATATATATATATATATATACATACATACACACACACACACACAAACACACACACACATATATATATATATATATATATATATATATATATATATATATATATATATATATATATATATATATATATACATACACATATATATATATATATATATATATATATATATATATATATATATATATATATATATACTAGGGCTGTAGTACTCGAGTCCGGTCTTGGACTCGAGTCCGGACTCGAGACATTTTTCTGTCGTCTCGGACTTGTCTCGTTGAATTTGCACTCGGACTTGTCTCGGACTTGGCCATTGGACTCGCCAAGTCTTCTAGTTGGTCTCGACCGAGTCCAGCAAAAAAAATAAAATAAAAAATGTCTCCTTCAAAACAAAACCACATTTGCATGATGTCGCGACTGAAACTGTGTGGAAAACGCTAGGCGCGCCGCTCTCCTTATTTCCAAAGGACTCTGTAATCTGCGCTCGCGCTCCAGTTGCGTCTGCTGTTGCTGGGCAACCATGACCCGCTCTCCATGATGACGCAGAAGTTTCAGCAAAGAATAAATGGAATTCCAGCACTTAAAATCACTTGCAGTAGCTCTGCTAATAGATTCATTTAAAAAATGACTATCCTTGTACAACTATGATCATCTGTTTCTCCATCTTGCCTTAGCTTTCAGTATTGTTCCGGGAAAGGATGTGCATGACCAGTGGTGCACTTACTGCGACCTGAAAAGTTTAGATGTTTCTAATTTAATTTTCTACCTGTTAGATTGTGTTTTATTTACGTCTACACCTAGATAGCCATTTTTTTTTATCAATAAACGCGTATTAATGTATAGCCTTATGCAACAATTAAATATGTACATTTTAAAAACTTTATATATGACATTACATATTTACATTTTCATGTAACAGCCAGTATTTGTATCTGTAACAATCACAAAATTTTTCCTATCTGCATTCGGATACAACATCGTACAGTTACTTGATAAGACTGTTATGACTTTTTATATATTTTTTCGTAGTTATCACTGAACAAGTATGTCGTGTTAAACTGAATTAATTATTAATTTCTAAAATAATATTTATCATGCAAGCAGAGAGATGTCATGACAAACGTGTCATAGTGATCATTTGAACACGACTGAATCCATTCAATGCACACATTCTCATTACGCAGAACACTTTGAGCGAGTCTATAATGTATAGTCGACTTCACTAAACAGATGTGTGTGTTCCGCGCAAACCAGCAAAACATAAAGATGCAAACATGTAGGACAAGTAGACAATGTATCCATATCTATGTTGATTATTAGCCTACTTTTGAGAGAGAACTGATTTGGTTTTTGAGAGACTGAGACGCGCAGCGCGGCTGTTTGATTGGTGAGCGCGCTGTGCTTATTCCATTCATTCGTATCATGGTAGCCTAAGCTTTCAATATTTGCCTTTTAAATATATACAAATAATATAACGTGTAGCTATGATGTATTATTATAGGTAAAATTACTCTTGCAACGCTCTGATTTCTGAGAGATGCACAGAGAGGCGACAACAATGCGGTGTTTGATTTGCGCGCTTTTCACTCATAAAGTTTACATTCATTCACTTCTGGCGCTGATGCCCTGGCTCACCTGTTATCTAGCAAACACCAGACTGTGTCAGCTTCAGCCGAGTATTCAGGCAGAATTATTCCTTGTCCGTTATTCGTTTTTTTAAGCCATTATCCGTGCCATTCCGAATAAGGTATTCGGCTTCAGGCACAACCCTAATTATTACATTACATAGGCCTATTTTATTTTTACATGCAACATAGATAAGGTCATATAGTAACAGCTCCACGCAATATTGTAATTCTAAAATTCACGTCGTACTTGCAAACACTTTGTATGCATTATGGTTAATACATGCTGGAGTAGTCGATTGTTTCCGACAGTGCTCGACTAGTCTATGCAAACACTAGCACAGTATGACAAAAATTGCTGTATTTATGTGCGCATGCCCAGTAGAGCCAAACGTATCCATTCTAGCCTTGCTGCGTGCATTTGTCATATCCCGAGCTTTGCGTGTGTCTGTGCACTGTGCCAATTAGGCATAGTCATATACATTTTTGACCACAGATATAATGTCAACAAAAAATAAAGTACATAAAAATTATTTGACCTTACAGTTCCAAACTTTGTTTGTTTATCCAAGTTTAGCTCCCAGGGTCGGACTGGGGGTAAAACCAGTACTCATTAGCAAGGCCCCAAAGGAAGAGAGGGCCCTTGAAAAGTATGAATCTGAAATATATTTTATTTTACCTGGATATTTTCATGGGTGGGGGGCATGGGGGCCCATCAGGACTGCCTATGCATAGGGCCCAGGATCTTGTTTAACGCCCCTGTTAGCTTTAACCCTAATTATACACACTTGAACCTAATCAAGCTCTTACTAGACACACTAATCTTCCAGGTGTTTTAAGGCCAGTTGGAGCTAAACTTTTCAGGACATTGGCCATCCAGGATGTAGTTTGGAGACCCCTGTCCTACAGAGTTGTTACTTTGCACATGCTTTTTGATCATTACAAATAATAATGTAAAATGATTTTCTTAGAATAGGAGATATGCTTTCTCTCGCATCACAAACATTATCAGTAGTTAAGTATGTGGTCTTGAATAGGACCCTTTTTTCACTCATTTGGACTCGGTCTTGGACTTGGACTCGAAACTTTTGGACTTGGACTTGACTTGGACTCGAACCTCTTTGGACTCGGTCTTGACTCGGTCTCGACTAGTCCTGGACTTGGACTTGACTTGGACTCGACAAAGCCGGACTTGACTACAGCTCTAATATATACATATATATATATATATATATATATATATATATATATATATATATATATATATATATATATATATATATATATATATATATATATATATATATATATATAATCCCACTAACACACTAGGCAAGACAAGGCAAGTTTATTTATATAGCACATTTCATACACAATGGTGCCGATCTGAATCAACCGAGTCGCGAACAGGCTCCGAAGTGCCGATCTGAATCAACCGAGTCGCGAACAGGCTCCGAAGTGCCGATCTGAATCAACCGTGTCGCTAGCATGCTCCGAAGTGCCGATCTGAATCAACGGAGTCGCGAACACGCTCCGAAGTGCCGATCTGAAAACTTCGAACAAAGAATGTAAAAAATAAATGCATTTCAATATAGTAAAAATAATTAAGAATGTTCTTTCTCTATGTTATATTAACAGCCTAACTTTTAACGAGCAATGCACCATAAGATCACATTTAAACTATAAAAAACACTATATTTCAGCCTATATTAATAACCTCTATGTAAGGAAACGTTGAATACCGTACTCATCAAATTCATTAAACACGTTATTAAATCATAATTCATTTTTAAACACTGACAGGAACTTTCAGAGCTGATTCCAAGGTTACTGCGTTCATAAAACAACTCTATGAAAGACTCAGATCACGTATCTAAAAATAATTCGCTATAGTAAAAGAGAAATAATAAGAGGAGTTTCCTACCGTTCTGCAATGTTTGGTCTTCACGCACGTCTGACGCTTCGCGGCGCGTCTCCGCCCCTCACACGCGCGAATACTGCACTAAATTAATCATCATTACTAATTATTATCCATTTATTTCATTGTCAGCTTCAGGTACTTCATTTATTATTCGTCAATGAACTGTATGAGGGTCATTATATGAAAACGTGCCATTTTGTGTCCCTCAGAAAAAAAAGCTCTGTAAACCTTAATAAACCAAAAAGCAAATACAATATTTTATAATTTAGTTTCCATAATATGTCTCGTAATATAAGAATGAATTAATTTCTGCTTCTTTTGTTTTTAAAGGATTTTAATCACATTTTTGTGCAAAGCATCTTGCAGAAATGTTGAAAATGGCCTGTTCCTCAGTATGATTTGTCTATTTCAACTTGCTATGGAGGCCAAAAAAGTCAAGCTATCATAAAAAACATATACTAGTATAAAGCCTTAAGTGATCCCAAACTCTGACCTGTGTGTGTGTGTGTGTAGCACTTACACACTAATCCTCACAATAATAAAGATGTTAAATACTCATCTGAGGAGGAAACAGTGTTGCATCATAATGAAAAGAAGTGTGACGTGCACTTTTCTGTAAACTAAGGCAAACATTTTCACTGATTTAGGGTAGAGTAAAAATATTTACTGTATTGCGCAAGTTAGTTCATACTTAGATATAATTGTATATGCAATATTACCTTTTCTTTTTGTAACCCCTTTGAATTGTACATTCATATTTTCTTATTTTTTTTAGTCCTACAGTAAAATTATTTATAACTATTTTTGTTTTGTGTGCTAAAAAAAAAAAAGAAAAGAAAAAGGAACTGGTATCTTTGGTGCAGTACTTTGATGAACCACTAGAGGGTGGTTAACTCCGCGGTATGTTGAGAGTCGATGTATATTGAATTCAGACGAAGAAGCCAGCTGAACATGCACGCACGAGGTTGCTAATTCATCCTGTAACTGAGGGAAAAAAAAACTCCAGTCAATGCTTTTGATTACTGGTTTGTCTTTTACGAGAACTCTGATTGGTTTTTTTTTGTATGCGGTCTCTGTTTGAGGATTCACCTTTTGAACGGCGAGCCAGACCCTGATCTACGATTCAAAAGAATCATCTTGATTCAACACGGATCCGAACTGCGAGCTAAGCACATACACACTACCCGGGTAGAAAACACAAAGAGGCCTTTATACACAATGGACATTTGAAACTTTTACACACACATACACACAAGGGATCCAGAAGGACTATTGAGACTTTTTGTTTGGTTTTATTTTATTTTATTCCTTGACTTCACATTCTTGAGTGGAAACCAGAAAAATTGTGATTTCATGCACATTGTGAAGAATTGTTCACTCAAAGTTTTTTAGTCTCTGCAATAAAATTGCCGGCTGTTAATTGTTTAAATTTACATTTGTCTCAAACTTTTTCATTTAAATCCTCCTAGAGTCGAACCTAGGCCTTATTTAACCTTTCTTGGGTAAATACACTAGACTCTTATTCTGTTTCCCCTGTTACATCCCTTTTTGTGGCGAGCACAGCCAGGAGGATTTTTCTAAATAGCCGGTTACAAGTACATTGAGACAGTAGTGAAATTCCAAGCTTTATTATCTGAAGTAATTTCTTTTTTTGTGTGATTTAGCGCAATGAGTATGTCTGATATTGAGAAGTGTTACAATGTGAAAGCACGACATTCATTATGTGTGTTAGGCATTACTGATAATGACACAGATGATGACATTATTGCGACTTTTGAGAATTATGGGGTCATTGTGAAAGTAGTGAGAGTAGCCTCCTCTACTGAGCAGACGGGACAGGCCGTCATTATAGTGGAGTTTGATTCACACACTCCAGTCACACGTCTTGAGCCTAATTTCCCCCTAGAAATTAAGAGTGTGCGAAACCCAGCAGTTGCATGGTATGCAGATAACATCAAAGTGCTAGCACAGCCCTCATCACAGCCCCCTACCCAAGCGCAAAGTTTATCCATGGAGTCAAGTGATGACACTGATAAAACTGTTTCCGAAGAGGTCTCTTCTGACAACAGTGACTATATCCCAAAGAGATATATAAAAAGACAACCACTGAAGAAGCCAAAATCAAAGTCAAGTGCCCTTAGTTCAGACAGCAAGCCTGGTCCTGCTGTGAGGAAAAAAACACCAAGGCCTGCCTTTAACACACTTACCAATGACGATCTAAACCCTCCCGAGATCCAGCGCATAGTAGTTGAGCATGTCATCAAAAATGATGCTTTTTCTGCGCAGACCCACTCCAAATGGCTGCGTTCCTTCTCAGGAAAAGTACCTAAGCCCCCAGGTGAAGCTGACTTTGATACTTGGTGTCTTCATGTTGACCTTCTGTTGCAGGATTCTCTCCCAATAGATATCCAGCGAAGGAAAATCTTAGAAAGCCTCTTGCCACCAGCTTCTGATGTAGTTAAACAGCTTGGTTCTACAGCTCCTCCTAGAGACTACGTGAAGCTTCTAGACTCTGCATACGGCTTAGTTGAAGATGGTGATGAAATCTTTGCCCGTTTCCTGAACACCAACCAAGATCCTGGTGAGAAAGCATCCGATTACTTGCAAAGATTGCAAACACTGCTCAGTACTGCGGTGAGGAGAAATGGTGTAAAGCAGTCATCTGCAGATCGTCAGTTGCTGAAACAATTTCAGCGTGGTTGCTGGGATCACTCGTTAATACTTACCCTTCAGCTGGAAGCCAAAGCCAAGACACCACCGGACTTTGCAGAGCTCTTGTTGCTGCTTAGGACTGAGGAAGACAGACGTGCAGCAAAACTGGACAGAATGCAACGACACTTAGGCAGTTCAAAGCACAAAGCTGCGATTCATAAACAATCTGTTGTTGACATGTCTCCTTACAGTGACTCAAGTGTGTTGCAGACCTACATTTCAGAAACAGAGGCTTTGAGAAAACAGGTGGCTGATCTCCAGATGCAGCTTAGATCCTCCAAATCTGAAAAAAAGAAGAAACATGAGTCCAAATTGACAGAATACCCAAGCACGGTGACACCTAAAGTGGAGATGCAAGCTCAGCAAGTGACTGCTAAACCACCAAAACCCTGGTTTTGTTTTAGATGTGGTGAAGATGGCCACATAGCTCGGACATGTGAAGGTTCCATCAACAAAGCGCTTGTGGACCAAAAGTACAAAGAGCTCAAAGTGAAACAAGATGAATGGAAAGTGAAAAATGGAGTACCGTTAAACTGGACGGGGTTTCAGTAACGGGACATACTGGGGCCCATTGCAGCAAAGAATGTCCCAATGAACTGAACCAAAAGGAAGCAAAGTGTCAAGCTCACTCATGTCTTCTTTCTCATGAAAGTGAGTTAATCTCTAGCATAATTGGTCCTAAATGCACAGCTGAAATCATCATTGAAGGACAGGTTTGCAACTCTCTTCTTGATTCAGGGTCACAGGTAACCACTGTGTCCAAGTCCTTTTATGACACACATCTGTCATCCTCTCCAATCCTCTCTCTTGATGATCTTATTGAAATTGAAGGAGCTGGGGGGCAGAATGTACCATACTTGGGCTATACTGAAGTTAGCATACATTTTCCAGAGAAAATTGCTGGAAAAGCTGAAACTGTTTCCACCCTTGCACTTGTCATACCTGACTATAAATTCAATGCTGAAGTCCCAGTACTGGTTGGTACCAACACCCTTGACACATTGTTTAAATCTTGTGTTGCAAACGACAACAGTTATGCTGCTCCCAAGGACAAATTCCAACATGCACCCCTTTTGAAAATTTTGTTGCGCAGATACATCCTGGGACAAAGTGATGGTAAAGTGGGCCAAGTCAAACTACAGGGTCAGAAATGCATCACCATTCCAGCGGGTCAAAAGATGGTCCTGGATGGGTATGCTAGGAATGTGTCAACGGTTGCTGATGCTCCACTTGTAGTAGAGCCATCCACTCACTCCAACCTCACCAGTGGTCTGCTTTTGTGCAGCTACGTCCTGACCAGTCCCAGACGGACCTCATTTAAAGTACCCATTATCCTGCAGAATGAAACGAAACACGAAATCACACTTCCAGCTAACTGTTGTTTAGCTGAACTCTATGCTCCATCAGCTCTGTCCTCATTAAGGAACACCTCAATTAAAGAGAAGCCGAGTGTTGTGTCTTCCACTACTAAAGTCGGCTGCAATGCAGTATGTTCTACAAATCCTGAAAATAAGATGACGTTTGACTTCACAGACTCATCTCTCTCTGAAGAGTGGAAAACTAGAATTACAAGAAAGCTCAACTCCATTCCTGAAGTATTTGCAATGGGTGACCTTGATTATGGGCACACTTCAGCTGTCAAGCACAGAATTCGGCTTTCAGATCCAACTCCTTTTAAACAGAGAGTGAGACCCATCCATCCCTCAGATTATGAAGCTGTCAGGCTTCATCTCCAGGAGCTTAAAGATGCAAACATAATTCGTGAGTCGGAAAGCCCCTTCGCTTCGCCAATAGTCATCGTAAAGAAGAAGAACGGTGCTATCCGCCTGTGCATAGACTACAGAAAACTAAATAATCAGACGATCAAAGATGCCTATGCACTGCCTAACATTGAGGAAACGTTCTCTGCATTGACAGGATCCAAATGGTTTTCTGTCATGGATCTTAAGTCAGGTTACTATCAGGTGGAGGTTGAAGAGGAAGATAAGTATAAAACGGCATTTGTAACACCTATGGGATTCTGGGAATTTAATAGGATGCCGCAGGGAGTGACTAATGCCCCTAGTACATTTCAGCGAGTCATGGAAAAGTGCATGGGCACCTTGCATCTCAAAGAAGTACTTGTCTTCCTCGACGATCTCATAGTTTTCTCAAAAAGCCTGGAGGAACACGAAGAGCGCCTCATGAAAGTCCTGAACCAGCTGAAAGAGTTTGGTCTAAAACTATCTCCAAGCAAATGCCACTTTTTCATGAAATCTGTGAATTATCTGGGACATATTGTATCGGAGAAAGGTGTAGAAACAGACCCTGAGAAAATCTCTGCACTCACCACCTGGCCAAAGCCGACAAATATCAGTGAGCTGAAGTCCTTTTTGGGTTTCACTGGGTATTATAGGAGGTTTGTAAGGGACTACTCCAAAATTGCCAAACCATTAAATGCACTAACAGTCGGCTATTGTCCACCTCGAAGGAATGCAAAGGGTTCTAAGCCTGTCTCCAATTCTGATTTCAAGAAACCTTTTGGTGATAGATGGACGCCTGAGTGTGACACCGCATTCCGGGCACTAATTCAGAAGTTGACCACAGCCCCGGTGTTGGGATTTGCGAATCCAAAACTGCCGTACATCTTGCATACAGATGCTAGTCTCCATGGTCTTGGTGCTGCCTTGTACCAGGAACAAGATGGTCACATGAGGGTGATTTCATTTGCCAGCAGAGGGTTGTCAAACTGTGAAAAACGCTATCCCACCCACAAGTTGGAATTTTTAGCCTTGAAGTGGGCAGTGACGAATAAGTTTTATGACTATCTGTATGGGGCTGAGTTCACGATCATGACTGATAATAACCCCCTCACATATATATTAACATCTGCCAAGCTTGACGCTGCAGGACACCGGTGGCTTGCAGCCCTGTCTACTTTCAATTTCAGCATCCAATACAGGGCTGGAAAGAAAAATCAAGATGCTGATGGTCTCTCCAGGCGTCCACATGATCAAGTAGACACTGATAACAGTTCCCAGGTTGAGGATGACCGCATTAGTCAGTTCATTTCCCGGTTTCTGAATGAGGAAAATAGAGTTTCTTTTCCTAAGGAAGCAGTGGGAGCCGTTTGTCAAAAGCATCAACTCTACAGAAGCACTGTGGAAGACAGAGATGCCAATTTGCCTGTTGCTCTGGAATGTCTTGCCGTTGATGCCAACGCCATCCCAGTTGAATTCTCCCAAGCTGAATTTCTTCCTGGTTCCAGCACCCTTCCTAGGATGTCGCAACATGATTGGGCTGTAGAGCAAGCAAATGATCCTGTCATAAGCAGAGTGACTCACCTCTTGAACACTGGGAAACGTCTTTCTTACCGTGTCAGACAGGAAGAAACCAGAGAAGTCCAACTTATGCTTCGACTGATGCACCAACTTGTAGTTCTTGATGGAGTCCTTTACAGGAAGCGAATGAATAGAGGAGAGCCCTTCTATCAGTTAGTTCTACCACAGAAGTATAAGGCAGTTGTCTTAGAAGCTTTGCATGACTCAGTAGGTCATATGGGAGTGGAGCGGACTTTGGATTTAGTTCGTACACGTTTCTATTGGCCGAGGATGTCATTGGATGTCGAAACCAAGGTCAGTATCTGTGAGAGGTGTATCAGAAGGAAGGCAAAAGCAGAAAAAACATCTCCCCTTGTTAACATCGAGACCAGCCGACCTTTAGAACTAGTCTGCATGGACTACCTTTCTCTTGAGCCAGATGGTAAAGGTACCAAGAACATTTTAGTCATAACTGATCACTTTACCAAGTATGCTGTAGCAATTCCAACCGCTGATCAAAAAGCAAGAACAGTTGCTAAAGCACTTTGGGGTAACTTCTTTATTCATTATGGGATACCAGAACGCCTGCACAGCGATCAGGGCAGAGATTTTGAATCTGCTGTGATCAAAGACCTTTGTCTTTTGCTGGGTATAAAGAAGACTAGGACCACTCCTTACCACCCACGTGGAAATCCCGTGGAGCGGTTTAACCGAACTCTTCTCCAAATGCTCGGAACTCTTCAAGAAGAAGACAAGATAAAATGGCGTGATTTTGTGCAGCCTCTGGTACATGCCTATAATTGTACGAAAAATGACACCACTGGGTTTTCTCCTTATCAGCTAATGTTCGGAAGACAGCCATGCCTTCCCATAGATGTAGCCTTTGGTATCAAGCCTGAAGGGGAAAAGAGAGTAAGTCATGCTGATTATGTCAAAAAGCTTCAAGAGAGCCTGCAAGAAAGCTACAAAATTGCTGTTGAATACAGTAAGAAGACAGCTCTTCGCAACAAGCAACGATATGACCTGAAGGTGAGAGAATCCACTTTACAAGCTGGAGACCGTGTTCTTGTCAAGAATGTTGGCATAAGAGGCAAGCACAAGATAGCTGACCGATGGAGCAAGACCATCTATCAAGTGATCAAGCAAATAGCTGATTCTCCAGTTTATGTCATAAAGCCTCTTACTGCTGAGGGACCTGAAAGAACCCTCCATCGAGATTTACTCCTGCCCTGTGGTTTCTTAACCCCCACCTATTCCAGTGATGAGGACAACAGGATGGAGGGAATGGAAAAAACGACTTGTTCTAGGAAAACGCTAATAGTTCCAGAGGATGACGACGAACAAGCGTATGATAGTGTTGGAGAACCAGATTTCTACTTCCCACAAATAATGCAGGATAAGACATATCCCACCATAACCATTGTCAAGGACGTGCCCTACATAAAAGAGGTGGAAGGAAGTTCCTGTGAGACAACACTGAATCCAAATGCACAACCATTTGA
Source organism: Carassius gibelio (assembly GCF_023724105.1). NCBI lineage: Eukaryota > Metazoa > Chordata > Actinopteri > Cypriniformes > Cyprinidae > Carassius > Carassius gibelio. Next base: position 24,863,633 of record NC_068418.1, read on the forward strand.
ACCTTCTGGAGGTGTGGAAAGTTTTGATGTTGAATTTGAGCAATTGGATGGGAGAAACGCAGAGGAAGAAGTAGCTTTATCTGAAAAGGGAGAAACAAACTTACCAGATGACATCCTGGAAGAGAATGTGGGAAACTCACCTGTCAAGGAACTGGATTCTGAGGCTGCTGATGTCAACGATGATGAGTGTACTGAGGATTTGATCATGGATCGGATGGAACCTGTTGATGGAAAAAGAAATGGAATGAGGAAAGAGGATGATGACAGTGAAATACTAGTTGAGAATGTTGAAAGAAATGGAAATACACCTGTGCAGGAAATACCTGAGCCAGAGTCCAGACGTTCTACCAGAATCAGGGAGCCACCTGATAGGCTAACTTACACATCATTAGGAAACCCCTTAGTGTTAGTTATGCAATCCCTGTTAAGTGGGTTAAACAAAGCCTTCACACAAGCCCTTCAGTCAGATGATTTTCCTGAGGTTAGGATACTGACCCCTGATAGATCAGTGATTTTATAGGTACACTGCATGCAGAGACGCTTGCAGGTTCAGGAGGGGAGGATGTAACCCCTTTGAATTGTACATTCATATTTTCTTATTTTTTTTAGTCCTACAGTAAAATTATTTATAACTATTTTTGTTTTGTGTGCTAAAAAAAAAAAAGAAAAGAAAAAGGAACTGGTATCTTTGGTGCAGTACTTTGATGAACCACTAGAGGGTGGTTAACTCCGCGGTATGTTGAGAGTCGATGTATATTGAATTCAGACGAAGAAGCCAGCTGAACATGCACGCACGAGGTTGCTAATTCATCCTGTAACTGAGGGAAAAAAAAACTCCAGTCAATGCTTTTGATTACTGGTTTGTCTTTTACGAGAACTCTGATTGGTTTTTTTTTGTATGCGGTCTCTGTTTGAGGATTCACCTTTTGAACGGCGAGCCAGACCCTGATCTACGATTCAAAAGAATCATCTTGATTCAACACGGATCCGAACTGCGAGCTAAGCACATACACACTACCCGGGTAGAAAACACAAAGAGGCCTTTATACACAATGGACATTTGAAACTTTTACACACACATACACACAAGGGATCCAGAAGGACTATTGAGACTTTTTGTTTGGTTTTATTTTATTTTATTCCTTGACTTCACATTCTTGAGTGGAAACCAGAAAAATTGTGATTTCATGCACATTGTGAAGAATTGTTCACTCAAAGTTTTTTAGTCTCTGCAATAAAATTGCCGGCTGTTAATTGTTTAAATTTACATTTGTCTCAAACTTTTTCATTTAAATCCTCCTAGAGTCGAACCTAGGCCTTATTTAACCTTTCTTGGGTAAATACACTAGACTCTTATTCTGTTTCCCCTGTTACATTTTCATCGTCATCGTTAAGAGTTCATGATCATTTCTGTTCAACTTTATGTTTCAGGTGATAAATCCATCCACAATTCATGAAACACAACACATGCAACTGAGGTACAAGAAGACGTGACTTCCAAAAGTCATTGAAATCATTTAAAAATCAAATCGACCGGTTAAAAAAAGGCCTCAGGTCCAAATATTAATTTATCACGAATTAACTGTTTGACAACCACTTCCGGCTCTGATGTCCAGATCTGAATTTAAAAAAAGAAATCACAAACAGGCTCCGAAGTCCCGATCTGAATCAACCGAGTCCCGAACAGGCTCCAAAGTGCTCTTCTTTTTAACTTTTTATTCATCTAAGAATCCTGAAAAAAGTATCACAGATTCCACAAATAATATTTATCAGCAAAACTGTTGATAATTCTAATAATAAATCATCATATTATTCTGATTTCTGAAGATCATGTGACACTGAAGACTGGAGGAATGATGCTCAAAATACAGCTGCACATCACATAAATAAATTACACTTTCATCTATATTAAAATAAAAAAATTTGTAATAATATTTCACAATATTACATGTTTTCCAGTAGTTTTGATGAAATAAATGCTGTCTTGATGAGTAAAATAAATTCCTGTAAAAAAATACATTAAAAATCATTCAGATCCTAATCTCTGACTGGTAGTGTGTGTATGTGTTTATATATATATATATATATATATATATATATATAATCCCACTAACACAGGCAAGGCAAGGCAAGTTTATTTATATAGCACATTTCATACACAATGGTGCCGATCTGAATCAACCGATTCGCGAACAGGCTCCGAAGTGCCGATCTGAATCAACCGATTCGCGAACAGGCTCCGAAGTGCCGATCTGAATCAACCGAGTCGGGAACAGGCTCCGAAGTGCCGATCTGAATCAACCGAGTCGCGAACAGGCTCCGAAGTCCCGATCTGAATCAACCGAGTCGCGAACAGGCTCCGAAGTGCCGATCTGAAAACTTCGAAACTAAAAAAACAACTCTATTTCTCTAATAACTCTAATAACTCTACAATTCTATGAAAGACTCAGATCAAGTATCTAAAAATAAATCACTATAGTAAAAGAGAAATAATAAGAGGAGTGAAGATTCCTACCCTTCTGCTGTGTTTGGTCCTCACAAGCGCAATTACAAAGCTAAATCAATCATCTGTGCTAATTATTATACATTTACTTCATTGCCAGCTTCTGGTTCTTCATTTATTATTGTTCAATGAACTGTTTGAAACAAAACAAAAAGCTGTATTTCAGTAATAATTCAAAATTATAAAAATAAAATATATAAAATAATCTTTTCTATTTTAATATTCTTTAAAATATAATTTATTTGTGTGATGTGCAGCTGTATCTTCAGCATCATTCCTCCAGTCTTCAGTGTCACATGATCTTTAGAAATCATGAAAATATGATGATTTATTATTATAACTATTAATAGTTGTGCTACCAAATATTATTTTGGAATCTGCGATATTTTTTCAGGATTCTTCGATGTATAATTTTTTTAAAGAACAGAATTTATTCAAAATATAATTTAACACATCCTGAATAAAAGATTATAAGATCTAATAAAGAATACAGTTTCTTATAAAAAAAGAAAGGATAAAAATTTACTACCCCAAACTACTGAACTGTAGTGAATATTGTTAGAAAATATATATATATTTTAAATAAATGCTTTTCTTTTTAACTTTTTATTCATCAAAGAATCCTGAAAAAAGTATCACAGATTGCAAAATAATATTTATCAGCAAAACTGTTGATAATTCTAATAATAAATCATCATATTATTCTGATTTCTGAAGATCATGTGACACTGAAGAATGGAGGAATGATGCTGAAAATACAGCTGCACATCACATAAATAAATGACACTTTCATGTATATTAAAATAGAAAAATGTTAATAATATTTGACAATATTACATGTTTTCCAGTAGCTTTGATCAAATAAATGCTGTCTTGATGAGTAAAATAAATTCCTGTAAAAAAAGCATTAAAAATCATTCTGATCCCAATCTCTGACTAGTACTGTGTGTATGTGTGTGTGTGTGTTTTATATATATATATATATATATATATATATATATATATATATATATATATATATATATATATATATATATATATATATATATATAATCCCACTAACACAGGCAAGGCAAGGCAAGTTTATTTATATAGCACATTTCATACACAATGGTGCCGATCTGAATCAACCGATTCGCGAACAGGCTCCGAAGTGCCGATCTGAATCAACCGAGTCGCGAAGAGGCTCCGAAGTCCCGATCTGAATCAACCGAGTCGCGAACAGGCTCCGAAGTGCCGATCTGAAAACTTCGAAACTAAAAAAACAACTATATTTCTCTAATAACTCTAATAACTCTACAATTCTATGAAAGACTCAGATCAAGTATCTAAAAATAAATCACTATAGTAAAAGAGAAATAATAAGAGGAGTGAAGATTCCTACCCTTCTGCTGTGTTTGGTCCTCACACGCGCAATTACAGCGCTAAATCAATCATCTGTGCTAATTATTATACATTTACTTCATTGTCAGCTTCTGGTTCTTCATTTATTATTGTTCAATGAACTGTTTGAAACAAAACAAAAAGCTGTATTTCAGTAATAATTCAAAATTATAAAAATAAAATATATAAAATAATCTTTTCTATTTTAATATTCTTTAAAATATAATTTATTTGTGTGATGTGCAGCTGTATCTTCAGCATCATTCCTCCAGTCTTCAGTGTCACATGATCTTTAGAAATCATGAAAATATGATGATTTATTATTATAACTATTAATAGTTGTGCTACCAAATATTATTTTGGAATCTGCGATATTTTTTCAGGATTCTTCGATGTATAATTTTTTTAAAGAACAGCGTTTATTCAAAATATAATTTAACACATCCTGAATAAAAGATTATAAGATCTAATAAAGAATACAGTTTCTTATAAAAAAAGAAAGGATAAAAATTTACTACCCCAAACTACTGAACTGTAGTGAATATTGTTAGAAAATATATATATATTTTAAATAAATGCTTTTCTTTTTAACTTTTTATTCATCAAAGAATCCTGAAAAAAGTATCACAGATTGCAAAATAATATTTATCAGCAAAACTGTTGATAATTCTAATAATAAATCATCATATTATTCTGATTTCTGATGATCATGTGACACTGAAGAATGGAGGAATGATGCTGAAAATACAGTTGCACATCACATAAATAAATGACACTTTCATGTATATTAAAATAGAAAAATGTTAATAATATTTGACAATATTACATGTTTTCCAGTAGCTTTGATCAAATAAATGCTGTCTTGATGAGTAAAATAAATTCCTGTAAAAAAAGCATTAAAAATCATTCTGATCCCAATCTCTGACTAGTACTGTGTGTATGTGTGTGTGTGTGTTTTATATATATATATATATATATATATATATATATATATATATATATATATATATATATATATATATATATATATAATCCCACTAACACACTAGGCAAGACAAGGCAAGTTTATTTATATAGCACATTTCATACACAATGGTGCCGATCTGAATCAACCGAGTCGCGAACATGCTCCGAAGTGCCGATCTGAATCAACCGAGTCGCGAACACGCTCCGAAGTGCCGATCTGAATCAACCGAGTCGCGAACACGCTCCGAAGTCCCGATCTGAATCAACCGAGTGGCGAACAGGCTCCGAAGTCGCGATCTGAATCAACCGAGTGGCGAACAGGCTCCGAAGTGCCGATCTGAATCAACCGTGTCGCTAGCATGCTCCGAAGTGCCGATCTGAATCAACGGAGTCGCGAACACGCTCCGAAGTGCCGATCTGAAAACTTCGAACAAAGAATGTAAAAAATAAATGCATTTCAATATAGTAATAATAATTAAGAATGGTCTTTCTCTATGTTATATTAACAGCCTAACTTTTAACGAGCAATGCACCATAAGATCACATTTAAACTATAAAAAACACTATATTTCAGCCTATATTAATAACCTCTATGTAAGGAAACGTTGAATACCGTACTCATCAAATTCATTAAACACGTTATTAAATCATAATTCATTTTTAAACACTGACAGGAACTTTCAGAGCTGATTCCAAGGTTACTGCGTTTATAAAACAACTCTATGAAAGACTCAGATCACGTATCTAAAAATAATTCGCTATAGTAAAAGAGAAATAATAAGAGGAGTTTCCTACCGTTCTGCAATGTTTGGTCTCCACGCACGTCTGACGCTTCGCGGCGCGTCTCCGCCCCTCACACGCGCGAATACTGCACTAAATTAATCATCATTACTAATTATTATCCATTTATTTCATTGTCAGCTTCAGGTACTTCATTTATTATTCGTCAATGAACTGTATGAGGGTCATTATATGAAAACGTGCCATTTTGTGTCCCTCAGAAAAAAAAGCTCTGTAAACCTTAATAAACCAAAAAACAAATAAAATATTTTATAATTTAGTTTCCATAATATGTCTCGTAATATAAGAATGAATTAATTTCTGCTTCTTTTGTTTTTAAAGGATTTTAATCACATTTTTGTGCAAAGCATCTTGCAGAAATGTTGAAAATGGCCTGTTCCTCAGTATGATTTGTCTATTTCAACTTGCTATGGAGGCCAAAAAAGTCAAGCTATCATAAAAAACATATACTAGTATAAAGCCTTAAGTGATCCCAAACTCTGACCTGGGTGTGTGTGTGTGTAGCACTTACACACTAATCCTCACAATAATAAAGATGTTAAATACTCATCTGAGGAGGAAACAGTGTTGCATCATAATGAAAAGAAGTGTGACGTGCACTTTTCTGTAAACTAAGACAAACATTTTCACTGATTTAGGGTAGAGTAAAAATATTTACTGTATTGCGCAAGTTAGTTCATACTTAGATATAATTGTATATGCAATATTACCTTTTCTTTTCATCGTCATCGTTAAGAGTTCATGATCATTTCTGTTCAACTTTATGTTTCAGGTGATAAATCCATCCACACAACACATGCAACTGAGGTACAAGAAGACGTGACTTCCAAAAGTCATTGAAATCATTTAAAAATCAAATCGACCGGTTAAAAAAAGGCCTCAGGTCCAAATATTAATTTATCACGAATTAACTGTTTGACAACCACTTCCTGCTCTGATGTCCAGATCTGAATTTAAAAAAAGAAATCACAAACAGGCTCCGAAGTCCCGATCTGAATCAACCGAGTCCCGAACAGGCTCCAAAGTGCTCTTCTTTTTAACTTTTTATTCATCTAAGAATCCTGAAAAAAGTATCACAGATTGCAAAAATAATATTTATCAGCAAAACTGTTGATAATTCTAATAATAAATCATCATATTATTCTGATTTCTGAAGATCATGTGACACTGAAGACTGGAGGAATGATGCTCAAAATACAGCTGCACCTCACATAAATAAATTACACTTTCATCTATATTAAAATAAAAAAATTTGTAATAATATTTCACAATATTACATGTTTTCCAGTAGTTTTGATGAAATAAATGCTGTCTTGATGAGTAACATAAATTCCTGTAAAAAATACATTAAAAATCATTCTGATCCTAATCTCTGACTGGTAGTGTGTGTATGTGTTTATATATATATATATAATCCCACTAACACAGGCAAGGCAAGGCAAGTTTATTTATATAGCACATTTCATACACAATGGTGCCGATCTGAATCAACCGAGTCGCGAACATGCTCCGAAGGGCCGATCAGAATCAACCGAGTCGCGAACAGGCTCCGAAGTGCCGATCTGAATCAACCGAGTCGCGAACACGCTCCGAAGTGCCGATCTGAATCAACCGATTCGCGAACAGGCTCCGAAGTGCCGATCTGAATCAACCGAGTCGCGAACAGGCTCCGAAGTGCCGATCTGAATCAACCGAGTCGCGAACAGGCTCCGAAGTCCCGATCTGAATCAACCGAGTCGCGAACAGGCTCCGAAGTGCCGATCTGAAAACTTCGAAACTAAAAAAACAACTCTATTTCTCTAATAACTCTAATAACTCTACAATTCTATGAAAGACTCAGATCAAGTATCTAAAAATAAATCACTATAGTAAAAGAGAAATAATAAGAGGAGTGAAGATTCCTACCCTTCTGCTGTGTTTGGTCCTCACACGCGCAATTACAGCGCTAAATCAATCATCTGTGCTAATTATTATACATTTACTTCATTGTCAGCTTCTGGTTCTTCATTTATTATTGTTCAATGAACTGTTTGAAACAAAACAAAAAGCTGTATTTCAGTAATAATTCAAAATTATAAAAATAAAATATATAAAATAATGGTTTCTATTTTAATATTCTTTAAAATATAATTTATTTCTGTGATGTGCAGCTGTATCTTCAGCATCATTCCTCCAGTCTTCAGTGTCACATGATCTTTAGAAATCATGAAAATATGATGATTTATTATTATAACTATTAATAGTTGTGCTACCAAATATTATTTTGGAATCTGCGATATTTTTTCAGGATTCTTCGATGTATAATTTTTTTAAAGAACAGTGTTTATTCAAAATATAATTTAACACATCCTGAATAAAAGATTATAAGATCTAATAAAGAATACAGTTTCTTATAAAAAAAGAAAGGATAAAAATTTACTACCCCAAACTACTGAACTGTAGTGAATATTGTTAGAAAATATATATATATTTTAAATAAATGCTTTTCTTTTTAACTTTTTATTCATCAAAGAATCCTGAAAAAAGTATCACAGATTGCAAAATAATATTTATCAGCAAAACTGTTGATAATTCTAATAATAAATCATCATATTATTCTGATTTCTGAAGATCATGTGACACTGAAGAATGGAGGAATGATGCTGAAAATACAGTTGCACATCACATAAATAAATGACACTTTCATGTATATTAAAATAGAAAAATGTTAATAATATTTGACAATATTACATGTTTTCCAGTAGCTTTGATCAAATAAATGCTGTCTTGATGAGTAAAATAAATTCCTGTAAAAAAAGCATTAAAAATCATTCTGATCCCAATCTCTGACTAGTACTGTGTGTATGTGTGTGTGTGTGTTTTATATATATATATATATATATATATATATATATATATATATATATATATATATATATATATATATATATATATAATCCCACTAACACACTAGGCAAGACAAGGCAAGTTTATTTATATAGCACATTTCATACACAATGGTGCCGATCTGAATCAACCGAGTCGCGAACACGCTCCGAAGTGCCGATCTGAATCAACCGAGTCGCGAACACGCTCCGAAGTCCCGATCTGAATCAACCGAGTGGCGAACAGGCTCCGAAGTCGCGATCTGAATCAACCGAGTCGCGAACAGGCTCCGAAGTGCCGATCTGAATCAACCGTGTCGCTAGCATGCTCCGAAGTGCCGATCTGAATCAACGGAGTCGCGAACACGCTCCGAAGTGCCGATCTGAAAACTTCGAACAAAGAATGTAAAAAATAAATGCATTTCAATATAGTAATAATAATTAAGAATGGTCTTTCTCTATGTTATATTAACAGCCTAACTTTTAACGAGCAATGCACCATAAGATCACATTTAAACTATAAAAAACACTATATTTCAGCCTATATTAATAACCTCTATGTAAGGAAACGTTGAATACCATACTCATCAAATTCATTAAACACGTTATTAAATCATAATTCATTTTTAAACACTGACAGGAACTTTCAGAGCTGATTCCAAGGTTACTGCGTTTATAAACAACTCTATGAAAGACTCAGATCACGTATCTAAAAATAATTCGCTATAGTAAAAGAGAAATAATAAGAGGAGTTTCCTACCGTTCTGCAATGTTTGGTCTTCACGCACGTCTGACGCTTCGCGGCGCGTCTCCGCCCCTCACACGCGCGAATACTGCACTAAATTAATCATCATTACTAATTATTATCCATTTATTTCATTGTCAGCTTCAGGTACTTCATTTATTATTCGTCAATGAACTGTATGAGGGTCATTATATGAAAACGTGCCATTTTGTGTCCCTCAGAAAAAAAAGCTCTGTAAACCTTAATAAACCAAAAAACAAATAAAATATTTTATAATTTAGTTTCCATAATATGTCTCGTAATATAAGAATGAATTAATTTCTGCTTCTTTTGTTTTTAAAGGATTTTAATCACATTTTTGTGCAAAGCATCTTGCAGAGATGTTGAAAATGGCCTGTTCCTCAGTATGATTTGTCTATTTCAACTTGCTATGGAGGCCAAAAAAGTCAAGCTATCATAAAAAACATATACTAGTATAAAGCCTTAAGTGATCCCAAACTCTGACCTGTGTGTGTGTGTGTGTAGCACTTACACACTAATCCTCACAATAATAAAGATGTTAAATACTCATCTGAGGAGGAAACAGTGTTGCATCATAATGAAAAGAAGTGTGACGTGCACTTTTCTGTAAACTAAGACAAACATTTTCACTGATTTAGGGTAGAGTAAAAATATTTACTGTATTGCGCAAGTTAGTTCATACTTAGATATAATTGTATATGCAATATTACCTTTTCTTTTCATCGTCATCGTTAAGAGTTCATGATCATTTCTGTTCAACTTTATGTTTCAGGTGATAAATCCATCCACAATTCATGAAACACAACACATGCAACTGAGGTACAAGAAGACGTGACTTCCAAAAGTCATTGAAATCATTTAAAAATCAAATCGACCGGTTAAAAAAAGGCCTCAGGTCCAAATATTAATTTATCACGAATTAACTGTTTGACAACCACTTCCTGCTCTGATGTCCAGATCTGAATTTAAAAAAAGAAATCACAAACAAGCTCCGAAGTCCCGATCTGAATCAACCGAGTCCCGAACAGGCTCCAAAGTGCTCTTCTTTTTAACTTTTTATTCATCTAAGAATCCTGAAAAAAGTATCACAGATTGCAAAAATAATATTTATCAGCAAAACTGTTGATAATTCTAATAATAAATCATCATATTATTCTGATTTCTGAAGATCATGTGACACTGAAGACTGGAGGAATGATGCTCAAAATACAGCTGCACCTCACATAAATAAATTACACTTTCATCTATATTAAAATAAAAAAATTTGTAATAATATTTCACAATATTACATGTTTTCCAGTAGTTTTGATGAAATAAATGCTGTCTTGATGAGTAAAATAAATTCCTGTAAAAAATACATTAAAAATCATTCTGATCCTAATCTCTGACTGGTAGTGTGTGTATGTGTTTATATATATATATATACATATATATATATATATATATATATATATATATATATATATATATATATATATATATATATATATATATATAATCCCACTAACACAGGCAAGGCAAGGCAAGTTTATTTATATAGCACATTTCATACACAATGGTGCCGATCTGAATCAACCGAGTCGCGAACATGCTCCGAAGTGCCGATCAGAATCAACCGAGTCGCGAACAGGCTCCGAAGTGCCGATCTGAATCAACCGAGTCGCGAACATGCTCCGAAGGGCCGATCAGAATCAACCGAGTCGCGAACAGGCTCCGAAGTGCCGATCTGAATCAACCGAGTCGCGAACACGCTCCGAAGTGCCGATCTGAATCAACCGAGTCGCGAACACGCTCCGAAGTCCCGATCTGAATCAAACGAGTGGCGAACAGGCTCCGAAGTCGCGATCTGAATCAACCGAGTCGCGAACAGGCTCCGAAGTGCCGATCTGAATCAACCGTGTCGCTAGCATGCTCCGAAGTGCCGATCTGAATCAACGGAGTCGCGAACACGCTCCGAAGTGCCGATCTGAAAACTTCGAACAAAGAATGTAAAAAATAAATGCATTTCAATATAGTAAAAATAATTAAGAATGGTCTTTCTCTATGTTATATTAACAGCCTAACTTTTAACGAGCAATGCACCATAAGATCACATTTAAACTATAAAAAACACTATATTTCAGCCTATATTAATAACATCTATGTAAGGAAACGTTGAATACCGTACTCATCAAATTCATTAAACACGTTATTAAATCATAATTCATTTTTAAACACTGACAGGAACTTTCAGAGCTGATTCCAAGGTTACTGCGTTTATAAAACAACTCTATGAAAGACTCAGATCACGTATCTAAAAATAATTCGCTATAGTAAAAGAGAAATAATAAGAGGAGTTTCCTACCGTTCTGCAATGTTTGGTCTTCACGCACGTCTGACGCTCCGCGGCGCGTCTCCGCCCCTCACACGCGCGAATACTGCACTAAATTAATCATCATTACTAATTATTATACATTTATTTCATTGTCAGCTTCAGGTACTTCATTTATTATTCGTCAATGAACTGTATGAGGGTCATTATATGAAAACGTGCCGTTTTGTGTCCCTCAGAAAAAAAAGCTCTGTAAACCTTAATAAACCAAAAAACAAATAAAATATTTTATAATTTAGTTTCCATAATATGTCTCGTAATATAAGAATGAATTAATTTCTGCTTCTTTTGTTTTTAAAGGATTTTAATCACATTTTTGTGCAAAGCATCTTGCAGAAATGTTGAAAATGGCCTGTTCCTCAGTATGATTTGTCTATTTCAACTTGCTATGGAGGCCAAAAAAGTCAAGCTATCATAAAAAACATATACTAGTATAAAGCCTTAAGTGATCCCAAACTCTGACCTGTGTGTGTGTGTGTGTAGCACTTACACACTAATCCTCACAATAATAAAGATGTTAAATACTCATCTGAGGAGGAAACAGTGTTGCATCATAATGAAAAGAAGTGTGACGTGCACTTTTCTGTAAACTAAGGCAAACATTTTCACTGATTTAGGGTAGAGTAAAAATATTTACTGTATTGCGCAAGTTAGTTCATACTTAGATATAATTGTATATGCAATATTACCTTTTCTTTTCATCGTCATCGTTAAGAGTTCATGATCATTTCTGTTCAACTTTATGTTTCAGGTGATAAATCCATCCACAATTCATGAAACACAACACATGCAACTGAGGTACAAGAAGACGTGACTTCCAAAAGTCATTGAAATCATTTAAAAATCAAATCGACCGGTTAAAAAAAGGCCTCAGGTCCAAATATTAATTTATCACGAATTAACTGTTTGACAACCACTTCCTGCTCTGATGTCCAGATCTGAATTTAAAAAAAGAAATCACAAACAGGCTCCGAAGTCCCGATCTGAATCAACCGAGTCCCGAACAGGCTCCAAAGTGCTCTTCTTTTTAACTTTTTATTCATCTAAGAATCCTGAAAAAAGTATCACAGATTCCAAAAATAATATTTATCAGCAAAACTGTTGATAATTCTAATAATAAATCATCATATTATTCTGATTTCTGAAGATCATGTGACACTGAAGACTGGAGGAATGATGCTCAAAATACAGCTGCACATCACATAAATAAATTACACTTTCATCTATATTAAAATAAAAAAATTTGTAATAATATTTCACAATATTACATGTTTTCCAGTAGTTTTGATGAAATAAATGCTGTCTTGATGAGTAAAATAAATTCCTGTAAAAAATACATTAAAAATCATTCTGATCCTAATCTCTGACTGGTAGTGTGTGTATGTGTTTATATATATATATATATATATATATATATATATATATATATATATATATATATATATATATATATATATATATATAATCCCACTAACACACTAGGCAAGACAAGGCAAGTTTATTTATATAGCACATTTCATACACAATGGTGCCGATCTGAATCAACCGAGTCGCGAACATGCTCCGAAGGGCCGATCAGAATCAACCGAGTCGCGAACAGGCTCCGAAGTGCCGATCTGAATCAACCGAGTCGCGAACACGCTCCGAAGTGCCGATCTGAATCAACCGAGTCGCGAACACGCTCCGAAGTCCCGATCTGAATCAAACGAGTGGCGAACAGGCTCCGAAGTCGCGATCTGAATCAACCGAGTCGCGAACAGGCTCCGAAGTGCCGATCTGAATCAACCGTGTCGCTAGCACGCTCCGAAGTGCCGATCTGAAAACTTCGAACAAAGAATGTAAAAAATAAATGCATTTCAATATAGTAAAAATAATTAAGAATGGTCTTTCTCTATGTTATATTAACAGCCTAACTTTTAACGAGCAATGCACCATAAGATCACATTTAAACTATAAAAAACACTATATTTCAGCCTATATTAATAACCTCTATGTAAGGAAACGTTGAATGCCGTACTCATCAAATTCATTAAACACGTTATTAAATCATAATTCATTTTTAAACACTGACAGGAACTTTCAGAGCTGATTCCAAGGTTACTGCGTTTATAAAACAACTCTATGAAAGACTCAGATCACGTATCTAAAAATAATTCGCTATAGTAAAAGAGAAATAATAAGAGGAGTTTCCTACCGTTCTGCAATGTTTGGTCTTCACGCACGTCTGACGCTCCGCGGCGCGTCTCCGCCCCTCACACGCGCGAATACTGCACTAAATTAATCATCATTACTAATTATTATACATTTATTTCATTGTCAGCTTCAGGTACTTCATTTATTATTCGTCAATGAACTGTATGAGGGTCATTATATGAAAACGTGCCATTTTGTGTCCCTCAGAAAAAAAAAGCTCTGTAAACCTTAATAAACCAAAAAACAAATAAAATATTTTATAATTTAGTTTCCATAATATGTCTCGTAATATAAGAATGAATTAATTTCTGCTTCTTTTGTTTTTAAAGGATTTTAATCACATTTTTGTGCAAAGCATCTTGCAGAAATGTTGAAAATGGCCTGTTCCTCAGTATGATTTGTCTATTTCAACTTGCTATGGAGGCCAAAAAAGTCAAGCTATCATAAAAAACATATACTAGTATAAAGCCTTAAGTGATCCCAAACTCTGACCTGTGTGTGTGTGTGTGTGTAGCACTTACACACTAATCCTCACAATAATAAAGATGTTAAATACTCATCTGAGGAGGAAACAGTGTTGCATCATAATGAAAAGAAGTGTGACGTGCACTTTTCTGTAAACTAAGGCAAACATTTTCACTGATTTAGGGTAGAGTAAAAATATTTACTGTATTGCGCAAGTTAGTTCATACTTAGATATAATTGTATATGCAATATTACCTTTTCTTTTCATCGTCATCGTTAAGAGTTCATGATCATTTCTGTTCAACTTTATGTTTCAGGTGATAAATCCATCCACAATTCATGAAACACAACACATGCAACTGAGGTACAAGAAGACGTGACTTCCAAAAGTCATTGAAATCATTTAAAAATCAAATCGACCGGTTAAAAAAAGGCCTCAGGTCCAAATATTAATTTATCACGAATTAACTGTTTGACAACCACTTCCTGCTCTGATGTCCAGATCTGAATTTAAAAAAAGAAATCACAAACAGGCTCCGAAGTCCCGATCTGAATCAACCGAGTCCCGAACAGGCTCCAAAGTGCTCTTCTTTTTAACTTTTTATTCATCTAAGAATCCTGAAAAAAGTATCACAGATTCCAAAAATAATATTTATCAGCAAAACTGTTGATAATTCTAATATTAAATCATCATATTATTCTGATTTCTGAAGATCATGTGACACTGAAGACTGGAGGAATGATGCTCAAAATACAGCTGCACATCACATAAATAAATTACACTTTCATCTATATTAAAATAAAAAAAATTGTAATAATATTTCACAATATTACATGTTTTCCAGTAGTTTTGATGAAATAAATGCTGTCTTGATGAGTAAAATAAATTCCTGTAAAAAATACATTAAAAATCATTCTGATCCTAATCTCTGACTGGTAGTGTGTGTATGTGTTTATATATATATATATATATATATATATATATATATAATCCCACTAACACACTAGGCAAGACAAGGCAAGTTTATTTATATAGCACATTTCATACACAATGGTGCCGATCTGAATCAACCGAGTCGCGAACATGCTCCGAAGGGCCGATCAGAATCAACCGAGTCGCGAACAGGCTCCGAAGTGCCGATCTGAATCAACCGAGTCGCGAACACGCTCCGAAGTGCCGATCTGAATCAACCGAGTCGCGAACACGCTCCGAAGTCCCGATCTGAATCAAACGAGTGGCGAACAGGCTCCGAAGTCGCGATCTGAATCAACCGAGTCGCGAACAGGCTCCGAAGTGCCGATCTGAATCAACCGTGTCGCTAGCATGCTCCGAAGTGCCGATCTGAATCAACGGAGTCGCGAACACGCTCCGAAGTGCCGATCTGAAAACTTCGAACAAAGAATGTAAAAAATAAATGCATTTCAATATAGTAAAAATAATTAAGAATGGTCTTTCTCTATGTTATATTAACAGCCTAACTTTTAACGAGCAATGCACCATAAGATCACATTTAAACTATAAAAAACACTATATTTCAGCCTATATTAATAACCTCTATGTAAGGAAACGTTGAATACCGTACTCATCAAATTCATTAAACACGTTATTAAATCATAATTCATTTTTAAACACTGACAGGAACTTTCAGAGCTGATTCCAAGGTTACTGCGTTTATAAAACAACTCTATGAAAGACTCAGATCACGTATCTAAAAATAATTCGCTATAGTAAAAGAGAAATAATAAGAGGAGTTTCCTACCGTTCTGCAATGTTTGGTCTTCACGCACGTCTGACGCTCCGCGGCGCGTCTCCGCCCCTCACACGCGCGAATACTGCACTAAATTAATCATCATTACTAATTATTATACATTTATTTCATTGTCAGCTTCAGGTACTTCATTTATTATTCGTCAATGAACTGTATGAGGGTCATTATATGAAAACGTGCCATTTTGTGTCCCTCAGAAAAAAAAGCTCTGTTAACCTTAATAAACCAAAAAACAAATAAAATATTTTATAATTTAGTTTCCATAATATGTCTCGTAATATAAGAATGAATTAATTTCTGCTTCTTTTGTTTTTAAAGGATTTTAATCACATTTTTGTGCAAAGCATCTTGCAGAAATGTTGAAAATGGCCTGTTCCTCAGTATGATTTGTCTATTTCAACTTGCTATGGAGGCCAAAAAAGTCAAGCTATCATAAAAAACATATACTAGTATAAAGCCTTAAGTGATCCCAAACTCTGACCTGTGTGTGTGTGTGTGTGTAGCACTTACACACTAATCCTCACAATAATAAAGATGTTAAATACTCATCTGAGGAGGAAACAGTGTTGCATCATAATGAAAAGAAGTGTGACGTGCACTTTTCTGTAAACTAAGGCAAACATTTTCACTGATTTAGGGTAGAGTAAAAATATTTACTGTATTGCGCAAGTTAGTTCATACTTAGATATAATTGTATATGCAATATTACCTTTTCTTTTCATCGTCATCGTTAAGAGTTCATGATCATTTCTGTTCAACTTTATGTTTCAGGTGATAAATCCATCCACAATTCATGAAACACAACACATGCAACTGAGGTACAAGAAGACGTGACTTCCAAAAGTCATTGAAATCATTTAAAAATCAAATCGACCGGTTAAAAAAAGGCCTCAGGTCCAAATATTAATTTATCACGAATTAACTGTTTGACAACCACTTCCTGCTCTGATGTCCAGATCTGAATTTAAAAAAAGAAATCACAAACAGGCTCCGAAGTCCCGATCTGAATCAACCGAGTCCCGAACAGGCTCCAAAGTGCTCTTCTTTTTAACTTTTTATTCATCTAAGAATCCTGAAAAAAGTATCACAGATTCCAAAAATAATATTTATCAGCAAAACTGTTGATAATTCTAATAATAAATCATCATATTATTCTGATTTCTGAAGATCATGTGACACTGAAGACTGGAGGAATGATGCTCAAAATACAGCTGCACATCACATAAATAAATTACACTTTCATCTATATTAAAATAAAAAAAATTGTAATAATATTTCACAATATTACATGTTTTCCAGTAGTTTTGATGAAATAAATGCTGTCTTGATGAGTAAAATAAATTCCTGTAAAAAATACATTAAAAATCATTCTGATCCTAATCTCTGACTGGTAGTGTGTGTATGTGTTTATATATATATATATATATATATATATATATATATATATATATATATATATATATATATATATATATATATATATATATATAATCCCACTAACACACTAGGCAAGACGAGGCAAGTTTATTTATATAGCACATTTCATACACAATGGTGCCGATCTGAATCAACCGAGTCGCGAACATGCTCCGAAGGGCCGATCAGAATCAACCGAGTCGCGAACAGGCTCCGAAGTGCCGATCTGAATCAACCGAGTCGCGAACACGCTCCGAAGTGCCGATCTGAATCAACCGAGTCGCGAACACGCTCCGAAGTCCCGATCTGAATCAACCGAGTCGCGAACACGCTCCGAAGTCCCGATCTGAATCAAACGAGTGGCGAACAGGCTCCGAAGTCGCGATCTGAATCAACCGAGTCGCGAACAGGCTCCGAAGTGCCGATCTGAATCAACCGTGTCGCTAGCATGCTCCGAAGTGCCGATCTGAATCAACGGAGTCGCGAACACGCTCCGAAGTGCCGATCTGAAAACTTCGAACAAAGAATGTAAAAAATAAATGCATTTCAATATAGTAAAAATAATTAAGAATGGTCTTTCTCTATGTTATATTAACAGCCTAACTTTTAACGAGCAATGCACCATAAGATCACATTTAAACTATAAAAAACACTATATTTCAGCCTATATTAATAACCTCTATGTAAGGAAACGTTGAATACCGTACTCATCAAATTCATTAAACACGTTATTAAATCATAATTCATTTTTAAACACTGACAGGAACTTTCAGAGCTGATTCCAAGGTTACTGCGTTTATAAAACAACTCTATGAAAGACTCAGATCACGTATCTAAAAATAATTCGCTATAGTAAAAGAGAAATAATAAGAGGAGTTTCCTACCGTTCTGCAATGTTTGGTCTTCACGCACGTCTGACGCTCCGCGGCGCGTCTCCGCCCCTCACACGCGCGAATACTGCACTAAATTAATCATCATTACTAATTATTATACATTTATTTCATTGTCAGCTTCAGGTACTTCATTTATTATTCGTCAATGAACTGTATGAGGGTCATTATATGAAAACGTGCCATTTTGTGTCCCTCAGAAAAAAAAGCTCTGTAAACCTTAATAAACCAAAAAACAAATAAAATATTTTATAATTTAGTTTCCATAATATGTCTCGTAATATAAGAATGAATTAATTTCTGCTTCTTTTGTTTTTAAAGGATTTTAATCACATTTTTGTGCAAAGCATCTTGCAGAAATGTTGAAAATGGCCTGTTCCTCAGTATGATTTGTCTATTTCAACTTGCTATGGAGGCCAAAAAAGTCAAGCTATCATAAAAAACATATACTAGTATAAAGCCTTAAGTGATCCCAAACTCTGACCTGTGTGTGTGTGTGTGTAGCACTTACACACTAATCCTCACAATAATAAAGATGTTAAATACTCATCTGAGGAGGAAACAGTGTTGCATCATAATGAAAAGAAGTGTGACGTGCACTTTTCTGTAAACTAAGGCAAACATTTTCACTGATTTAGGGTAGAGTAAAAATATTTACTGTATTGCGCAAGTTAGTTCATACTTAGATATAATTGTATATGCAATATTACCTTTTCTTTTCATCGTCATCGTTAAGAGTTCATGATCATTTCTGTTCAACTTTATGTTTCAGGTGATAAATCCATCCACAATTCATGAAACACAACACATGCAACTGAGGTACAAGAAGACGTGACTTCCAAAAGTCATTGAAATCATTTAAAAATCAAATCGACCGGTTAAAAAAAGGCCTCAGGTCCAAATATTAATTTATCACGAATTAACTGTTTGACAACCACTTCCTGTTCTGATGTCCAGATCTGAATTTAAAAAAAGAAATCACAAACAGGCTCCGAAGTCCCGATCTGAATCAACCGAGTCCCGAACAGGCTCCAAAGTGCTCTTCTTTTTAACTTTTTATTCATCTAAGAATCCTGAAAAAAGTATCACAGATTCCAAAAATAATATTTATCAGCAAAACTGTTGATAATTCTAATAATAAATCATCATATTATTCTGATTTCTGAAGATCATGTGACACTGAAGACTGGAGGAATGATGCTCAAAATACAGCTGCACATCACATAAATAAATTACACTTTCATCTATATTAAAATAAAAAAAAATTGTAATAATATTTCACAATATTACATGTTTTCCAGTAGTTTTGATGAAATAAATGCTGTCTTGATGAGTAAAATAAATTCCTGTAAAAAATACATTAAAAATCATTCTGATCCTAATCTCTGACTGGTAGTGTGTGTATGTGTTTATATATATATATATATATATATATATATATATATATATAATCCCACTAACACACTAGGCAAGACAAGGCAAGTTTATTTATATAGCACATTTCATACACAATGGTGCCGATCTGAATCAACCGAGTCGCGAACATGCTCCGAAGGGCCGATCAGAATCAACCGAGTCGCGAACAGGCTCCGAAGTGCCGATCTGAATCAACCGAGTCGCGAACACGCTCCGAAGTGCCGATCTGAATCAACCGAGTCGCGAACACGCTCCGAAGTCCCGATCTGAATCAAACGAGTGGCGAACAGGCTCCGAAGTCGCGATCTGAATCAACCGAGTCGCGAACAGGCTCCGAAGTGCCGATCTGAATCAACCGTGTCGCTAGCATGCTCCGAAGTGCCGATCTGAATCAACGGAGTCGCGAACACGCTCCGAAGTGCCGATCTGAAAACTTCGAACAAAGAATGTAAAAAATAAATGCATTTCAATATAGTAAAAATAATTAAGAATGGTCTTTCTCTATGTTATATTAACAGCCTAACTTTTAACGAGCAATGCACCATAAGATCACATTTAAACTATAAAAAACACTATATTTCAGCCTATATTAATAACCTCTATGTAAGGAAACGTTGAATACCGTACTCATCAAATTCATTAAACACGTTATTAAATCATAATTCATTTTTAAACACTGACAGGAACTTTCAGAGCTGATTCCAAGGTTACTGCGTTTATAAAACAACTCTATGAAAGACTCAGATCACGTATCTAAAAATAATTCGCTATAGTAAAAGAGAAATAATAAGAGGAGTTTCCTACCGTTCTGCAATGTTTGGTCTTCACGCACGTCTGACGCTCCGCGGCGCGTCTCCGCCCCTCACACGCGCGAATACTGCACTAAATTAATCATCATTACTAATTATTATACATTTATTTCATTGTCAGCTTCAGGTACTTCATTTATTATTCGTCAATGAACTGTATGAGGGTCATTATATGAAAACGTGCCATTTTGTGTCCCTCAGAAAAAAAAGCTCTGTTAACCTTAATAAACCAAAAAACAAATAAAATATTTTATAATTTAGTTTCCATAATATGTCTCGTAATATAAGAATGAATTAATTTCTGCTTCTTTTGTTTTTAAAGGATTTTAATCACATTTTTGTGCAAAGCATCTTGCAGAAATGTTGAAAATGGCCTGTTCCTCAGTATGATTTGTCTATTTCAACTTGCTATGGAGGCCAAAAAAGTCAAGCTATCATAAAAAACATATACTAGTATAAAGCCTTAAGTGATCCCAAACTCTGACCTGTGTGTGTGTGTGTGTGTAGCACTTACACACTAATCCTCACAATAATAAAGATGTTAAATACTCATCTGAGGAGGAAACAGTGTTGCATCATAATGAAAAGAAGTGTGACGTGCACTTTTCTGTAAACTAAGGCAAACATTTTCACTGATTTAGGGTAGAGTAAAAATATTTACTGTATTGCGCAAGTTAGTTCATACTTAGATATAATTGTATATGCAATATTACCTTTTCTTTTCATCGTCATCGTTAAGAGTTCATGATCATTTCTGTTCAACTTTATGTTTCAGGTGATAAATCCATCCACAATTCATGAAACACAACACATGCAACTGAGGTACAAGAAGACGTGACTTCCAAAAGTCATTGAAATCATTTAAAAATCAAATCGACCGGTTAAAAAAAGGCCTCAGGTCCAAATATTAATTTATCACGAATTAACTGTTTGACAACCACTTCCTGCTCTGATGTCCAGATCTGAATTTAAAAAAAGAAATCACAAACAGGCTCCGAAGTCCCGATCTGAATCAACCGAGTCCCGAACAGGCTCCAAAGTGCTCTTCTTTTTAACTTTTTATTCATCTAAGAATCCTGAAAAAAGTATCACAGATTCCAAAAATAATATTTATCAGCAAAACTGTTGATAATTCTAATAATAAATCATCATATTATTCTGATTTCTGAAGATCATGTGACACTGAAGACTGGAGGAATGATGCTCAAAATACAGCTGCACATCACATAAATAAATTACACTTTCATCTATATTAAAATAAAAAAAATTGTAATAATATTTCACAATATTACATGTTTTCCAGTAGTTTTGATGAAATAAATGCTGTCTTGATGAGTAAAATAAATTCCTGTAAAAAATACATTAAAAATCATTCTGATCCTAATCTCTGACTGGTAGTGTGTGTATGTGTTTATATATATATATATATATATATATATATATATATATATATATATATATATATATATATAATCCCACTAACACACTAGGCAAGACGAGGCAAGTTTATTTATATAGCACATTTCATACACAATGGTGCCGATCTGAATCAACCGAGTCGCGAACATGCTCCGAAGGGCCGATCAGAATCAACCGAGTCGCGAACAGGCTCCGAAGTGCCGATCTGAATCAACCGAGTCGCGAACACGCTCCGAAGTGCCGATCTGAATCAACCGAGTCGCGAACACGCTCCGAAGTCCCGATCTGAATCAACCGAGTCGCGAACACGCTCCGAAGTCCCGATCTGAATCAAACGAGTGGCGAACAGGCTCCGAAGTCGCGATCTGAATCAACCGAGTCGCGAACAGGCTCCGAAGTGCCGATCTGAATCAACCGTGTCGCTAGCATGCTCCGAAGTGCCGATCTGAATCAACGGAGTCGCGAACACGCTCCGAAGTGCCGATCTGAAAACTTCGAACAAAGAATGTAAAAAATAAATGCATTTCAATATAGTAAAAATAATTAAGAATGGTCTTTCTCTATGTTATATTAACAGCCTAACTTTTAACGAGCAATGCACCATAAGATCACATTTAAACTATAAAAAACACTATATTTCAGCCTATATTAATAACCTCTATGTAAGGAAACGTTGAATACCGTACTCATCAAATTCATTAAACACGTTATTAAATCATAATTCATTTTTAAACACTGACAGGAACTTTCAGAGCTGATTCCAAGGTTACTGCGTTTATAAAACAACTCTATGAAAGACTCAGATCACGTATCTAAAAATAATTCGCTATAGTAAAAGAGAAATAATAAGAGGAGTTTCCTACCGTTCTGCAATGTTTGGTCTTCACGCACGTCTGACGCTCCGCGGCGCGTCTCCGCCCCTCACACGCGCGAATACTGCACTAAATTAATCATCATTACTAA
Organism: Carassius gibelio; assembly: GCF_023724105.1. Taxonomy (NCBI): domain Eukaryota; kingdom Metazoa; phylum Chordata; class Actinopteri; order Cypriniformes; family Cyprinidae; genus Carassius; species Carassius gibelio. The sequence goes on from NC_068418.1 coordinate 24,886,627, forward strand.
TTATTATACATTTATTTCATTGTCAGCTTCAGGTACTTCATTTATTATTCGTCAATGAACTGTATGAGGGTCATTATATGAAAACGTGCCATTTTGTGTCCCTCAGAAAAAAAAGCTCTGTAAACCTTAATAAACCAAAAAACAAATAAAATATTTTATAATTTAGTTTCCATAATATGTCTCGTAATATAAGAATGAATTAATTTCTGCTTCTTTTGTTTTTAAAGGATTTTAATCACATTTTTGTGCAAAGCATCTTGCAGAAATGTTGAAAATGGCCTGTTCCTCAGTATGATTTGTCTATTTCAACTTGCTATGGAGGCCAAAAAAGTCAAGCTATCATAAAAAACATATACTAGTATAAAGCCTTAAGTGATCCCAAACTCTGACCTGTGTGTGTGTGTGTGTAGCACTTACACACTAATCCTCACAATAATAAAGATGTTAAATACTCATCTGAGGAGGAAACAGTGTTGCATCATAATGAAAAGAAGTGTGACGTGCACTTTTCTGTAAACTAAGGCAAACATTTTCACTGATTTAGGGTAGAGTAAAAATATTTACTGTATTGCGCAAGTTAGTTCATACTTAGATATAATTGTATATGCAATATTACCTTTTCTTTTCATCGTCATCGTTAAGAGTTCATGATCATTTCTGTTCAACTTTATGTTTCAGGTGATAAATCCATCCACAATTCATGAAACACAACACATGCAACTGAGGTACAAGAAGACGTGACTTCCAAAAGTCATTGAAATCATTTAAAAATCAAATCGACCGGTTAAAAAAAGGCCTCAGGTCCAAATATTAATTTATCACGAATTAACTGTTTGACAACCACTTCCTGTTCTGATGTCCAGATCTGAATTTAAAAAAAGAAATCACAAACAGGCTCCGAAGTCCCGATCTGAATCAACCGAGTCCCGAACAGGCTCCAAAGTGCTCTTCTTTTTAACTTTTTATTCATCTAAGAATCCTGAAAAAAGTATCACAGATTCCAAAAATAATATTTATCAGCAAAACTGTTGATAATTCTAATAATAAATCATCATATTATTCTGATTTCTGAAGATCATGTGACACTGAAGACTGGAGGAATGATGCTCAAAATACAGCTGCACATCACATAAATAAATTACACTTTCATCCATGGCCGCGGGAAGTGGGGGTGCTGGGGGTGCTGCAGCACCCCCTAGTGACGAGAGGGAGATAAAAAAAAATGTAGGCCTATTAAAATATTTGGAACGCGCTTGTAACATTTATTTTTTTGGCAACAAGTGTGGGATCAGCTTTGACTAGCCAAGCAATTGTAAGTAGTACACTATAGTATTTTTTTAAGGTGGTGGGGATGGAGATGGAGAGTATTATTTCGTTCGTGTGTTCTTTGTGTAATGGTTGTGGAGAACTGTTAAATAACGTTTAAATAGTAGGGCTGGGTATCGATTCAGATGTTCCAGATCGATTCGATTTCGATTCACAAGCTCTCAAATCGATTCGATTTCGATTTTCGATTCGATTTTCTATTAGAGCTGTAATCGTGCCTTAAAAGTTAAGCCCGACATGTCCCGAGCCGACACGTACATTTTGATTGACAGCTTTTTAAAAGCCCAAACCCATTTACAACGCGACATTATTCAAATGTACGCAGCACACAGCTCTTTTGCCTTTTATCAGGAATGAGTAATTTATACATAGTTTAACATAATTTATACATGACTAACGTAATAGGCCACTTGGAAGTTTGAACAAAGAAATAAAATAAGTCCTCTGTAACATCGTAACATCTCAGCACTCTATAAATAGCCCTAAGGTATAGGCTCATTTAGCATATAAATAGGCCAACGCACCAATAAAAACAAGTCTTTCTTAAAAAATTTAATTAAGATAAATTATAAATTTAAAATGGGTATTTGGTAATAACGAAATGAATTAAGATAAAGGCTCTGCCGGATTTGCTTCGCCATAGCAGCTGACATAATAAAATAATAATGCCAACTTTAGCTTATATAGCCTACTCTGTCTACATTATGCATTTAAGACTCAAGTAATATTAAGTTATTATTTGAAAAACATTTACTCACCAAGATTAGGTAAGGCCTAAGTGTTTATGTGGAGGAAAATGATTGAATCCACTGTAGATGTCTTCAGCGCGCTCCCTGCGCTCACTGATGGTGCGTCATCATTCACTCATTATTCTCATGATGGTGATTCATAAACATGGTCAAAACTTTTCCAAACCTCAGACTTTGCTTTAGTTGCTGGTGCTACCAAAACGTAATCGTTAGAATCAAGCTCCGTTTCAACTACTCAGCACACATTTTCGCATCTTTCTCGCGCTAATCGAAACACATTACATGACCGCTCATTTACCGCACAAGCCCAAGCCCGAACCCGATTGGTTCGATTGGCAATGGGCTTCTTCACACTGCCTGAACATGTGCAATTGTGCTTTTGAAGACAACTGACCACGCACACCTGTCCGCGCGGTTGTCTGCTCAGACTCGGTACACACTCTCCGATGGCGATGTTTACATCAAGCCATAGCGGACTCGAGGACGCAGAAAGTATAAGAGGCTTTAAGATGCAGTCTTTAAAACGCGAACGGGAGCATGACCTGACGCACATTGCAAAAATGTGTTCAGCATATGGTGAGCCGCATTTGAATTCGTGATGGAACCACTGCTTTAAACTGAATGAATGAATGAATGATAGATTCGTTGGTAACATCGCACAAGGCACATAAGAGGGTGACATCTAGTGGAGAAGATTTGTAATTAGATAAACGCTAATATTTTGGAGTTAATAGAGTTGCGTGTGACATAAACGTGCAGTGACTCAAGCCAGCTGAATCGATCAACCAAATCGATTGCATTGTTTTAGCGTTATTGTGAAGTTTGATTAATATTATATTTTGTTGTAATATTATTTGTTGTATCTAAATGAGTTACATGTATGTATAGGCTATCTGAAATTGTAATGAAAGTAATAATTTCGTTTTTTTTCGATTATTAAACTATTATTTAAACTATTATTTCTGCTTCTGCTTCAGATTAATAGCGCATATCTGAGAACTGATGTCTGTGTGTTTCAGACCCTGGTTGGCTGTGCACTGAAGTGTATATGACAATAAAGTAGTAAATCTCAATGTATATATTTTTAAAATGTATTTTAAATAGGCCTATAGGCTCATAGGTTTTTTGTTAAAAAAAAAATTCACAGCACCCCCTGTTCAAAATTACTTCCCGCGGCCCTGCTTTCATCTATATTAAAATAAAAAAAAATTGTAATAATATTTCACAATATTACATGTTTTCCAGTAGTTTTGATGAAATAAATGCTGTCTTGATGAGTAAAATAAATTCCTGTAAAAAATACATTAAAAATCATTCTGATCCTAATCTCTGACTGGTAGTGTGTGTATGTGTTTATATATATATATATATATATATATATATATAATCCCACTAACACACTAGGCAAGACGAGGCAAGTTTATTTATATAGCACATTTCATACACAATGGTGCCGATCTGAATCAACCGAGTCGCGAACATGCTCCGAAGGGCCGATCTGAATCAACCGAGTCGCGAACACGCTCCGAAGTGCCGATCTGAATCAACCGAGTCGCGAACACGCTCCGAAGTCCCGATCTGAATCAACCGAGTCGCGAACACGCTCCGAAGTCCCGATCTGAATCAAACGAGTGGCGAACAGGCTCCGAAGTCGCGATCTGAATCAACCGAGTCGCGAACAGGCTCCGAAGTGCCGATCTGAATCAACCGTGTCGCTAGCATGCTCCGAAGTGCCGATCTGAATCAACGGAGTCGCGAACACGCTCCGAAGTGCCGATCTGAAAACTTCGAACAAAGAATGTAAAAAATAAATGCATTTCAATATAGTAAAAATAATTAAGAATGGTCTTTCTCTATGTTATATTAACAGCCTAACTTTTAACGAGCAATGCACCAGATCACATTTAAACTATAAAAAACACTATATTTCAGCCTATATTAATAACCTCTATGTAAGGAAACGTTGAATACCGTACTCATCAAATTCATTAAACACGTTATTAAATCATAATTCATTTTTAAACACTGACAGGAACTTTCAGAGCTGATTCCAAGGTTACTGCGTTTATAAAACAACTTTTGAAAGACTCAGATCACGTATCTAAAAATAATTCGCTATAGTAAAAGAGAAATAATAAGAGGAGTTTCCTACCGTTCTGCAATGTTTGGTCTTCACGCACGTCTGACGCTCCGCGGCGCGTCTCCGCCCCTCACACGCGCGAATACTGCACTAAATTAATCATCATTACTAATTATTATACATTTATTTCATTGTCAGCTTCAGGTACTTCATTTATTATTCGTCAATGAACTGTATGAGGGTCATTATATGAAAACGTGCCATTTTGTGTCCCTCAGAAAAAAAGCTCTGTAAACCTTAATAAACCAAAAAACAAATAAAATATTTTATAATTTAGTTTCCATAATATGTCTCGTAATATAAGAATGAATTAATTTCTGCTTCTTTTGTTTTTAAAGGATTTTAATCACATTTTTGTGCAAAGCATCTTGCAGAAATGTTGAAAATGGCCTGTTCCTCAGTATGATTTGTCTATTTCAACTTGCTATGGAGGCCAAAAAAGTCAAGCTATCATAAAAAACATATACTAGTATAAAGCCTTAAGTGATCCCAAACTCTGACCTGTGTGTGTGTGTGTGTAGCACTTATACACTAATCCTCACAATAATAAAGATGTTAAATACTCATCTGAGGAGGAAACAGTGTTGCATCATAATGAAAAGAAGTGTGACGTGCACTTTTCTGTAAACTAAGGCAAACATTTTCACTGATTTAGGGTAGAGTAAAAATATTTACTGTATTGCGCAAGTTAGTTCATACTTAGATATAATTGTATATGCAATATTACCTTTTCTTTTCATCGTCATCGTTAAGAGTTCATGATCATTTCTGTTCAACTTTATGTTTCAGGTGATAAATCCATCCACAATTCATGAAACACAACACATGCAACTGAGGTACAAGAAGACGTGACTTCCAAAAGTCATTGAAATCATTTAAAAATCAAATCGACCGGTTAAAAAAAGGCCTCAGGTCCAAATATTAATTTATCACGAATTAACTGTTTGACAACCACTTCCTGCTCTGATGTCCAGATCTGAATTTAAAAAAAGAAATCACAAACAGGCTCCGAAGTCCCGATCTGAATCAACCGAGTCCCGAACAGGCTCCAAAGTGCTCTTCTTTTTAACTTTTTATTCATCTAAGAATCCTGAAAAAAGTATCACAGATTCCAAAAATAATATTTATCAGCAAAACTGTTGATAATTCTAATAATAAATCATCATATTATTCTGATTTCTGAAGATCATGTGACACTGAAGACTGGAGGAATGATGCTCAAAATACAGCTGCACATCACATAAATAAATTACACTTTCATCTATATTAAAATAAAAAAATTTGTAATAATATTTCACAATATTACATGTTTTCCAGTAGTTTTGATGAAATAAATGCTGTCTTGATGAGTAAAATAAATTCCTGTAAAAAATACATTAAAAATCATTCTGATCCTAATCTCTGACTGGTAGTGTGTGTATGTGTTTATATATATATATATATAATCCCACTAACACACTAGGCAAGGCAAGGCAAGTTTGTTTATATAGCACATTTCATACACAATGGTGCCGATCTGAATCAACCGATTCGCGAACAGGCTCCGAAGTGCCGATCTGAATCAACCGATTCGCGAACAGGCTCCGAAGTGGCGATCTGAATCAACCGAGTCGCGAACACGCTCCGAAGTGCCGATCTGAATCAACCGAGTCGCGAACAGGCTCCGAAGTCCCGATCTGAATCAACCGAGTCGCGAACAGGCTCCGAAGTGCCGATCTGAATCAACCGAGTCGCGAACAGGCTCCGAAGTCCCGATCTGAATCAACCGAGTCGCGAACAGGCTCCGAAGTGCCGATCTGAAAACTTCGAAACTAAAAAAACAACTCTATTTCTCTAATAACTCTAATAACTCTACAATTCTATGAAAGACTCAGATCAAGTATCTAAAAATAAATCACTATAGTAAAAGAGAAATAATAAGAGGAGTGAAGATTCCTACCCTTCTGCTGTGTTTGGTCCTCACACGCGCAATTACAGCGCTAAATCAATCATCTGTGCTAATTATTATACATTTACTTCATTGTCAGCTTCTGGTTCTTCATTTATTATTGTTCAATGAACTGTTTGAAACAAAACAAAAAGCTGTATTTCAGTAATAATTCAAAATTATAAAAATAAAATATATAAAATAATGGTTTCTATTTTAATATTCTTTAAAATATAATTTATTTGTGTGATGTGCAGCTGTATCTTCAGCATCATTCCTCCAGTCTTCAGTGTCACATGATCTTTAGAAATCATGAAAATATGATGATTTATTATTATAACTATTAATAGTTGTGCTACCAAATATTATTTTGGAATCTGCGATATTTTTTCAGGATTCTTCGATGTATAATTTTTTTAAAGAACAGCATTTATTCAAAATATAATTTAACACATCCTGAATAAAAGATTATAAGATCTAATAAAGAATACAGTTTCTTATAAAAAAAGAAGGGATAAAAATTTACTACCCCAAACTACTGAACTGTAGTGAATATTGTTAGAAAATATATATATATATTAAATAAATGCTTTTCTTTTTAACTTTTTATCCATCAAAGAATCCTGAAAAAAGTATCACAGATTGCAAAATAATATTTATCAGCAAAACTGTTGATAATTCTAATAATAAATCATCATATTATTCTGATTTCTGAAGATCATGTGACACTGAAGAATGGAGGAATGATGCTGAAAATACAGCTGCACATCACATAAATAAATGACACTTTCATGTATATTAAAATAGAAAAATGTTAATAATATTTGACAATATTACATGTTTTCCAGTAGCTTTGATCAAATAAATGCTGTCTTGATGAGTAAAATAAATTCCTGTAAAAAAAGCATTAAAAATCATTCTGATCCCAATCTCTGACTAGTACTGTGTGTATGTGTGTGTGTGTGTTTATATATATATATATATATATATAATCCCACTAACACACTAGGCAAGACAAGGCAAGTTTATTTATATAGCACATTTCATACACAATGGTGCCGATCTGAATCAACCGAGTCGCGAACATGCTCCGAAGGGCCGATCAGAATCAACCGAGTCGCGAACAGGCTCCGAAGTGCCGATCTGAATCAACCGAGTCGCGAACACGCTCCGAAGTCCCGATCTGAATCAAACGAGTGGCGAACAGGCTCCGAAGTCGCGATCTGAATCAACCGAGTCGCGAACAGGCTCCGAAGTGTTGATCTGAATCAACCGTGTGGCTAGCATGCTCCGAAGTGCCGATCTGAATCAACGGAGTCGCGAACACGCTCCGAAGTGCCGATCTGAAAACTTCGAACAAAGAATGTAAAAAATAAATGCATTTCAATATAGTAAAAATAATTAAGAATGGTCTTTCTCTATGTTATATTAACAGCCTAACTTTTAACGAGCAATGCACCATAAGATCACATTTAAACTATAAAAAACACTATATTTCAGCCTATATTAATAACCTCTATGTAAGGAAACGTTGAATACCGTACTCATCAAATTCATTAAACACGTTATTAAATCATAATTCATGTTTAAACACTGACAGGAACTTTCAGAGCTGATTCCAAGGTTACTGCGTTTATAAAACAACTCTATGAAAGACTCAGATCACGTATCTAAAAATAATTCGCTATAGTAAAAGAGAAATAATAAGAGGAGTTTCCTACCGTTCTGCAATGTTTGGTCTTCACGCACGTCTGACGCTCCGCGGCGCGTCTCCGCCCCTCACACGCGCGAATACTGCACTAAATTAATCATCATTACTAATTATTATACATTTATTTCATTGTCAGCTTCAGGTACTTCATTTATTATTCGTCAATGAACTGTATGAGGGTCATTATATGAAAACGTGCCATTTTGTGTCCCTCAGAAAAAAAAGCTCTGTAAACCTTAATAAACCAAAAAACAAATAAAATATTTTATAATTTAGTTTCCATAATATGTCTCGTAATATAAGAATGAATTAATTTCTGCTTCTTTTGTTTTTAAAGGATTTTAATCACATTTTTGTGCAAAGCATCTTGCAGAAATGTTGAAAATGGCCTGTTCCTCAGTATGATTTGTCTATTTCAACTTGCTATGGAGGCCAAAAAAGTCAAGCTATCATAAAAAACATATACTAGTATAAAGCCTTAAGTGATCCCAAACTCTGACCTGTGTGTGTGTGTGTGTAGCACTTACACACTAATCCTCACAATAATAAAGATGTTAAATACTCATCTGAGGAGGAAACAGTGTTGCATCATAATGAAAAGAAGTGTGACGTGCACTTTTCTGTAAACTAAGGCAAACATTTTCACTGATTTAGGGTAGAGTAAAAATATTTACTGTATTGCGCAAGTTAGTTCATACTTAGATATAATTGTATATGCAATATTACCTTTTCTTTTCATCGTCATCGTTAAGAGTTCATGATCATTTCTGTTCAACTTTATGTTTCAGGTGATAAATCCATCCACAATTCATGAAACACAACACATGCAACTGAGGTACAAGAAGACGTGACTTCCAAAAGTCATTGAAATCATTTAAAAATCAAATCGACCGGTTAAAAAAAGGCCTCAGGTCCAAATATTAATTTATCACGAATTAACTGTTTGACAACCACTTCCTGCTCTGATGTCCAGATCTGAATTTAAAAAAAGAAATCACAAACAGGCTCCGAAGTCCCGATCTGAATCAACCGAGTCGCGAACAGGCTCCGAAGTCCCGATCTGAATCAACCGAGTCGCGAACAGACAGCATTTATTTCATCAAAACTACTGGAAAACATGTAATATTGTGAAATATTATTAACATTTTTTTTATTTTAATATAGATGAAAGTGTAATTTATTTATGTGATGTGCAGCTGTATTTTGAGCATCATTCCTCCAGTCTTCAGTGTCACATGATCTTCAGAAATCAGAATAATATGATGATTTATTATTAGAATTATCAACAGTTTTGCTGATAAATATTATTTTTGGAATCTGTGATACTTTTTTCAGGATTCTTAGATGAATAAAAAGTTAAAAAGAAGAGCACTTTGGAGCATGTTCGCGACTCGGTTGACTCATCAAGAGTAAAATAAATTCCTGTAAAAAATACATTAAAAATCATTCTGATCCTAATCTCTGACTGGTAGTGTGTGTATGTGTTTATATATATACTCCCACTAACACAGGCAAGGCAAATTTATTTATATAGCACATTTCATACACAGTGGTTTTCATACACAGTGGTGCTTCGCGAACAGGCTCCGAAGTGCCGATCTGAATCAACCGAGTCGCAAACATGCTCCGAGGTGCCGATCTGAATCAACAGAGTCGCGAAAAGGCTCCGAAGTGCCGATCTGAATCAACCGAGTCGCGAACAGGCTCCGAGGTGCCGATCTGAATCAACCGAGTCGCGAACAGGCTCCGAAGTCCCGATCTGAATCAACCGAGTCGCGAACAGGCTCCGAAGTGCCGATCTGAATCAACCGAGTCGCGAACAGGCTCCGAAGTCCCGATCTGAATCAACCGAGTCGCGAACACGCTCCGAAGTCCCGATCTGAATCAACCGAGTCGCGAACAGGCTCCGAAGTGCCGATCTGAAAACTTCGAAACTAAAAAAACAACTCTATTTCTCTAATAACTCTACAATTCTATGAAAGACTCAGATCAAGTATCTAAAAATAAATCACTATAGTAAAAGAGAAATAATAAGAGGAGTGAAGTTTCCTACCGTTCTGCTGTGTTTGGTCCTCACACGCGCAATTACAGCGCTAAATCAATCATCTGTGCTAATTATTATACATTTACTTCATTGTCAGCTTCTGGTTCTTCATTTATTATTGTTCAGTGAACTGTTTGAAACAAAAAAAAAAGCTTTATTTCAGTAATAATTCAAAATTATCAAAATAAAATATATAAAATAATGGTTTCTATTTTAATATCCTTTAAAATATAATTTATTTCTGCGATGTGCAGCTGTATTTTCAGCATCATTCCTCCAGTCTTCAGTGTCACATGATCTTTAGAAATCATGAAAATATGATGATTTCTTATTAGAACTATTAATAGTTGTGCTACCAAATATTATTTTGGAATCTGCTACTTTTTTCAGGATTCTTCGATGTACAATTTTTTTTTTAAAGAACAGCGTTTATTCAAAATATACAGTATTGTTCAAAATAATAGCAGTACAATGTGACTAACCAGAATAATCAAGGTTTTTCGTATATTTTTTTATTGCTACGTGGCAAACAAGTTACCAGTAGGTTCAGTAGATTCTCAGAAAACAAATGAAACCCAGCATTCATGATATGCACGCTCTTAAGGCTGTGCAATTGGGCAATTAGTTGAATTAGTTGAAGGTCATCAATTTTGTGAAGAAACAGGTGTGAATCAGGTGGCCCCTATTTAAGGATGAAGCCAACACTTGTTGAACATGCATTTGAAAGCTGAGGAAAATGGGTCGTTCAAGACATTGTTCAGAAGAACAGCGTACTTTGATTAAAAAGTTGATTAGAGAGGGGAAAACCTATAAAGAGGTGCAAAAAATGATAGGCTGTTCAGCTAAAATGATCTCCAATGCCTTAAAATGGAGAGCAAAACCAGAGAGACGTGGAAGAAAACGGAAGACAACCATCAAAATGGATAGAAGAATAACCAGAATGGCAAAGGCTCAGCCAATGATCACCTCCAGGATGATCAAAGACAGTCTGGAGTTACCTGTAAGTACTGTGACAGTTAGAAGATGTCTGTGTGAAGCTAATCTATTTTCAAGAATCCCCCGCAAAGTCCCTCTGTTAAAAAAAAGGCATGTGCAGAAGAGGTTACAATTTGCCAAAGAACACATCAACTGGCCTAAAGAGAAATGGAGGAACATTTTGTGGACTGATGAGAGTAAAATTGTTCTTTTTGGGTCCAAGGGCCACAGGCAGTTTGTGAGACGACCCCCAAACTCTGAATTCAAGCCACAGTACACAGTGAAGACAGTGAAGCATGGAGGTGCAAGCATCATGATATGGGCATGTTTCTCCTACTATGGTGTTGGGCCTATTTATCGCATACCAGGGATCATGGATCAGTTTGCATATGTTAAAATACTTGAAGAGGTCATGTTGCCCTATGCTGAAGAGGACATGCCCTTGAAATGGTTGTTTCAACAAGACAATGACCCAAAACACACTAGTAAACGGGCAAAGTCTTGGTTCCAAACCAACAAAATTAATGTTATGGAGTGGCCAGCCCAATCTCCAGACCTTAATCCAATTGAGAACTTGTGGGGTGATATCAAAAATGCTGTTTCTGAAGCAAAACCAAGAAATGTGAATGAATTGTGGAATGTTGTTAAAGAATCATGGAGTGGAATAACAGCTGAGAGGTGCCACAAGTTGGTTGACTCCATGCCACACAGATGTCAAGCAGTTTTAAAAAACTGTGGTCATACAACTAAATATTAGTTTAGTGATTCACAGGATTGCTAAATCCCAGAAAAAAAAAGTTTGTACAAAATAGTTTTGAGTTTGTACAGTCAAAGGTAGACACTGCTATTTTTTTGAACACACCCCTTTCAACTAATTGCCCAATTGCACAGCCTTAAGAGCGTGCATATCATGAATGCTGGGTCTTGTTTGTTTTCTGACAATCTACTGAACCTACTGGTAACTTGTTTGCCACGTAGCAATAAAAAATATACTAAAAACCTTGATTATTCTGGTTAGTCACATTGTACTGCTATTATTTTGAACAATACTGTAAATCTTTTCTAACAATATTAATCTTTGATATCACTTCTTATCAATTTAACACATTCTGAATAAAAGATTCTAAGATCTAATAAAGAATAAACTTTCTTATATAAAAAAAGAAAGGATAAAAATTTACTGACCCCAAAACTATTGAACTGTAGTGAATATTGTTAGAAAATATTACTTTTTTAAATAAATGCTCTTCTTTTTAACTTTTTATTCATCAAAGAATCCTGAAAAAAAGTATCACAGATTCCAAAATAATATTTATCAGCAAAACTGTTGATAATTCTAATAATAAATCATCTATTCTGATTTCTGAAGATGTGACACTGAAGACTGGAGGAATGATGCTGAAAATACAGCTGCAGATCACATGAATACATTACACTTTCATGTATATTAAAATAGAAAAATTTGAATAATATTTCACAATATTAAATGTTTTCCAGTCTTGCTCTTTCTGTCTCTCTCTCCGTTATAGATCGCTAATTGGATTCCAGCTGATGTCCATCATTCATCAGTACTGAGTGAATGCTACAGAGATCCAAGTTGTATAAGACGGCAAAGAAATAATGCTGGAGGACTGACGGCTATGCGCTCACTCTTTATCCTGATCCAGATTGGTGTTATTCTGTGTATCTCAGTGTGACAAAGTGTGGTCTTTATTAACTTTGTGAATTAACTTGTCAATTACAAACTATGAGAGAGTGTGTGAACGTTTTTATGATTATTTTGTGTTCTTTTTTAATTTATGTAAATACCTTTGATTGTATTTCTTAGGAAGTGGTTGGGAGAGGGTACTATTTGTTTTGAATACAATTTTTTTTTTATGTTTATGGTAGACAGGGAGATAGGTAAGACTCTGTCATTTCTTTTCTTTTTCTTTTTTTTTAGTTAAGGTTATTTAGAGTTTCTGTGTTTAGCTAGAGGGTTTTTTGTTTGTTATGTTGGCCTGGCCTGGCCCTCTCCTGAAGATTTGCTTCCTTTGTTATTAGTAAATTAAGTTATTTGCTTAATTTAGTGTTTGTGCTTTTCTGGATCAGGGGATTGATGTGACCATCAGACTTTTGTTTATTTACATTTTGTTACAACTTCATTTAACCCCTAGATTAAAAGTGAGGTTCGTAACAATGAGTAAAATAAATTCCTGTAAAAAAAAACCATTAAAAATCATTCTGATCCCAAACTCTGACCGGTAGTGTATGTATGTATGTATGTATATGTATATATATATATATATATATATATATATATATATATATATATAAGCCCACTAATACACTAGGCAAGGCAAGTTTATTTATATAGCATATTTCATACACAATGGTTATTCAAAGTGCTTTACATAAAATAATCAAAGAAAAAAATAAAATAAAACAAGCAATTTTAAAACTTTTAAAATGATTAAAAAATTTACTTAATTTAAATTCATTTAAAAACAGTTACAAAGTTATTTTACATAAAAAAAAACAGTGAAAATATAGTGCAATCAGTTCAGACATTACACAGTGCTCATTCAATAAATGCACAGCTAAACAGATGAGTTTTAAGTCTAGATTTAAATGTGAATAGTGTTTTAGCACATCTGGTCTCTTCTGGAAGCTGATTCCAACTGCGAGCGGCATAGAAACTAAAAGCAGATTCCCCTTGTTTTGTGTGAACCCTTGGTATTTTTAACTGAATCGATCCTAATGATCTGAGTGCTCTGTTAGGTTTATATTCAGTGAGCATATCTGCAACTGCAGTTTTTAAGGAGTTTGGAAATGTCCCAGAAAGAAGTGAGGTGTTCACCACTTCTAAGAGATCTGCTTCTAAGCAGTTAAGCACACTGTTGAAAAAAGATGTGGGAAGTGTGTCAAGATAGCAGGTATGTCTTCCAGAATGTTGCTATCAATTGCTTCAAAAATAGACATAGTATCTTTTTGATATTGTGGCTGAATCTGTCTGACCTCTGAGTTACTTGAGGATGTGCTAATCGCCTTCCTGATATCTTCTCAGAAAAGAAGGATGCAAACTCATTGCATTTGCTGTCTGAGAGCATTTCACTGGGAATCTGACTTCAGTCTATGTCTCGTAACTTTGAACGCTCCTCTGGTTTCAGTTGTGTTTTTGTTAATTTTGGTGACGTATAAATAAAGTCTTCCCATCTGCCTGCACTTGAGTCTTCGCCTCTTGCGATCCGTGACACTACGGCCTTTAATAACAATGGATGAAAAGTATAGAGCCCTACTGATGATTAAATCTAGAGTGTGTTCACCTTTGTGTTCGGGTCCATGCACATGCTGAATCGACAGGTAAAAAAAGAAAACATCAAATCCAAATATTCATTTATCACCAATTAGCTGTTTGACAAACACTTCCTGCTTCGATGTCCAGATCTGAATTTAAAAAAATCTCAAACATGCTCCGAAGTGCCGATCTGAATCAACCGAGTCGCGAACAGGCTCCGAAGAGTCGCGAACATGCTCCGAAGTCCCGATCTGGATCAACTGAGTAGCGAAAATGCTCCAAAGTGCCGATCTGAATCAACCGAGTCGTGAATAGGCTCCGAAGTGCCGATCTGAATCAACCGAGTCACGAACAGGCTCCGAAGTGCCGATCTGAATCAACAGAGTCGCGAACAGGCTCCGAAGTGCCGATCTGAATCAACCGAGTCGCGAACAGGCTCCGAAGTGCCGATCTGAATCAACCGAGTCGCGAACAGGCTCCGAAGTGCCGATCTGAATCAACCGAGTCGCGAACAGGCTCCGAAGTGCCGATCTGAATCAACCGAGTCGCGAACACGCTCCGAAGTGCCGATCTGAATCAACCGAGTAACGAACAGGCTCCGAAGTGCCGATCTGAATCAACCGAGTAACGAACAGGCTCCGAAGTGCCGATCTGAATCAACCGAGTCGCGAACAGGCTCCGAAGTGCCGATCTGAATCAACCGAGTCGCGAACAGGCTCGGAAGTGCCATTCTGAATGAACCGAGTCGCGAACATGCTCCGAAGTGCCGATCTGAATCAACCGAGTCGCGAACAGGCTCCGAAGTGCCGATCTGAAAACTTCGAACAAAGAATGTAAAAAATAAATGCATTTTAATATAGTAAAAATAATTAAGAATGGTCTTTCTTATATTAACAGCCTAACTTTTAACGAGCAATGCACCATAAGATCACCTTTAAACCATTAAAAAAAAACACTATATTTCAGCCTATATTAATAACCTCTATGTAAGGAAACATTGAATACCGTACTTATCAAATTCATTAAAGAGCCAGTAAGATGAAAATTCTTAGCTTCCTATCACTGTTTATAAGTCCTGTACATTAGGTTTAAATCCATCCAAGTTTAAAAAACATTGTCATTTTGTCAAAATATCATTTTAAAATTACCTCAATTCTCAGAGATTCCCAAACGGTTCGCGCGAAGCTGTTCAAAAGATTCATGCTGAGTCCCAATTCGCCTACTTATACTACGACCTAAAAGTATGTACTTTTTTTGTGAGGGAAAAGTACATACTTTTGAGTGTGTAGCAAAAGAGTATGCACGCTCTGGGACATACTTCGATGACGTCATGCAACATGAACGACAACGTGGTTGACTAGTTACGCACACCACAACTGTTAACGTTTCATTCATTCTTTATGTCCAATAAAATTTTATTTACTATTCCCATCATTTTTTCTCATCGTTTTTTTTCACAATACATTTTACTATGTGTGCTTCTACCAAGTTGAGGAGTGAGGAAGCAGGGCTGCGTCGTCGTAGAACCAAACGCAGGTTGTTTGTGAGGCGGCTGGTTCTGACGTTCATGTGCAATGTGTGTAACGAAATAAAATATAACTTTAATTAGGGTTAAACATTTGAATTCTTACACTTAAAAGCTGAGGGCGCATCTCCGCTGCTGTGCCCGGCTGCCATGTTTACATCACCACAAAGCCATCGCAAAGCTCCTCCCTCCCGTACGCAATGGGTTGTGGGCAATATTAGCACTTAGAGTGTGCATTGATCTGCACTTCGAATTCTAACCGGAAATAGTAGACCATCCGTGTATCTTTGGAATACTATTTTCAACATACTACGATTTGGGACGTACTAATTCTAGTTTCGCATACTATTTAGGACGGATAGTATGCGAATTGGGACTCAGCATCAGTTTCCTTAAACCCCACCTTTCGGGAGCATACTGTGTTCTGATTGGTCAACTAACATAAGCAGTTTGGATTGGGTGTTCCGCACACACCTCCACGGTAAACAATGCGTTAGCATCTGTTTGGGGTGAATTAGATCTTATTCCTCTCATCGCGAAGCAAACAGTAAAATAAAAAACTTGAACAGTCTCGCTGCTTTTTCTTCTGTGTGTGTGTATTCAAGCCGCGCGCTTCAGTTTGAATCTGAATAGTGCGTTCAGCGCGGGGGCGTGGTCACATTAGATATAACGAAGGGAGACATGAAAAACAGACATCGCGTTGTTTTCATATGGATTACTTTATCACAGAATATCTGTTTTCGGCAGCACTTGATTAGTTTTAAAGTAGACATGTCAAGCTTTCTATAGATATCTCTCTCATGTCTCTTCGTTGAGTATTCACGGAGTTACACTTCATTTTAATTACGTGTTTGTACATGACGATAAGCGCAGACAGGCTGCAGACAGCACACATACTGATAAGACGCTCGGGAGAAAACAGACACATAACTTCATAATCATACTTTGCGTTGTGATTCGGAGATGCTCGTTGTTCTAAATAAAGATGGTAATGAACCCTCTTTTATGGCCAAACGCTTTGAAAATCCCGCTGTACTGAGATTAGAAAAGCAGTCATCAGTGAAATGTTGTGAACACAACAAAAGGGATTTGTTGTACTGCTCTGGTATTGTGGTGAAAATTAATTTTAGCCATTGGTTCTCCTGATTTTCATTCTTTGGCAGTGAAAATAAAACAAACTTGCCTTTACAATTAAAAACACAGTCTCCTGGACATGATGCTATCACACCAACCAGAGCATCTGTGTGGGGGGGTGGGGCAGGTCAGAGCTTTGTTTCTCCCAAGACAGAAGGCGGAGATTATTATGCAAAGTGTTCCTAGTGACGTACATAGAAATGGGCAAAAGATTTGAAATCTATAACGACTTGTTTCAGCGATTCAGAGTCGACTCCTTACTTTAGAAGCCAATTACTTTATAAATCGTGTACTTTTTGGTTTAATTATTTGCACATTGTTTACACAGATGGACAGCTACATCATACACTGTAATACAGGTAATGTTTGATTTCCCATCTGTGTGGCTCTTTAAACACGTTATTAAATCATAATTAGTTTTTAAACACTGACATGAACTTTCAGAGCTGATTCCAAGGTTACTGCGTTTATGAAAGATTCAGATCATGTATCTAAAAATAAATCGCTATAGTAAAAGAGAAATAATAAGAGGAGTGAAGTTTCCTACCATTCTACAGTGTTTGGTCCTCACGCGCGTCTCCGCCCCTCCATACGCGCGTATACAGCACTAAATTAATCATCTTTACTAAGTATTATACATTTACTTCATTGTCAGCTTCAGGTAGTTCATTTATTATTGTTCAATAATAAAACTTACTACAAACATGTCTTCTATATCCTCAGTTGTTGCGTATACCGAGCTGCAACGGACACATTTGTACATTATTTTCCTTGAAGCCATTGTGCGAGTTCACTTTCATACCGCGTGCTTTATATACATGTTAATGCTGATTGGACTGCAGTTCTGACACACCCACCAAACAAGAGAAAACGAATGTTAAACCCTGTTGCACACAAGTGCACGCCGTTTCCAGGAAACATGACGTTCAACCCGGAAACCATAGCAAAACGTTGCGCACCGTTTTGAACTTGAACATGCCCCAGGTAACGCAGAGAAAAACGTGCCCCATTAGAGACTTCCCCCAGCAAGGAGGAGAAATTCAAGAAAGTTCTAGGTCATTCTCGAGCTCCAACCTCCTGCTCTCTCTCGTGAAGCCAATAAGGAAGTGACTTATATTGCAATTCATCGACTGGCCGCTTGAGGCTGGCTGCAAAAGGGAGTCAGTCCCCTAGACTCCCCATGTTAAAATGCCCCACTTTACAGTAGAAAAAAAACGTTTACAGCCTGGTGCAAAAAATGATTTTGGTCTAAATAGCTAATTCTGCCCTTCATGACAACTGTGAGGGGGGTGAATTTTTTATAACTCATCCGTTTAAATTATATTAATACTTTTATTTCTGCATAATTAAAGGTGTGACCACTTGAGTGACAGGTGGTTTGCCGCTGCTGACTCTGCCGTCGCGCTAGGTAGGCGTGGCTTCACCAACCAGCTCCAGCCTTTTTTGCCCATTTTTGATTGTCTTGGAGAGTCGCGTGATGACGCGCTGCCAAGATGGCGACGGCCCGCTCTGCACAATTTAAGCCCATAGACAGTAAAAGAAATGGACACAGCGACCCCATTGGAACTCAATTGAGACAAATGAAGCCCAGTTTTAGCGTTTTTTAGCACTTCCGTTTCTGACGCGCAGACTCAAACGAAGCTTGACGACGTCAGCAACCTGTCAGACAGATGTAAATCTTGTAAGTGGCTGTGCGTGCAAACTGCCATCGTTAATGTTGCAGAGACGGCGAGCTTGAGCGGGGAGTTCTTTGTCGTGAGTGAGCAGGAGTAAGTATTCTGATTAATTATTTTGTATAGTATTTTAAAATGTAACGCCAGTACGCCATATTAAGTTAATTGCCTGTGAGCTTCTCTTCCTGTCTGTACGGTAATGCGACAGAGAGCCGAGTGGTTATGACGCAATCGTTAGCCTATTTTTTTACAAAAACTGCTTATACGGGGCAATAATGTAACATAGAAGGTAATGGAGCCCTTTATACATTTTCGTGTATCTTTAGAAATAAATAATGGACAAACAGAGTCTTTAAACGCCTCAGATGTAAAGTTATTCGCTGTCAAAGTGAAGCCAAAATGAATGGGAGTCAATGGGAATGCTAACGCAAGTGAAGTTCTGCTAAAAGATGGCAGCCCCCACCCGACTTCAACTTCCGGTCGAGTTCCTTGCGCCTTGTTTAAGCCAAGTACACATAGACAGTAAAAGAAATGGACACAGCGACCCCATTGGAACTCAATTGAGACAAGTGAAGCCCATTTTTAGCGTTTTTTTAGCACTTCCGTTTCTGACGTGCAGACTCAAACTAAGCTTGATGACGTCAGCAACCCGTCTGACAGATGTACATCTTCTAGTAGCTGTGCGTGCAAACTGCCATCGTTAATCTTGCAGAGACGGCGAGCTTGAGCGGGGAGTTCTTTGTCGTGAGTGAGCAGGAGTAAGTATTCTGATTAATTATTTTGTATAGTATTTTAAAATGTAACGCCAGTACGCCATATTAAGTTAATTGCCTGCGAGCTTCTCCTCCTGTCTGTACGGTAATGCAACAGAGAGTCGAGTGGTTATGACGCAATCGTTAGCCTATTTTTTACAAAAACTGTTTCTACGGGGCCATAATGTAACATAGAAGGTAATGGAGCCCTTTATACATTGTTGTGTATCTTTAGAAATAAATAATGGACAAACAGAGTCTTTAAACGCCTCATATGTAAAGTTATTCGCTGTCAAAGTGATGCCAAAATGAAGGGGAGTCAATGGGAATGCTAACGCAAGTGAAGTTCTGCAACAAGATGGCGGCCGACTTCAATTTCCGGTCGACTTCCTTGCCGCCTGCAAGTACACCCATAGACAGTAAAAGAAATGGACACAGCGACCACATTGGATTCAACGGAGACAAGTGAAGTCAATTAGAAGCACGCACTTCTTGGGGGTCGAGCGTACTGCCCCGACTCAAACTGAGCTTAATGACGTAGATGTCACGTGAGCAACAAGTCTTTTAATCGCTGTGCCAAGAGAAATCTGAATCCCCCACCGAATCTTGCAGACATTGTTGAACAATTTTGTCCCGTGTCTTTTATGGACTCTCTATGGGCTTCTCCCTTGACTTTATGCCTCCATGATAACGTTAGCCTCATAGACAGTAAAGCAGAACCTGATTTTACCAAGTGAGACATGTTCCTGGGACAACATCTTTGTTGTCCCTGGAACAACATTGTGATTAACCAATCAGATTAGAAGAACCAGTTTATAGATTTTGTGAAGTTTACGCTTTAAATCACTGTTTGGTGCTTGTACATCAATGTCATTCATCTATCATTTCCTCTGATTTTAGGGATTACTCATGGTTAAGGTTAGGTTTAGATGTAGGGATATGGTCAAGAATATATTTTTGGAGTAAAATGTTGTTCCAGGGTCATCAAAATATGTTGACCTAGGAACACATCTAACTCAGCAAAATCAGGACGTGCGACAGTAAAAGATTGCCTGCGAGATAGATAATAATAATACACTTCCGCGGAATGTGTATTTGTTGGTTTTTTAACCACAAACTAATTTCTTCTTGTATCAGTCAGCTGTGCTTCTTCTGTTGGGCTCTTTGAGGGCTGTGGTGGATAAACTGATTGCAGTCAGGCTATAAATGAAGTAAATATAATTCATAAAACAGTCTAGATGAGGGAGACTGGAATAATGCATGTCTTAATCACAAACACAGACAATAAATTCAAGGTTTCAATTCCTTCAATATAGATGGCCAATGAGAACTGCTGGATCTTAAAACGGCTACAGTATTCTGTCATGAAATGCTCTTACAGCAATACTGAAGATCCAATCGCAGCTTTATTGTAGTCCCAAAACAGTAATCCACATCAAGGCAAAAAAAAAAACAGAAAATCATGCACAAGGTAATCCACAATCATAGAACCCACAAAAAACGAAGTACCACAAGCACAAGATAACCGAACTCAATACAGCAGAAACCAAAGACACAGGCCACAGCGTATAAATACAGCTGAGCTGAGTATCTCAACCACACACAGCTGAGAGTGATGGACCAGTGACAGGAGCAAGGGATGATGGGAACTGAAGTCCACAAGCACTGGGCAGTGTCCAAAAGTGTCTGTCATGGAGACTCCAGCAGAAGACTGGGACGATTCACTGTGTGCTGCAGCTGCTTCACACAACTTTACAGTGACTTTTGGTAGAGGCCTTATGACCTTACTTTTTAGGCTTTTTAGGGCAGATGTCATTACTGTGTCAAACCTGCCTAAAACCTCGAAGCAGCTCCTCGTCTCTCCACTGATCTCCTGGTGCAGCTCCTGAAGTGCAAACTGTGCTTATCTTCCTGTTGTATTGTTTTAGTAGATTTATCCAAACCTCACTGGTCCGTAGGTGACAGAATGCCAAGTGAACTCCTACATTCTTCTAGATTTATGGTCTATATCAGTTTAAAAACACTAAGATCAGTCACTAAGATAAAAAGCTGTTAAATAATAGTTCATTGTTGAAAGGTGTTTTCTACTATTATAGAGTTGGTAATGTCTGATCTTGTGGTCAATGTGTCACTTCCTGATGAAACTGAAAATCTTCGCTGATGTTCATCAGATGAGGAAGAGAACCAACAGAATCAACACACTTATAATAATACCTGATAACTGATCAAAATGTCCTTCAGTATGTGGGTTTTCACTGTGCTTTTCATCAGTATGGAGGGTAAGATATATATTTGGAGTACATTTTCTGTTTGCTAGCAGTATATTGTTTTAGTGGTTGTGGTCACTGGTCAGGTGATTTACTGGAACAGTTTCAACAGTCCGTAGAGAATTCATACTATACAAGTCTTGTACTTTTGTGAAAAACAGCAGCATAATGTACAGTTACCATTATAACAGATGCATTACCTGTTTGGAAAAGGGACTGTTTCCTGACACAGGTTTTCATTTTCATTTGAAATATGTAGTCACTGAATGCATTATGTGCCAAAGCAATGATAAAAGACCCACAGTTGAGCCCACATTCATGTTATTATTGTGCAATAATGTAAAAAGAGAGAGTACAAGTAATATGGTATATCTAACCAGATTTAATATTCTCTCAGCTCTTGTGAATGGCGATGAGTTACAGACGGTGATGGAGGGAGGTGTTCTCACTCTACACACAGGAGACACTGAGAGTCTCAGTGAAGTGATGTGGCTGTTTACACGAGGTGATCAAACTGTTCGTATCGCACAGATGTATCAGGGTTATGAACCCTTTTATGATAAGAGACTAACCAGCAGAGGGAAAATTAACCCAAAGACTGGAGATCTGAGCATCTGGAACATCAGCAGCAGCGACTCTGGACTTTATCAAGTTTCTCTCCACAGTAGATCCATCTCAGAGAAAAGCTTCAGAGTGGACGTTTACAGTAAGTTTTAGCTTCATAGGAAATAGCAAAACTATCTGTAATAGCCAGGATCACTCAAAGGCACATTTTAGCAGTTCAGGGTAGCAGCCTTTTAGAAACCCAACAAACATTTTTTTTTTTATTAATTTTAATTATGTCTTTAATTTTTGCAGTGGTAATTCTGAATTTCTTCTTCTTTTCTAGCTGAAATGTGTTGCTTCTGCAGTGTTACATTTATACATTCATCAGACGCTTTCATCCTGAATATCTTTAATTGTGATTTAATGTCCACATTACAAGATATAACATCACAAAATATCAATTGTAATAAATAAAATTACAGTAAGGGTAATCAACATACATTGATTAAAGCAACTGTATGTAGTTTTTTGGCCCTTGTAGATTATACAGTGACCACGTTTCTTTTCAAATATATTATAAATGTTTTATTAGTGTCTCTGTATATTATTTTATGTACTATATTACAATAGACAAATAATAATGTCTCTTCATTATAATTGAACAATACATTCAGTTTCAGGGTAGATAAAAGAGTTCAATAGATAAAAAAAAACAATTATCATACAATTATCATTACAGGGGGATTGTGTACACACACTGCCAAAACACGTTTCAGCTCAAACAACTTGCAAATGGGCATGTAGCATACGATAATCCCTTAAATACATAACAACAACAACAACAAAGTAGACTTGTGTACAGCATATCTGTGCAATAATCTGTTCATACACTACAAGTGTGGAGTCGGTTCCCAGGACAAACACTTCTCATTTCATTGCTCATTTCATATTGTGCCAGCAGTCATTTATACATTGTTCAGCTTACAATTTAGTTATTCCTGCAAAATCCACCTCAAAGTGTTGTTTTTTTGTTAAAGGGCCTGTTTCTGTGCCGGTCATCAGGTCTCTTGTTAGTGTAAACCAAACTCAAGGTGAGTCAACAGATTCCCAATTAAAACACAAATATAAAATACTAAACTACCTCTCTGTCTAATGAAAAATTTAAAAATCATTATTTACAAAAGAAGTGGCACAGACACCCTACTGTCACAAATATTCCAAGGATGAAGACAATGATGAAAATTGAACAAGGTTTGAATAAATCCACAGAATGCCAAACTGTGAGACAGCTGTGTAATACACAGACAGTACCAGACAAATGAAAGATCACACAGCAGCAACTTGACTGCAAGACAAATAAGGGCCATAACGATGAACACCTGAGTAAATTAAATAAATTGCAATGACAACTAAAGAGTGGCGGGAAAACTGAACAAAAAAGACATGTGACTGAAGAAAACCAATGACAAGTCCATGAAAACACAACTTAGTCCATGATGTAACAAATCAGAAACGTGACACCTACAGCTTCCAACTTTTGAAATATTATTTTTATTTTATTTACAGAAAATAAAAAGGTTTTCTGAAAAAACAAATCTCTTTCAGGTTCATTCAAGCAGTCACAGAAGATGGAGGAGACCTGTTCTGTGTTCTGCTCGGTGAAAAATGATCGAGATTTGTCTATCTCGTGGTATAAAGGAGGAGAAATCCTGAACCAGTCCAGCAATCCTGATCTCAGCATCAACCTCAGTTTATCATTAGAGCTTCATTATAATGATCCAGAGACATACAGCTGTACAGCTGTCAATCCAGTCAACAAGAAGAGCATCCATCTTCACATTAAAGAGATCTGCCCACGACAGGAAGGTACAAAAACTACATTTACCACAGAACTCTCTTCCTGCCACAGTGACCACAGCCTCTGATTGACAGAATTGTTTACGAATAACCTCATATCTATATAATTTCTCTTCTTTATCAGATTGTCAGGATCACTGTGGTGTCACTGAGGCTCTGGTTCGTCTCGTTCTCTCTGGTCTGCTGGGAATCGTTACCGTTATCTTTCTGTTTGAGCATCTGAGGTTCAGCTCGTTTCGAGGAGGAGCTGCTTCTGTATGACGATGGAATGGTTATGAGTCACACAATGGCCAAAAACATGATGGTGATGGAACGCTACCAGAACTGTTGGCAGTAAGGCTGAAAGTGTAACTTCAGGGCACCATTTGGGACAGGGCCATAAAATGTCTCAAATCATTTTGACACTGAAGTTGGTGTTCAGGAGAAATATCTGAAAACTGATCATCTATTCCTGACACCCTTAAAAAAAATTAATGAATGAAAAAGGGATGTTTGTTCCCTTCCAAATATAAAAACGCTGCTGTCTGCCCATATTTATCCACTCATTACAGAGCAGAACACACTGCTGAAATGTTCTATGTCTGCTTCAAAAATGTATGTTATATTTTCAGCAGTAATATCTCTTACACGCTCACAGCAGCATGTTGTGGATGTATTGGCAGTAGCAAGTCTCAGTACTTGCTCTACAGCAGCGTAACAGATCTATTCCTCCAAGAACAAATACATTAACATTGTCATGTACATTATCATGCCGTCGTCATGACAGAAATATTTATATATATAAATTATTATTGCTGCTGCTATCATTATTACTACTAGTACTATAATTATTCTTGATTAAATGAAGTGCCAATAAAAATATTATTGAACTAAATATGACTCAACACATTAATTTAATTTTTTTTTAAATACTCCAATTATAACAATCAGTACAATAGTAATATTTCGATTTTTATTTTATTTCCCTAATGAAATAAGTTTAAAATATTCAAAAATAATTGTTAAGCTGTTGTCAAGAAGAACAACATGCATGCGGCTTGACGTCCTCGCGCTCCTGCTGTTTGCTTACGCTCACGCGCGTGTGCGTGCAAGTTCGACACATCAAGAAAAAAAGAACTAGCATCATTTTGCCAATATCTTAGCACACAAAAGTTTCTCTCAAAACATTCAGAATTAAGCTGACAAGCATCTGCTCAGTGAAAAATGATCGAGACGTCTTCATCTCGTGGTATAAAGGAGGAGAAATCCTGAACCAGTCCAGCAATCCTGATCTCAGCATCAACCTCAGTTTATCATTAGAGCTTCATTATAATGATCCAGAGACATACAGCTGTACAGCTGTCAATCCAGTCAACAATAAGAGCGTCCATCTTCACATTAAAGAGATCTGCCCACAACAGGAAGGTCCAAAAACTACATTTACCACAGAACTCTCTTCTTCCTGCCACAATAACTTGTGTGCTGTGTCTTCACAGAGAAACACATTCAATCACGTTCATGAATAACTCTCTCCTCTTTCAGTTTGTCAGGATCACTGTGGTGTCTCTGAGGCTCTGGTTCGTCTGCTTCTGTCTGGTATGCTGGGAATCACCACTGATGTATTTCTGGTTGAGCATCTGAGGTTCAGCTCATCTCAGAGAAGAGCTGCTTCTGTTTGATGACTTGCATGAAGTGTCTCAATGGCATATTTTTTTTTTTTTTTTGGGGTGGGGGTTTGGCATACTCTTTTCAGCACTATACTTTGGGACACACTTATTCTAATCTCACATACTATTTAGGATGGATAGTATGAACACTGAGACACAGGGTAGCTCTGAAGCATCCAGGAGAGAGGCCTGAATTACAGTCAATCTCTACAGCGCCACGCAGTGGTCAAACCACATAACTGCAGGCTCTTTCATTAGTTCATACTTGATTTACTCTGGGTCCAGAAATAAGGTAAATAGCTGGATATCTTCCAAATCTGATGTAGATATGGGTCATAAATATAGACACAATGGACACAGATCACAAGATGGCTTTTCAGCTCAATAGTGTCACTGATTCTGAATCTCTAAACAACAATGACTTATAAGAAACCTAGAAAAAGATTGACTTGAGTATTCTCAGTTTGATGGTTTGTTTTTATGTTGATCAACAGCATAAACATAAATATGTGAATTAAAAATAAGAAATGTTTTGGATAGAGTTTGACCATGCACTTTATATTTCACAGATGCTTCACAGAATCTCATTTACATGTCCTTTATATATATATATATATAGCCCTGCAAGTACAGCATTACAATACTACAGGTACTGTATTTTTTTTAATACCTTTTGTCTGAAAACCGCACTGTTTGGATTTTTTCGTGTCCTGCACAGAACAGTAAAGTAAAAACATTCAGTGTCTGTAACATCAGTGCTATATGCAAAAAAAAAAAAAAAAAAAAAAAAAAAAAGAGTTACCATACAGCCCTGGTATGATATTTATTGTTTTTACTGGAGTAAAAAAAGGAAAATAACAAGTAATAAAATTGGTGTCTTATCTCCATCCTGCCAGCAGAGGTCACTCACAGACCAACAAACACATTAGGCTTTATGTTTACGAAATTTATAGCGTTTACAAAACTGACAAATATATGTTTTCTATTCTTGTGTACAAATAATTGTTTCTTTTCTATTTGGTTTTCTCAAAAAAGTACATCCATCCCCTTGTTCTAGTTTCCTGTTTAATCTCTCTCCTAAATGTTGCTGGCGCATTAATATTCAACATACGATTACCAAACTGGGCAGAAAATGCACATTTAAAAAGTACTGGTATTTATTAAGTTACTCGTAACTAAAAATTAACAATTTTTTTCTTAAGAAGAACAGTATAATTAATAAAATAATAATTAATTTTTCTTTATTTTTTTTTCTTTATTGTTTATTTAAAAGGGACAATGCACATTAATTAACATTTTTTGTTTTACACTCAAAATGTAAATGCGCCAGAGTTAGCTAGAAAGCTAATTTTCATCTGTAGTCCCTTGGCAGATAAAAATAAAACACTAAGTATAATAAACACTAGTACCTAAAGAAGTACAAGAACCGCTGTCTTTCTGAGCATCTGAGGTTCAGCTCATCTCAGAGAAGAGCTGCTTCTTCTTCTATATGATGATGACTCAATGACAGGTTCAGTCAGCTCTTGTTGTTTTGTGAGTCCACACAAAGTCTTGTACTTATGTGTTCATCATCACCTATCAAGCTCCAAGTTCAGGTCCTTCTTCATTATTCACTGAAAGGGTTTTGTCAACCACAACCATCTCTAAATCTTCACCTGTGTCCGCTTCACCTGCTGATTGGAGAAAAACAAGAGTTTTTGTTCAGGGCTATTAAGTTCAAAAATATTGAAATAAACCAATATATTTATATCTATAGCCAATATTCATAATGTTTATTCAACAATTTATTAATCTATGGTATTGTATGGTAATAAAGAAGTCTTTCTCAGCAAAAAACTGATGGGTTTTAATTTATTAATTTGAATATGGTAATCAGTATTTGATTAATGATGATACTCATTAATTTACTATGAAAATGGGTCTTTTTGTTTACTTTGCAAAAATTGTCAAAATGATTGTAATTCAAAACTGACTGTCTTGTGAAAACTTCCTGAGATGGTAAATAAAAAAATAATAATCTGGCGGATGAAACTTCAAATCTTGACAGAAACAAGTAATAAAGCAGCAACAAAAAGTGGAAAATGTCTTTATATTAACGCAGCACACTGTACCCTGTGTTTTTTTTTTTTTTTAATGTGAAATGTTAAGTTCCTATAAGTAACATAATTTTTGTTTATGACACAAGACCCAGTGTCATCTGCTGGACTGACCTCCATCTGTGTTTGAGTTGAGAGAAGTGTTTTCCCTGGATCCTCTGGATCTTCAGCAATAGGATTATTTCGCTTCTTCTGTAGGAAGATGAAATCTGAGATTTAAAATCTTATGCACAAAGTTTTTAACACCAAAATATCATGCAAGCAGAGTTCAATGCACACAAACACAATGACATTTTATTGATCTACAATGACTTTAAATGAAGTCCTTCCTCACCAAAATATCTCAAGGACCTTCACAAGTCTTTCATAAATACTTGTAAAACAATAACTCTCCAAAAACAAAACTGCAGAGTAGAATGCAGTCTTCACTAAACGTTGCTGTTATTAAGTGCTACAATATTAATACAAAAACAGAAGTGCTGCGTAATTTACCAATGATCATACTTGCCTTTTTATAGTAGATGATAACAATGACCCCTGCAGTGACCCCTATGAAGCCCACTATGATGCTGTGTGTTATTCTGTGATTACGTTCTTCACTGACTGTGGTGTTTGTTTCATTCGTCCCAAGCGTCTCTTCTCCTTTGGTGGATATAGCAGCTGTGGTGAGTGGTTGCTCTGTATGGGACAAAAATAACTAGACATATAAACCTCTTCAAGACAAGATCTGAATCATTAACTGTAGACCGGCTGATAAGACATTGATATATGTTTACTAACGTCCTGGAAATATCTAGATGGATAGATCATTTTAGGAAGATTGCTGTCAGAGTTGGTGTGAAAAAGTAAATATGGCCTTTTAAAGTTTCTTCTTTAATATATGAGAACAAATGCTGGATGAGCATTTCATCAGTGTTAGCATAAAAGCTACATAATATAATAATATAACAGGTGTATTGTGCAGAATCTTGCGCCCTTCTGTATGTAAAGACAGGGTCCTTGTTATTTTTAAATAACAGTGTACAACATAACTCACTAGAAGAGAAATCCCTGTCAAATTACTGATATAAACCAACAGAATTAAAAAGATGTATATAAAGAAAATACTTAGTATAATATAACATTGGTTTAAGTGTTTTTTTATTATTATTTATGTAATGCAAAACTCTGAATCACATTTATCAACTATACTGTACTTCAATCTAAATAAAGCACTTTATAAATTAAACTGAGAATACAGTATTTTATAGTGTCTAGAGACCAGAATTGTGATCAACGTTTGTGGTTAGTAGGCAAGGCAAGGCAAGTTTATTTATATAGCACATTTCATACACAATGGTAATTCAAAGTGCTTTACATCAAAGAAAGTAAAATAATCATGAAAAAGAAGAAAAAAAATAAAACAAGCAATTTTAAAACTTTTAAAATGATTAAAACGTTTACTTAAAATCAATTTAAAAACAGTTAGAAATTGATTTTATATAAAATAAAACAGTGAAGATATAGTGCAATCAGTTCGGACATAGCACAGTGCTCATTCAATAAATGCACAGGTAAACAGATGGGTTTTAAATGTGACTAGTGTTTTAGCACATCTGATCTCTTCTGAAAGCTGATTCCAACTGCGGGCAGCATAGTAACTAAAGGATAACTCCGCTTGTTTTGTGTGAACCCTTGGTGTTTCTAACTGACTCGATCCTAGTGATCTGAGTGCTCTGTTAGGCTTATATTCAGTGAACATATCTGAAATATATTTCGGTCCTAGGTCATGCAGTGACTTATATACGAGTAAAAGTATTTTAAAATCAATCCTAAATGTAACTGGAAGCCAGTGTAAGGACCTGAGGTATGGTGTGATATGCTCAGATTTTCTGGTTCTAGTCAGAATCCTGGCAGCAGCGTTCTGGATGAGCTGCAGCTGTCTAATGGTCTTTTTGGGAAGGCCAGTGAGGAGCCCATTACAATAGTCCACCCTGCTGGTGATAAAGGCATGAACAAGTTTCTCCAAGTCTTGGCTGGAAACAAAACATCTAATTCTTGCAATGTTTTTTAAATGATAGTATGCTGATTTAGTTACTGCTTTGACATGACTACTGAAACTAAGGTCTGTCTCCAGAATCACACCAAGATTCCTGACTTGATTTTTAGTTGTTTGACCCCTTGAATCAAGGTATGCATTCACCTTGAGAACTTCATCTTTGTTTCCAAATGCAATGACTTCAGTTTTTTCCTTGTTTAACTGAAGAAAGTTCTGGCACATCCAACTATTAATTTCTTCAATGCATTGGCAGAGCGAGTCAATGGGGCTGTAGTCATTTGGAGATAAGGCTAGGTAAATCTGGGTATCATCAGCATAGCTGTGATAGGCAATTTGGTTATTTCTCATTATTTGACTCAGTGGAAGCATATACAGGCTAAACAAGAGCGGTGCAAGAATTGAGCCTTGTGGGACTCCGCATGTCATGGACGTCCACTTAGACTTATGCTCTCCTAGACTCACATAATAGCCTCTCCCTTCTAAGTATGACCTGAACCATTTGAGTACCATCCCAGAAAGCCCGACCCAGTTTTCCAGTCTCTCTAGTAGTATGTTATGATCGACAGTGTCAAACGCAGCACTGAGATCTAGCAATACCATCACCGATATTTTGCCAGAGTCGCAATTTAAGCGAATATCATTTATTATCTTAATGAGTGCTGTCTCTGTGCTGTGATGTGGTCGAAAACCAGATTGAAAATTGTCCAGGTATCCATTTGAGTTTAAGTATTTGTTCATTTGATTAAAAACTACCTTTTCTATAATTTTGCCTATAAAAGGAAGATTAGATATTGGTCTGAAATTGCTCAAAATTGTGTTATCAAGATTGCTCTTATTCAGGAGGGGCTTAACAACTGCAGTTTTTAGGGAGTTTGGAAATGTCCCAGAAAGAAGTGAGGCATTCACCACTTCTAAAAGATCTGCTTCTAAGCAGTTAAGCACACTTTTGAAAAAAGATGTGGGAAGTGTGTCAAGACAGCAGGTTGATGATTTTAGTTGCTGCACTATGTCTTCCAGAATTTTGCTATCAATTGTTTCAAAAATGGACATAGTATCTTTTTGATATTGTGGCCGAATCTGTCTGACCTCTGCATTACTTGAGGATGTGCTAATCGCCTTCCTGATATTGATGATCTTCTCGGAAAAGAAGGAAGCAAACTCATTGCATTTGCTGTCTGATAGCATTTCACTGGGAATCTGACTTGGGGGGTTTGTCAGTCTCTCAACAGTGGCAAAAAGAGTACGAGTGTTATTTAAGTTACTGTTTATAAGGTTTGAGAAGAAATTCTGTCTAGATGTGGCTAGTTTCACATTATAAGCATGAAGGCTGTCTTTATAGATGCTATAGTGAATTTCAAGTTTTGTCTTCCGCCACATCCTCTCTGCTTTTCTGCATTGTCTTTTCATAGTCTGAACTGCTGTTGATCTTCTCCAAGATGATTTCTGTCTGTTTGTTTTCTTACTGACTATTATTGGAGCAATATCATCAATAACATTCTTAACTTTTGAGTTGAACGAATCAAGGAGAATATCAACAGAGTCTGCAGAAATGCTTGGTGTTAAAGATATAGCCTCCGTAAATAGTACACGTGTGTTCTCGTTTATGCATCTCCTTCTAACAGAGACAGATCTAGATTCAGTGGTAGCAGAGATCAATATATCAAAGAAAATACAGAAGTGATCAGATAGTGCTACGTCCTTAATAACAATGGATGAAATGTTTAGACCCCTACTGATGATTAAGTCTAGAGTGTGTCCACCTTTGTGTGTGGGTCCATGCACATGCTGAGTCAAGTCAAAAGTGTTTAAAACCGTTATCATTTCTTTTGTAGTATTGTTTTCTGCATTATCTATGTGAATATTAAAATCGCCTGCTATTGCAAAACAGTTAAACTCTGAGGAAATCATTGATAACATTTCTGTGACCTCTTCAACAAATGCTGAAGAGTATTTTGGAGGCCTGTAAATAATAATAAACAGAATGCGTGGAGCACCTTTCAGCACAATCCCTAGATATTCGAAAGACAAGTACTGACCAAATGACCAAATGTTTGCATTGATAGACATCTTTAAATAGAGCAGCTACACCCCCACCTCTCCTAACAGTCCTGCAAACACTCATGTAAGTGAAGTTAGGAGGGGCTGCTTCATTGAGGACTGTTGCATTGCAGCTGTCTTCAAGCCATGTTTCATTTAGAAATATAAAATAAAAGTGGTTATAAAGTCATTGATTAGAAATTATTTATTTTTTAGTGAGCGAATGTTTAAAAGTGCTAACTTGATGGCAGTGCTTGGTGTCTTTACATCAATCTTAGTTTGATGCATAATAGGCCGCAGATTAGATGAGTTTGCCTTCGGCTTGAGATGGCCTTAGACTTTCTATCACGCGATAAAACTGAAATAGAGAAAGCTACAGGCACACTGGGTTCCCGCTTGTTCAGTAGGCATTTGTGAATGTTGCTGCTATTATAGCGGGGACGTGACACATATCACTGAGAGCTGCTATCAGTTGTTTTTGGTTCACCTTCAGCAGATAGAGGGTTTGGGCCCTGGCGTTGTGGCAGCGGTCGGATAGCTCTCACAGGAACAGGGCCCACAGTCTTTGGTTGTTGGGGGGCCCGCCGTTTTTTTGTTGATATCTGGGGGCTAGCAGCGAATGAGTGAGAGAGTTTAGTCCCTGCATACACCAATTCCTCCATTTTCTGTGAGAAGCACAGAAGTGGAGATGCTGGAGAGAGGGATAATGTGTCTGGTGAGATGGGCTGTGTCTCTGTTGTTTCCGGTGGCTGTGATGTGTTGTCCTGGCTTCCCTGGCTGTTTTCCAGAAAGTCGTACTTGGGTGGTGAATCTTGTAGCTGTTTTGATACATCACAGTCTGTCTGTGAGGAGCTCTGTGGGCAGGGCTCAGCAGGGATAGTGTCCATGAGCAGTGCTTGTTTTGGCTGCGTGGTGTTATCAGTGTCCTTGCGGGATATGTCAACCACATGATGACTCGGACCCGGTGTGTGTGTGCTGAATGGATTGACACACTCTGGTGAAGGATGACGGAGGGAGAAGTAGATATTGTCCTTAAGCACTCTGGCACCAAGTTTGTTTGGGTGGAGGCTATCCGGTTTAAACAATTGTCTATGGCCCCAGAAAAGATTGAAGTTGTCGATGAAATTCACTCCTTTTATATTACAAGATCTTTGTAGCCATGTGTTCAGCCCAAGCAACCGTGAAAACATATTTGTTCCCCTTGCTGGGAGTGGTCCACTGATGAACGACTGAACTTTGAGTCTTCGAAGTGTTTCAAAGAGTTCACTGAAGTCCTTCTTAAGGAGTTCTGACTGCTCTTTCCGAATATCATTCTTCTCCACATGGATGATGATTCGATTTGTAGTCTTGTGCTTCATCAGAATGTTCTGAAGTTCCTTGTTCACATCAGAGACCGTTGCTTGAGAAAGGCAGCATGTTGTTGTAGTCCTGCTACGGATGTTTCTGATAACAGCGTCACCCACTATCAGAGTCCTTGGCTCGGCTGCGCTCTGAGCTGAATGCCGCTGTCTGCTCGTCCTTGAGCACCTGTTAGTAGCGGTGTATAACTGCTGGCTGATCCGATCCATGTTTAAATACATTTGGGGATTCCTCACCCGCATTCATAAATGCTTGAAATCTGTTCTCAAGATGTATAGGGGTTTGTAGAATACCAGTATTTACAAGTCTTGTCATAGTCGAATCTGGCGTAGAGGAAGCTATGGCAGCAACACGAGAAACTCGTGACAATCTGATGTCTCGTGTTCCTTTGGGTCTCGCTCCCTGTTTGTGCCATTGATTAGTGTGGCGATCAGTTTCGGCTTGTTCCTCTACACTTGGTATAAACTGTTGAGATTCAGAAGATTCATGGGACTCACCAGCTGTAGGCTTAGGGGGTCCATGACGACGGTCTGCTAAGTGTTCCGTCTGTTTTGGAAGTCCAGAAAGTAACTTTGTTTCAAGAATCACAATCCTTTGTAGAAGTTTGCAGCAGTTCATGCAACAAGTAGATCCAACAGGAGGCATTTTCTCTCTCTTCTGTTTGAATGTAGGCTGTTGTTATCCCGTCACAGGAATGTAAGCTGTTAGCAGTGGGAGACAAAGTCTTCTTTTTGTAGTATTATTCCAGTCCCAATGTTTTTAGTTTTAGCGTTTGTGCCAAAAATCTGTTGTTTGAGCACTGTGCTGATCTCTTGAAGTAAAAATCTTAGAAAAATTATAAAAAAGTACAGAAATAAGAAGCAAAGCGCAGAGCAGTAAGCTAGAACGTCCGAACGGTAGCAAAGCCGGAAGCAAAGACTTTAGTAGTTGTGTTAGGGAAGTAACACATAGCATCTTAATTATATTTCGCAATTCCTTACATGGCAAATACATATTTTAGGTATTTTACGAGTTGCACAATTCGTACGAATGACCTACACCTAGCCCCGCCTCTAAACCTAACCGACACAGCAGTTTAGACAAAGTGTATAAAATCGTAAATTTGTAATTGGTACGAATTAGCCACCTCATAAAATACGTACAAATTGGTTGTGAGATAGCGTATAGTGATATGTAACCTATTGTAGACACTGTATATCCTGTACTTACTGCTTACTGCACTTCTGGTTAGATGCTAACTGCATTTCTTTGCCTTGTACCTTACATCTGCAATGACAATAAAGTTGAATCGAATCGAATCTAATTACCACTGGTTAGACTATTTGTTAACAGTGTTAACAAGAGAAAGCTCTTGGACAGAAACTTTTACTAACATGATGAGCACATGAGCATGAGTTTGTCTGATGCCCCCCCCCCCCCCAACCCTAACCCACCACAGAATATAACGTCCATTCATCGATACAATCCAAATATAGTATTTTTTTTTACTGTTGATTGTTAAATTATGCCACATTCACCTTCCAACAGTGACCTACTGTCCAACTCAGCTTCAGTATCATATCACTGTAGATTTAATAGAAACTCACCGCTGACCGTGACTTCGAAGAGTTTCTTCTTCCAGATGTTAAAGTTATCGATATAAGAGACAGTGTAACATCCCTCATCACTGACTCGAGCATCACTGAAGTTTACAGACAAACTCTCCGTGTCAGATCTGATGGAGAATCTGTCTGATTTCTTGACGGAGCAGCCCCTCTTCTCCTCCTCAGGGGAACAGTAACGGATAATGGGTGCTCCTGTCCCGTCTTCACACTTTTCTAACATCGCTTTCCTCACATTCCCCGGTGTTTCGACTCGTAGGGTGACGTTTTCTCCACTCTTTACCTCCACTCTCTCACTGTCCCCCACAACAGCTGATGAAAAATAATATTTGTACCTTACACATAATCACACTTTATATCAGGGTTACCAACTTTTATGATCACCTTGGAGTGAGATTTTTATTTATTTTCTTTTGATGGTGGTGGTGGGAGGGGGTTCAGTATCAGTTAATGTGTATTTACTGTAAAAATAAAGGGGAATAAAAATATTTTCATGAATCCAGTCGAATGCATTTTTAAGTACCATTTTAAACTCGGTTTAAATTCAGTGTTTGCTTGCATTCATTGTGTGTAATTATGTGAGTATTATTAAAAACAGATGTAGGCCTAAGTTTTAAACTTTTTTAAATTTCTTATTTAAAAATCTAATGTTTAATTTTGTCTAACTATTTATTCTAAAGAAAAATTAAGCAAGTATGACCTGCAATATTCTATATATATTTATATATATTTATATTTATATATATATTTATTCCATATATATATATATATTCCAAATATTGTATTTATACTACACTAATTGTAATATAGATATTAGAAAACCATAATAATTGCACAAATAGTATTTATTACCAAAATATATCTTCAAAATATTAAATAAATATTATTGAACTAAAATATACAACACTTATTTAACTGAAAAAATAGTTAAGCTGTTTGGTCACATTATAAGTAACCCTCAGTTATTTCTGAGGTTAAAGAAAACCATATAAATGTTGCCTCTCCATCACTCTCCAGAATAAAGTGATCCTTTAAATGCCATCGACGTAATAATCAATGCATAATATGCTGTCATGTTTACAAAAAAATGCAGTAAATAATAACTGTATAACGAAGCTGTCGTGTATCCAACTTAAACCCATTCAAATCACTGTCCTGTCCCCACGCTGGTTTGTTTAGGTTTGCTCGCTTGATCACGTGACCGCGCGGCGAAACCGGCAACTCGCTTGGATCTGGAAGCGCAACATTTGATGATTTACGCCATATTAATTGCATTTAAAATGCCATTGATTGTTAGAATTGCGTATCAAAATGTGTAATCTGAGATTTAGTTTGATTCCGCAAGCAGGATTGTCACTTTGTCGTGAGGTTTACATAGACAGCGCGAGACAGAGTTAACTGATGCTGTGGTTTACTTGAAGCGTCTCTTCGGTTCATCACGGTACGTAAGAGTTGACGACCCTGCTTTATAAAAGAACGACAAATAGATATAACGGATAACTTTGCTTTACTCACCGGCGATGCAAAGACAGGCTACGATGAGAACGAAGAAACGATACATGTTAAAGAGATCTTCTAAGTTTGTCCTTTGTTTGGTAAAAAGACCTTATTAGCGGCTACGTGATCTATCAAGCAATGAATGTGTCAAGATAGACAAGCACGACAGTAAAGCCATCTACAGGCAAGTGTGGAACGGGGCAGAACTGTCCTCTAGGCTCGGTGACGTTTATTGTTTACCTACTTGCAATCTTTAGAGAGTTGTAGCGGTTAGCAGCCAGTCAGATCACCTTATGCAAATACAAACGCAGATAATAGTTTGCACATCAGTCAACCACCCCACAAGTAAACACATTCCTCTTTGACAAACGAATCTGACTCCTCAGCCTCTTATATACAGAACACTGCTTTTATCCCCACTTGAAGAAAAGGGCAACTTGCCTAATGATTCTGGATCCAGAAAGTAGGTGGGTTATTAAAACGGACAAATTGGGTATTGTAACCAAAATATATCACAGAATCTGATGATGGGCATGAGTCATTATTAATTTCTTATTATCATGAACTTATTGACAGTGAGGTGATTAGAGCTGAATCCTCAGTTTAGTTTCCTCCAAAAACCAAAATGAACAAACTCCGAGCAATAAAACTAAAATAAACCTTTAGGCTACTATCACATTATCACTCACAGCACCTGAAGAAATTAAGATTTATAGTTAAATGCTAGGTAAAGTTTCTCCACGCTTGTTTTAAAGACCCGTTATGTTTGACAAACAGACACCACTTTGAGAATTATCTAACGTTAAAATGGTTTACTTACCGGTGATGACAACATGTTATGAAACTGAAGAAGAGGAACATAATGAAGCTGAGGTCTGTCACTTGATGTAACAACACTTCATTCTAACACCGGCAAGATGTTACTCTTACTGCGGCCACAATATATAAACCACTACCGCTACGTCAGCTGTAAGGTCACCGTTGTTTTCAGATCTGGAGCACGAGGCGCTGAAACTGACGTGTGCCCCGAGTCTATTTTTGACAGCACATTTTTGACGGACAAAATTTCACAATAAAAGTGATTAAAACACACACACACAAACACACACAGTGTAATCATGTCTAGTGTGTCTAACAGGAACTGAGTAGCTATAGCTATTAGAAAAGAAAATGAAGAATCAAAAATATGAAGGCTATAGAATAATTACCTATATAAACTTATTTTAATTATTAATTTCGGGTTAAAGAATGGTGTATTATAAAAAAAAAAAAAAAACTTAAAAACAGTCAATATCGACAATATTTGGATATAGAACAATAGGCTATGATCGGAGCTGTTTTGTTTACAATTTACATGCGAATCCCTGTGTCCAGATGCAGGAAAGACTTCATTTTAATAAATAAAAAGCACAAGGCAAAACAGAAACTGATCAAACAAGAACAAGATCGGGACACAATTCTGCAACTGAAGAGAGAAATAACACTTGCAATACGATTAGCACTTAAAGTTGAAATACAATTCACAATTCAGTCAGACAGTGTGGTGGGAGTGTGGTGTATAAATTGTCCAACACAATGAGTAACCTCCAAGAGTTATCGTAACATCTGTGTAGAGTTAAGGTAAAGGGGTCTGGGGAGATGAATGTAAAGAGTGAACAGGTGTATGGAGACCGGGAGATGGGGACCTCTGGTGGAGAGAGGGAGAAACACTCATGACGTTATGTTATTATGTTGGCTTGTAACATACTGTTATGCTATTTAAACTTCTTCTTTTTCTTCTTCTTATAATCATGTTTCTGAGACTAAATTCCAAACGTATCTCCTCCTAGGGCTTTAAAGCCACAAGCCCCAAACTTGGCAAACACCTCCAGGATAGAGCGGTGCTTGTTGCTATATCTTTTCAGACTGATCAGACTTAAAGTTTTCTTTTATTAATTTTTAAATGTAAAAATACATTACCCATAGACTTGCATTGTCTGAGAAAACCTATACTTGTTTAAACCGGTTAAAAATACAAGTAAATAATACAATTTCCTTCAAACTGACAAGCTAAACCAACATCTGATTAGTACAGGGGTTAGGGCTCATTAATAATTTATTTCTGGTCAGAGAGCAGTCAGAAAGGTGAGAGAAGAATCACGGCTGGTCAGCTCAGGCAATGTCTACACGGAGCTCACAACGAGCGAATTCATTCTTATTTAAAGGTGCCATCTATAATGTTTGGCAAAAAAAATCAAGTCATACTCCACATTCCATACCAGATGGGGGCAGTATGCCTCAATAAAGTAAATTGGTCTACTCTAGAGTAACAAACGAGAAACGGCATAGTCTCTGTGCTCCGCCCCTACCTTCACAACAACACTACAGCCGTAGCCGAAGCCTAACTGTGCGTTCACACCGCCGGCGTCTAGAGCGTCAAAATCACTCTTACCGCTCTGCTCACGACGCTGCAGAAAGATTTGTGAGCGCTCAGACGCTCTAACGTAGATCGAATGCTTATTTTGTATTTAAAGCGGCCACAAAGCAAACAAGCTTGTTGATCTTGTGCAGACTAACCAAAAGGAGTTATAACCTCATTAAATATTGTTGTGGACAAAATATTAGGATCCTTTACTTAAAATGAACAATCTCAGACACCTTGGTCCACGTATCACTTTTAATTTATTTTTTTATGTCCCTGTACGCAAACAGGGACACATCATAGATTAATACAAACGCTAAACAGCAATAATCAACCTGTCCTTTATTCTGCTTGGGAAATAATGTGCCAACTCTCAAGCATTCAGCGTGAGACACATGCAATTGACTCTTTTCACACGCTTTCACGCCACACATCCATTTTTTCACGCACAGAAAAACTCCTTTTCTTATCGGATTTGATTTG
This sequence comes from Carassius gibelio, assembly GCF_023724105.1. Lineage (NCBI taxonomy): Eukaryota > Metazoa > Chordata > Actinopteri > Cypriniformes > Cyprinidae > Carassius > Carassius gibelio. The sequence goes on from NC_068418.1 coordinate 24,925,688, forward strand.
TGATTCCGAGCGCGGTTGTTTCCCTGTAGCGGGTGTTGGTCTCTTGCCAAGGGCTCCAGTTCAGCCATCCTTTCTCTCTCTTCCCTGAACTGAAATGAAGTACTGTGCTGTACTTTCCACATGATTGACATCAGGTTCAGGTACGCCGACAAGCCGTGCGAGTTATTCGTGTATTGCAGGTTGGCTGGTGGTTATGTTGCCCGCATACCGCCTCCCATGGCCGAAACTGGTATTATGACACCTGTCGGTCCGGGGCTAGTAATGCTAATGCTAATTAAGGTTGATATCTCTGCAGCACTATAACTTGACATTTTTTTTCTTGACATCATCACCCTTATTTCTTCTCATTCCTTGCGTGTAGGTCATGTTATGGATATTTTTACCTCAATTTTTGCATGTGGCACCTTTAAGACCTTTTAAAATTAAATTATATCGGCAATTGCACGCAATCTACCCGTTAGAACACGCAAGAGCTAAATTCAGATGTTTCTGAACTGTTTAAAGTAATAACATGATATATTCGCGGCAGCCAACTGTCCGCGAGCTCGCAATGTATTCCTCTGAACACTTGAAGTCCACATAGAGAATTTACAGCCTTTCACATTAAAACACTGCAGCGAAACGGCACAAAACAATTAAAAGAATATATTATACACATGAAAATTAGTGTTTATATGTGCTTGTGAGATTTTCTCTATCAGACTGAACGTCACATAGATTGATCAGGGCTGTACAACATGGTAAAGTCATTTATGTATATTTTAAAGAGCTTCTTAAAATACAATATTACTCCGAATGCACACAATCCACCCATTAGAACACAACAAGAGCAAAATCCAGGGGTTTTTGATCCGTGTATGTGTGCAAAATGCGATATTTGACATCATGAAGGAAAAAAAAGTCACATGACAGCCGCGTTTCGGGGCGAGATCGGACAAATAAATACACATTTCACACTGACAAGCTAAACCAACGAACATATGTTATTATTACCGGGTCAGATCTCATTAATAAATTATGTCTCTGGCCAAAGAACAGAGAGAAAGACTAGAGAGAAATGAGCGCTTCATCCGCATTTTTCAAGAGCTTCCAAAAATAATATCACAGCGAATGCACTAATCCACCCATTAGAACACAACAAGAGCAGAATTCAGGTGTTTTTGCGCTGTTTATGTGTGCAAAATGAAATATAATTTGACAGCGTTATACAGCTTATGAATACTGGAAGGAAAAAAAGTCACGACAGCCTTTTAACTCTGGAGTCGTTTAACGCATATACGCGTTTTGAGTCATTTTCTCCCGATAACCCCGAAAATTACTTAAATTACACTTTCAGTTTTAATCGTACAGATAAGAGCAAAACATCAATCGAATCTGTAAAGGGTCTACTTTTTTTTGGATACAAACATAATAACAACAAAACTTTGTGCACTTATAAAATAAAGATAACAAACAAGGTGTGCTGTCTGCTGCCTTTGTCTGCGCTGATCGTCATTTACAAACATGTCATTAAAATGAAGTGTAACTCCGTGAATACTCAACGAAGAGACATGAGAGAGATATCTATAGAAAGCTTGACATGTCTACTTTTAAACCAAGTGCTGCCGAACAAATATTCTGTGATAAAGTAATCCACATCAAAACAACGCGATGTCCTTTTTTCACATCTCCCTTCATTATATCTAATGTGTATGGAAGGCCAAGAGGGTCAAATACACGTGAATTTTAACGCGTCAACAACACGTTAAATACATGTATTTCACGCGTATACAACACGTATTTAACGCGTTAAATACGTGTTGTTTACACGTGAAAAATCAGCGCGTATTTAACGTGTTAAATACACGTTAAATACACATGAAATACACATGAAGTACGCGTTAAAAATCAGTTTGAACAGGTCAATGTCATTGGCTGCTGAGGACTTGGGTCAAACCACTTCTGTGAGCTTAGAGGGGTGTACCATTCATAGACAGGCTACCACCATTTAACATGCTATAGATCAGCTTATTCAGCCTTATTATTTAGTCTTTTTTCTTTTCTGTTTTGTATAGCCTATAGAAATAATATATTTAACGTCCTACGACCTAGCGTCCACATATGTGGACATCACATTTTTAGTTGTGTGCACCATAAAACTTAATTCTGTGTAACTGGAACCTGTTGTACACAAACATGGACACTTACACTGCCATCCGGTGGGGTCAGAAGAGAAAAACACTTTACACAGAAATTCCAAGATGGCGGCGAACACATCTGAAAAGTCAGGCAGCCACACCAGACCAAAACGTCCACAAGGTAAAAAATCTAATAAAATTTAATTGTTGATTCTTGTTAAGTTATGCATAATGGTGTTGTATGATTAATATGGCATGAAAATTTGACAAATTTTTGTAACAGTAAAGATTTACTATTTTGCTAAACTTGAAGTACACATATGTGGACAGTGGGACTTAACTTTGTTGAAAATGTAAAAATGTTAGCAAAAAATTTTACTGTGAAAACATAGTTTGTGAAGAATTTGTTAGAAAACATCAATTTACAATAATTTACAACAGTATAAATTGACATTGCACATGTGATAAATTACTTTACATTGATTTTTAGTCTTTGAAAATTTAAAAATGTTAGCAAAAATGTAGTCTGGGAAGAATTAGTTAGAAAACATCAATTTACGATAATTTACAACAGTATAAATTGACATTGCATGTGTGAAATAACTTTACATTGATTTTTAGTCATTGAAAATGTAAAAATGTTAGCAAAATTGTAGTTTGGGAAGAATTTGATAGAAAATATAAATTTACAATAGTTTACAACAGTATAAATCGACATTGCATGTGTGAAATAAATTTACATTGATTTTTATTTGTTGAAAATGTAAAAATGTTAGCCAAAGTGTAGTTTGGGAAGAATTTGATAGAAAATATAAATTTACAGTATTTTGCAACAGTATAAATTGAAGTTGCATGTGTGATAAATAACTCTACATTGATTTTTTTATTCGCTGAAAATGTAAAAACTTTAGCAAAAAATTTAGTTTGGGAAGAATTTGTTAGAAAACATCAATTTACAATAGTTTACAACAGTACAAATTGACGTTGCATGTATGATAAATAACTTTACATTGAATTTTATTTTATTTTTCTCCTGATATCATTTTCAGGGCGTATTCCTCTTTTAAAGGCACTGGAATTAGTTTTGGAGTCAATTGCTGGGGACAACTCAGAGGTAGAGGACTTGTCTGACATTGACGACCCCGTAGAGGATGTTGATTACCATCCTCCACAACAGGAGCCAAGCAGCAGTGAGGAGGAGAGTAGTGGGGATGAAGACCCCACTCCACAGTCCACTGAGGCCAGCCGGGGACGTAAACGTCTCCGTGGTGAAACTTATGGTTATCGTTCAGACCATAGCATTGCCATTTTGCGCACTCCCAGACGTCAGAGTCTGATGGCTCAAATGATGACCCTGAAGAGCCAACACCAGGACCAAGCTTTCCAAGACAACCCATGCAAGGATGAGGAGTGCTGCTCAATTGACCCCAAACCTAGCCAGTTTGAGCCTGAGAAGTAAACTAAGCTTGACAGAGAAGGCTGGACCCCACTGGACTATGTAAACCAGTATATTGATAAAGATTTAATGAAACTGATTGTATACTGCTCCAATGCTAGAGTACTAGCTAGGAGTGGGTACCCACTCAACACATCAGTTGGGCTGTTATGTGATATGACAGCTTGTTTCTTACAAATGGTGTTTTTTCCAGATCCATGTTCACAAGCTGAAACATTTATATATGCAACAGTAACAATAAAAAATGTTCAGGTACAGTACCCAGAATTTAAATAAAAGAGATTTGCACTTTGTTACACAATGGTGTCTTGATTGTTTTCTGTGAATACAGACCTAGTGTCCACATATGTGGACATCATTTTTTTCAAAAAGAGCTTCATGTTCAAAGATAATTTTTTTATATTATATTTATTGGTTCCTCCTAACCCCAAATAGCTAGAAGAAATCTAAAATACATGCCAAACCAATGTTCGGGTCTTAGGAGGTTAAGTTTCAGTTTTATAAAATATTTATTTTTTAATAAATATTAATTAAAATTTTGTGGTGAGAGTATAAAGTTTATAAAAGTTACAGTATTTTGTAATGAAACAGGACTTTTTGTTTAGCTCTTGACTCGCTGAAGTATACTATATATAGTGTCCCTTCTTTAATTTTTCAGTAATGTGTGATAACTTAAAATATGTTGTCAGTACTATTAAGATCAAATTGAATGGTATTTAGGAGATTATGGTTTTTGCATGACTTATTTCGCATTCAGCTAGACAACCCTGTCGTAGCTGTTTTCATAGCCTAGGCTTTTTATTAAAAAAGAAACTGTTGCAGGTGTATTTGTTTATGGTATTATTATTTTTTTGCAGCGGGGCAACTCAAGAATGTTGGGCACACAAGTACTGTGGCTCTTTTGCCCCGTGGCCAAGATGTCCAAGCCAACATCAAAGGTAGTTCACTAACTTTTAATTCTAGTTACACTTATTATACAATTCATTTAAAGCAAAAAATATATTTTACACACAAAATGAGATGACAGACAGAGAAACTCTCATTCACAACTGAATTAGCTATTCAATTCAATTCAAGTTTATTTGTATAGCGCTTTTTACAAAACAAATCGTTACAAAGCAACTTTACAGAAAATTATGTTTCTACAATATTTAGTAGTAGCTAGTAGTTTGTGCACGTTTGACAGGATTTTAGAAAAAATAAAAAAAATAATAATAATACAAGACGCAGTCAGCTAGACGATGAACTATCAATATTATTAATTAAGTTATTATATGATGCAGTCACACATTTGGTAATAATTGTTAGTTCTGTTTGTTGATTCAGGGTTAGCATAATCTGAGGTCCTCTGAGGGTCAGCATCATCTCTTCTCAGGTGTTCTGGATCCAGACTGGAGCTTGTTTAAATCCTAGTTACCATGGAATGTAAATCTACAAGATTCTGTGTAGTGTTTTTTGGTCCAATAATTAATATCTCTGTCTTATCCGAATTTAATTGGAGAAAATTATTTATCATCCAATCTTTTACATTTTTAACACACTCTGTTAGCTTAGATAATTGGGAAGTTTCATCTGGTCTCGTTGAGATATATAGCTGAGTATCATCAGCATAACAGTGGAAGCTAATTCCGTATTTTCTAATAATATTACCAAGGGGCAACATGTATATTGAAAATAGATGGGGATCTAGGACGGATCCTTGTGGCACTCCATATTTTACTGATGATAAATGAGATGACTCCCCATTTAAGTAAACAAAATGGTAGCGATCGGACAGGTAGGATCTAAACCATGCCCTTGAATACCTGTATAGTTTTGTAATCGATCTATGAGTATGTCATGATCTATGGTGTCGAACGCAGCACTAAGATCAAGTAAGACTAGAAATGAGATTCAGCCTTGGTCTGACGCAAGGAGCAGGTCATTTGTAATTTTAACAAGTGCTATATGGAAAAGTGACATCTCCTTTTGTAAGTCATATGGATAAGAAACAAAGTAAAAGTTAGTGATACTGATAAGACATTTTATTTTTGGATAAACTATTTTATTCACAACATTATCTCTCTTAAAATGCCATACAGTGTAATAATAATCAGAAAAGTCCTGAGCTAGATCAAGCTTTTTTGATCTCTGCAAACCAAACTCACTTTAAAGATCTTTATTTTCTCCTCATTAACAGAAGGATTTTATCATTACTGAGCTCCACACTGCAGAGCTGCTTTATAACAGAAAATCAGGCTGTAATTCTGACCGAAAGGGACACTGACTCTGGTTTTTCATGTTTAATACTGTAAAGCTGCTTGATTTAAGGCTATCTATTACATAAACTATGTGTTTGTAGTTCTGGATCTAATGCTTCTCCAAACCACAATGCATTGTGGGCAGTTTTAGCCGTTAAGAGTGCACATGGGTCCACACTTAAAAAATCGACCTGAAATAGTAGACCATCCAGGGACTTTTGGCATAATGTTTTCAGCATACTATACTTTGGGACATACTTATTCTAATCTCACATACTATTTAGGATGGATAGTATGAACACTGAGACGCAGCAAGCGTGTACGTCTGCGGACTGCAAGACGGGGGCGTAACTTGAAGTGGGCGTAACTTGAAGTAGGAGGCGTAACTTGAAGTTGTCCAAATCACAAAGAACCACGCGAGATCTCAAAACGATAAGTTGTTGGCAATATGGCGGCTTTAAATAGGGCACAGAGTAGAATATTGATTACGTTTTAAGGGAGGCAGGGGTTTTAGGTTTTTATGTGTGTGTAGATATTAATGTTAGGGGACAATGTGAGAGAGGTGTACGTTTTAGTAAGAAAACGTATTATCTGATCCACACTCCGGAACAGAAGAGGGCGGTAATGCACCAATAAACTGGATGCCAACCGCCGTTAAACTGGAAAGAAGACGAATATGACAGCTTGCTGTGAGAGTGAGAGACAACTGTGAGAATATAATATTTATATAGCATATTTGTGATTTTGCTGTAAACATGTTTTATAATGTTTCACTTTTGTCAACACTGCTATAGATGAGTGTAAGTCATGTAAACAAACAAATCTATGTAAAGTAACTAAACATAAGTTATCTATTTTATTTGTCCATTTGCAATATTGATAATTTAAAGAACATTTGTGTTGGATAAAAAGTGAGTTACATCAGTTATTATCTCAACATGTACATGCAGTATATCACAGATATATGACAGAGGAGACTGACACTTGTCTGGATGTTACAGGGACAGATGAGATACACGTGTGTTTATCTGCTGCAGAGACACTGATGAAGGAATGATGCCATCAAAGGATTTGTGTAAGTACACTACAAAAATAAATGAAACATTTTAAATCTTAAGTTGTATTTTATTTTAATGTAATTTTAAACAACGATTACACCTCTTTACTTATTCTTGATTTCTGTGCATTTGCTGCAGATCTTTTGTGGTGGAGCAGGACCTGCAAGGAAAGGTGAAAAAAAGGGAAAACCTGAAACAAAAGAATGATGTAATGACTTTTTGTATTGTGTATGTATATTTTTGTAGGACATGAAAATTTCTGTTGACTGGTGTGTGCACTGAGGATGGAGAAGACCACAGCATCATCCTGGAAATGATCGAGAGTCACAGATGAGACGCTCCATCACTCCGACCTGCCCTTTACTGTCTCATCAGGACCAGATGCTGCTGTGGTGTTTTCATCCTCAGTTCGAATACCAGGGAACACATGCTAGGTAAAAACTGTTAGTCTGAATGCACTGTAAGTCGCTTTGGATAAAAGTATAATTTATTTAAATATTTGAACCACTTCAGTGGTTTAGCCCACCAGGGGTGCAGGCACACGATTGTTTGGAGCACAGATTGTCCTGCACGTGTTCCCCTGCTCTAGCTTCAAGGTTGTATGGTTCAGACAGCCGTCATCATGGTCTTCCTCATCCTGTTGCTCAATGACATCCCCGTTGAGAAGAGTGAGATTGTTCAGATCGCAAGAGGATGTTGGGTTCACCATCTGTAAATACATGATTGTTAGAACAATAAGTTTTGTTGTTGACTTGTACATGTATGCATTTATTGTGTACATGTATGCATTTATTTCATGTATTAATTGCTTGACTGAAAATTGATGTATTCACATCGACTGCATTTGTTTAACTGGTATATATTCATGTATAGCTATGTCACAAAAGAAAATACATTTTGCTTCTTTTACTAAAATGTAATAATAAAAAAATTATATAATTATTGGTTGGCATTTATCGTTATTATTGCATGTAAGTGTTGGGGTGGGCAAAATATCCAATTCCTTATGGGGTAATGTTATGGGGAGTGTCAAATCAACAGTCTTCTCCAAAGGGGAGATCTCCATGCGGCTGATCAACATACCCTTTGTGCAGATATTGCAGAGTCACTGTGAGGAGTTAGTGCACCTAATCCTCTTCTTTATTATTATTGCCAAATTATTACATAAAAGATCATGGTAAGACGTTTGTATCTAACAATAAACAATCATAATGCCATAAAACAGTAAATAAAGTAAAAATCATTATTTCATCATAGTATGTGATACTATACAAGAAAAACATTTTTCACGTAAAATAATTGAAAAAAGTATTCAAGAGATAACAATTTTGTGTTTTCTAATAATAAAAAAAATGCTTTAAGGATAACACTTGATCACATAAGTGATTAGCTAGAAAAAATGTAAATCAACAGTACTGGCTATACTACAATCACAAAATAAAAAGGTAGCCGTTTCTGCAACAAGACTACAACATGGGCAATGTTCTTCATTATCAAGATTCTTACAAATACATTAATTAAACCTGTCACTTATATCTTTTAAGTTTTTGTGCTTGTTTTAACTTTGTAGGTCACATGATCAACATAGCGGATGATGATATACAAATTGCATTCATACTTCATACATACGCATTTAGGCTGTAGAGTATGTACTCTTTTAGCGCTCCTTAAGTTAGTTCTTACTGACAAAAATGCCTAATTAAAGGGTATGCGGTTTCGAACCCATCCCGACAAAATCTCGTTTTGAGATCTCGCGTGGTTCTGTGTGATTTGAACAACTTCAAGTTACGCCTCCTACTTCCAGTTACGCCCCCATCTTGCAGTCCGCAGACAGACCCTTCTCAGACGCAGGGTAGCTCTGAAGAATACAGGAGAGGGGCCTGAATTACAGTCAATCTCACACAGTGGTCAAACCACATAACTGCAGGCTCTTTCATTAGCTCATACGAGATGAACCGTCTACTCAGTAACAAACATATTTGTCGACAATTTTCATATGATCAATAATCGTTTCAGCCTTCAAAAGACAGTCTCATCCCTTGTGGTTGTTTTGTGAGTCCACACAATGTCGTGTTCTTCCAGTTTTGTCTGTCACTCTTTCTCTTTCCTCACGGTTCAGGTCTTTTCTTTCTTCCTCTCGCTGGTTGTTGTTGTCCAAGGGACGTTTTGTCTCGTCCACCATCTCTAAGGATCCACCTGTGGCTTCTCTTGCTGATTGTAGGGAGAAAAAGGGAGTTTTTTCAGGGCTATTAAAGTTACAATATATAAATATAAAACAAAATATTGATATATTTGTAATCTCTTTGATTAGGGTTAGTTCACACCAAGATGAAAATTATGTCATTAATTACTGGTCCTCATGTCATTTAAAACCTGTAACACATATCCTGAACACAAGTGAAGATGTTTTTGATGGATCTGAGAGATCTGAGCCTCTCATAGACAGCAAAGAATTGTTCAAATCTAAAAACAATTGTTGAATAAATAGTTTTCTTTGGACACAAAAATTATTCTTATTATTGAAGTTAAGCCACTGATGCCACGTGGATTGTTTTATGTCCTTGCTACGTTTCTGTGTCTGGGAACATTTCAGTTGCTTTGCTGTCTATGATAGTATCAGATGTGAAAACAAAACAAATGTCAAAACCCTAAAAACCACAATATTTGTCATGACAGAAAAGCCAGAGTCATCTCCTGGACTGACCTGCTCCGGCTGAGCTGAGAGAAAAGATCTCCTCAGGATCTCCTGTGGTCTTCATCTTCTTCTGTAGAGAGAAGAGAACATTAAATCACAATCAACAACCAATGCACACAACAGATTAATACCAAAATATCATATGACCCAAAAAACAGAACAGGGTTAATAATTAATATATGTGCATAATGACTGAACATTTATTATCTACTATGATTTCAATTTAGTAATGAGCAAAATATTTCAAGGAAAATTATAAAAGTCTTTCACAAATACTTGTAAAATTTACTCAAAAAAGAAAATAGCATTTTACAATGCAATGCATAGCCTTAACACTGCTGTTAATAAGTATTACAATAATAACAAAAAACAGAAGTGTTGTCTTATTTTCCTGTGATAATACTTGCCTTTTTGCGGTTGATGACACAAATGATAACCAAAATCATAAATGCAGTCAACAATGCGATGCACACAGCGATTATGATCCAATATTCAAGGCTGTTTGTCCTGGGAGTCTCTTCGGGTTTGTGAGGAGTTTCCAGTGATCCTGCAGGCAATAAAGCAGATATGACAAATGAATGAATATATGGAGATGTTGGGCTAATGCTGCTGAGCAGGTGCTCTGTACAGAACAAAACCTACAAACACATCTAGAGGTAAAGCTCATCAACACAAACCTTGAATCTCATAATGTATTAGGAGAAGGATCTTGTGATGAGCCTGTGCTTTCACTCTCTGTGACTGACTCTAGTTTATAGGGTTTCATGTGTTTAATCATTGAGTCATTTCTATTCATTATATTTCTGTTCTATTATATTCAGTTATAATGCTATCTTAAAACTATAACCAAGTTTGCCCATATTTATATTTAGTAGTTGGGTTCAACGATTCACAGTTCAACGATTAAACAACATTAATCTGTAAGGTCTTTCAAAAACTTCGAAAAGGATTCAAGTATTTTTTTTATGTTAATTGTTAAACTATGCCACATTCACCTTCCAACAGTGACCTACTGTCCAAATCAGCTTCAGTATCATATCACTGTAGATTTAATAGAAACTCACCGCTGACCGTGACTTCGAAGAGTTTCTTCTTCACATTGTTATCGACGTCGATATAAGAGACAATGTAACATCCCTCATCACTGACTCGAGCATCGCTGAAGTTTACAGACAAACTCTCCGTGTCAGATCTGATGGAGAATCTGTCTGATTTCTTGACGGAGCAGCCCCTCTTCTCCTCCTCAGGGGAACAGTAACGGATAATGGGTGCTCCTGTCCCGTCTTCACACTTTTCTAACATCGCTTTCCTCACATTCACCGGTGTTTCGACTCGTAGGATGACGTTTTCTCCACTCTTTACCTCCACTCTCTCACTGTCCCCCACAGCAGCTGATGAAAAATAATATTTGTACCTTACACATAATCACATTTTATATCAGGGTTACCAACTTTTATGATCAGCTTGGAGTGAGATTTTTATTAATTTTCTTTTGGTAGTGGTGGTTCAGTATCAGTTAATGTGTATATACCGTAAAAATAAAGAGGAATAAAAATATTTTGATGAATCCAGTCGAATGCATTTTTAAGCACCATTTTAAATTTGGGTTAAATTCAGTGTTTGCTTGCATTCATTGTGTGTAATTGAGTGAGTATTATTAAAAAGGGTGTAGGCCTGTATCAACTGTTTTAATATCTAATTTTAAAATCTAGTGTTTAATTTTGTTTAAATATGTTTTCAAAAGAAAAATTAAGCAAGTACGCCTCCAATATTCTAGAAATATTTTTCATATATTTATTCCAGATATATGTATTTATACTACACTAATTGTAATATAGATATGAGAGAATAAAGTGATCATGTAAATGCCATCGACGTGATAATCAATGCATAATAATATAACAAAAATTGCGGCAAATAATATATGTACAACGAAGCTGTCGTGTAACCAACTTAAAGCCATTTAAATCGAATCACTGTCCTGTCCTCCACGCTGGTTTGTTTAGAGCGCTATGATCACGTGACCGCAGCACAACTCTGTCGAAACTCTTCGTGTTTTTTTCAGTGATCTGGATGCGCTACATTTTATGATTTACGCCATATTACTGTACGTGCACCAAAACGGTATTGTTAAAATTGAGTATTAAAACGTACAAAACGTGTAATCTGAGACTTTGTTTCATTCCGCAAGCAGGGTTGTCACTTTGTCGTGGGGTTTACCCGGACAGCGCGAGACAGAGTTAACTGATGCTGTGGTTTACTTGAAGCGTGTCTTCAGTTCATCACGGTACGTGAGAGTTGACGATCCTGCTTTATAAAAGAACGACAAATAGATATAACGGATAACTTTGCTTTACTCACAGGCGATGCAAAGACAGGCTACTATGAGAAGGATGAAGCGATACATATTAAAGAGATCTTCTCAGCTTGTCCTTTGATTTGATAAAAAGTTCTTATTAGCGGCTACGTGATCTATCAGGCAATGAATGTGTCAAGATGGACAAGCTTGACAGTAAAGACCTCTATCAAATAACGACAAATAGATATAACGGATAACTTTGCTTTACTCACCGCCGGCGATGGACAGACAGGCTAACGTTACTGTGAGAAGGAAAGAGCGATACATTTGTAAAGAGTTATGTATGACTTGTCCTTTGATTTGATAATAATAAAAAGTCTCTATTAGCGGCTACGTGATGTATCCGACAATGAATGTGTGTTAAGAGACCTCTATCAAGCGCGTTCAGAGCGGTACACTGACGTTTCGTGCTGGGTGTGATGATACAAAGCAGACAACTGTGTCATTGGATGCTGTCACACGTTTTAGCGCAGGAAACCCTCCCGCGCGCCGTTTAATAGTCTCCCCTCCCCCCTCACCCTCCAATAGCCCCACCCCCTCACACACACAGAGTTTGGCCACAATCATATTTCACAGATGCTTCACACAATCTCATTTACATGTCTCTCTGGTTATACAACAATCCGTTCAAATCAAACCCCAAAGATTTACTTACACATAAAAAACTAAATCATTTTGTTACTGAATCTGTTCAATCATAGTTAATGAGAAAACACTAATCATACAAAGACCACAGAAGAGAATGTGAGCATACTGTATTCTTCTTACAAATATCAGCACATCTGTTGTATTTATCAGCAAAATAATCATTTGAAGAAAAACAGGTCAGGTTTGTAACCAAAATATATCACAGAATCTGATGATGGGCATGAGTTACTCATTAATTTCTCTTGATATCATCAACTCATTAACAATGAGGTGTTTAAAACTCAATCCTCATGTTAAACCTCAGTTTAAGTTTCCTCCAAAAACCAAAATGAAGCAAAATTACTCCGAGCAATAAAACTACAGGTTTCTACAGAAACCTTTACTATCACATTATCCCTCACAGCACCTGAAGAAATTAAGATTTATAGTTAAGTGCTGGGTAAAGTTTCTCCACGCTTGTTTTAAACACCCGTTATGTTTGACAAACACACATCACTTTGAGAATTATCTAACGTTAAAATGCTTTACTTACCGGAGATGATGACAATAATCCAGGTTATGAAAGTGAAGAAGAGATACATCTTGAGAAGCGGTGTCTAGTTCGGTCTGTCACTTGATGTAACAACACTTCCCTCGGCTCACATTCCCCGGCGAGATGAGACAGTGTGACGTCACATGTGAAGTCGGATCCTCCTTTACGGTTTAGACCGGTTTGACCAATTCGGGCAAGCGGCGCAAATTTCAGTTCAAGAGCTCGAGCTTTAAACAGGATGTCAGAAAAGAAAATGAATAATCAATAATATGTATAGAAGTTTTACTTATTTAAACTTCTTTTAATTATTCAGTTTGGTTTAAAGTATGGTGTATTATAAAAAATTTAAAATATAAATAATAAAAAACATTAAAAACAGCACATATGGGTAAATTTAATATCGACAATATTTGGATATAGAACAATATGATCGGAGGTGTTTACAATATTTACATGCGAATCCCTGTGTAAACAAACTTTTAAGACATTAAAGCTTTCAATTTTATATCTGTCCAACTTGACAAATTTATAGTTGTCTTTGTAAAGTATAGCTTTATTGTGGTGGTGGATGTCACTTCGTCTTTTTTTTAGGATACAGATTTGATGTGGCAGCTAACAGCTCCTTCAGACCATATAACACATCCACAACAACAGCAATAAATAGCACAGTTTTGCAAACATCTTAACACACACAAGTGAACACACACACAAAACGTTCTCTCAGAATGTTCAGAATTAAACTGAAACAGCAGATGTCCACCAGGTTCATCAAAGTCACAGAAGATGAGGAGTTCTGCTCCGTAAGAAATGATCGAGGTGTCTTCATCTCGTGGTATAAAGAAGGAGAAATGCTGAAGGCTGAGATCTGTCCACGACAGGAAGGTACAGAAACTACATTTAACACAAAACTATCTTCCTGTCACAATAACTTGTGTGCTGTGTCTTCACAGAGAAACACATTCAATCACGTTCATGAATAACTCTCTTCTCTTTCAGTTTGTGTGGATCACTGTGGTTCGTCTGGTTCTGTCTGGTCTGCTGGGAATCACCACTGATGTATTTCTGGTTTTTTTTTTTTGATAATCGAATAATCTATTATTAGAATGATTAATTGACTTATCTTCTATTGTTTCACTGATTATACTTTTATTATTCAGCTTTTGCAATAAGTTACAATCTTGAGTTATACATATTCTATTAAATAAATAGAGAGAGAGGGAGTAAATCAATACACTACGATTAGCACTTGAAATCCAATTCACAATTCAGCCAGACAGAGTGCTGGGAGTGTGGTGTATAAATTGTCCAAGACAATGAGTAAGATCTGTGTAGAGTTAAGGTAAAGGAGTCTGGGGAGATTAATGTAAAGAGTGAACAGGTGTATGGAGACCGGGAGATGGGGACCTCTGGTGGAGAGAGGGAGAAACGCAGGGCCAACACTCATGACGTTTTGTGATTACAATTATTATACAATTCATTCAAAGCAAAAAATATATTTTACACACAAAAAGAGATGACAGACAGAAAAACTATCTATATGGAAAAGTAACATCTCATTTTGTAAGTCATATGGATAAGAAACAAAGTAAAGGTTAGTGATACTGATAAGACATTTTATTTTTGGATAAACTATTTTATTCACAACATTATCTCTCTTAAAATGCCTTACAGTTTAATGATAATCAGAAAAGTCCTGAGCTAGATCAAGCTTTTTTGATCTCTGCAAACCAAACTCACTTTAAAGATCTTTATTTTCTCCTCATTAACAGAAGGATTTTATCATTAGTGAGCTCCACACTGCAGAGCAGCTTTGTAACAGAAAATCAGGCTGTAATTCTGACCGAAAGGGACACTGACTCTGGTTTTTCATGTTTAATACTGTAAAGCTGCTTGATTTAAGGCTATCTATTACATAAACTACGTGTTTGTAGTTTTGGTTCTAATTCTTCGTCAAACCGCAATGCATTGTGGGCAATTTTAGCCGATAAGAGTGTACATGGATCCACGCTTAAAAAAATCGACCTGAAATAGTAGACCATCCGGGGACTTTTGGCATAATCTTTTCAGCACACTATACTTTGGGACACACTTAATCTAATCTCACATACTATTTAGGATGGATAGTATGAACACTGAGACACAGGGTAGCTCTGAAGCATCCAGGAGAGAGGCCTGAATTACAGTCAATCTCTACAGCGCCACACAGTGGTCAAACCACACAACTGCAGGCTCTTTCATTAGTTTCATATGAGATCAACCGTCTACTCCGCAACAAAAAATATTTATCGACAATTTTTTTATGTTTCGGCCTGGTCAATCATGTCGATGAATCGTTTCAGCCTTCAAAAGACAGTCTCATCCCTTGTGGTTGTTTTGTGAGTCCACACAATGTCGTGTTCTTCCAGTTTTGTCTGTCACTCTTTCTCTTTCCTCATGCTTCAGGTCTTTTCTTTCTTCCTCTCGCTGGTTGTTGTTGTCCACGGGACACTTTGTCTGAGAGATCTGAGCCTCTCATAGACAGCAAAGAATTGTTCAAATCTAAAAACAATTGTTGAATAAATAGTTTTCTTTGCACACAAAAATTATTCTTATTATTGAAGTTAAGCCACTGATGCCACGTGGATTGTTTTATGTCCTTGCTACGTTTCTGTGTCTGGGAACATTTCAGTTGCTTTGCTGTCTATGAGAGGGTCAGATGTAGAAACAAAACAAATGTCAAAACCCTAAAAACCACAATATTTGTCATGACAGAAAAGCCAGAGTCATCTCCTGGACTGACCTGCTCCGGCTGAGCTGAGAGAAAAGATCTCCTCAGGATCTCCTGTGGTCTTCAGCTTGTTCTGTAGAGAGAAGAGAACATTAAATCACAATCAACAACCAATGCACACAACAGATTAATACCAAAATATCATATGACCCAAAAAACAGAACAGGCTTCTCAAACCAATCATAAATAATTAGTGTTAATAATTAATATATGTACATAATGATTGAAACATTCATTATCTACTATGATTTCAAATTAAATCTTTTCTGAGCAAAATATCTTAAGGAAACTTATAAAAGTCTTTCACAAATACTTGTAAAAGTTACTCAAAAAAGAAAATTGTACAATGCAATGCATAGCCTTAACACTGCTGTTAATAAGTTTTACAATAATAACAAAAAACAGAAGTGTTGTCTAATTTTCCTGTAATGATACTTGCCTTTTTGCGGTTGATGACAATGATGGCCAAAACCATAACTGCAGTCAGCAATGTGATGCACACAGCGATTATGATCCAATATTCAAGGCTGTTTGTCCAGGGAGTCTCTTTGGGTTTGTGAGGAGTTTCCAGTGATCCTGCAGGCAATAAAGCAGATATGACAAATGAATGAATATATGGAGATGTTGGGCTAATGCTGCTGAGCAGGTGCTCTGTACAGAACAAAACCTACAAACACATCTAGAGGTAAAGCTCATCAACACAAACCTTGAATCTCATAATGTATTAGGAGAAGGATCTTGTGATGAGCCTGTGCTTTCACTCTCTGTGACTGACTCTAGTTTATAGGGTTTCATGTGTTTAATCATTGAGTCATTTATTCATTATATTTCTGTTCTATTATATTCAGTTATAATGCTATCTTAAAATTATAACCAAGTTTGCCCATATTTATATTTAGAAGTTTGGTTCAACGGTTCACAGTTCAACGATTAAACAACATTAATTTGAATTGAATTTATTCATTGAACTCTTCAAAAATTGGGTTAAATTCTGTAAAGTGTTTCAAAAATTTGGAAAAGGATTCAAGTATTTTTTTTATGTTAAATGTTAAATGATGCCACATTCACCTTCCAGCAGTGACCTACTGTCCAAATCAGCTTCAGTATCATATCACTGTAGATTTTATAGAAACTCACCGCTGACCGTGACTTCGAAGAGTTTCTTCTTCACATTGTTATCGACGTCGATATAAGAGACAGTGTAACATCCCTCATCACTGACTCGAGCATCACTGAAGTTTACAGACAAACTCTCCGTGTCAGATGTGATGGAGAATCTGTCTGATTTCTTGACGGAGCAGCCCCTTTTCTCCTCCTCAGGGGAACAGTAACGGATAATGGGTGCTCCTGTCCTGTTTTCACACTTTTTTAACATCGCTTTCCTCACATTCCCCGGTGTTTCGACTCGTAGGGTGACGTTTTCTCCACTCTTTACCTCCACTCTCTCACTGTCCCCCACAGCAGCTGATGAAAAATAATATTTGTACCTTACACATAATCACATTTTATATCAGGGTTACCAACTTTTATGATCAGCTTGGAGTGAGATTTTTATTAATTTTCTTTTGGTAGTGGTGGTTCAGTAAAAGTTAATTTGTATATATTGTAAAAATAAAGAGGAATAAAAATAGTTTGATGAATCCAGTCGAATGCATTTTTAAGCACCATTTTAAATTTGGGTTAAATTCAGTGTTTGCTTGCATTCATTGTGTGTAATTGAGTGAGTATTATTAAAAAGCATGTAGGCCTGTATCAACTGTTTTAATATCTAATTTTAAAATCTAGTGTTTAATATTGTCTAAATATGTTTTCAAAAGAAAAATTAAGCAAGTACGCCTCCAATATTCTAGATATATTTTTTAATAGCTATATTTATTCCAGATATATGTATTTATACTACACTAATTGTAATATAGATATGAGAGAATAAAGTGATCCTGTAAATGCCATCGACGTAATAATCAATGCATAATATGCTGTCATGTTTACCAAAAATTGGGGCAAATAATATCTGTACAACGAAGCTGTCGTGTAACCAACTTAAAGCCATTTAAATCGAATCACTGTCCTGTCCTCCACGCTGGTTTGTTTAGAGCGCTATGATCACGTGACCGCAACACAACTCTGTCGAAACTCTTCGTGTTTTTTTCAGTGATCTGGATGCGCTACATTTTATGATTTACGCCATATTACTGTACGTGCACCAAAACGGTATTGTTAAAATTGAGTATTAAAACGTACAAAACGTGTAATCTGAGACTTTGTTTCATTCCGCAAGCAGGGTTGTCACTTTGTCGTGGGGTTTACCCGGACAGCGCGAGACAGAGTTAACTGATGCTGTGGTTTACTTGAAGCGTGTCTTCAGTTCATCACGGTACGTGAGAGTTGACGATCCTGCTTTATAAAAGAACGACAAATAGATATAACGGATAACTTTGCTTTACTCACCGGCGATGCAAAGACAGGCTACTATGAGAAGGATGAAGCGATACATATTAAAGAGATCTTCTCAGCTTGTCCTTTGATTTGATAAAAAGTTCTTATTAGCGGCTACGTGATCTATCAGGCAATGAATGTGTCAAGATGGACAAGCTTGACAGTAAAGACCTCTATCAAATAACGACAAATAGATATAACGGATAACTTTGCTTTACTCACCGCCGGCGATGGACAGACAGGCTAACGTTACTGTGAGAAGGAAAGAGCGATACATTTGTAAAGAGTTATGTATGACTTGTCCTTTGATTTGATAATAATAAAAAGTCTTTATTAGCGGCTACGTGATGTATCCGACAATGAATGTGTGTTAAGAGACCTCTATCAAGCGCGTTCAGAGCGGTACACTGACGTTTCGTGCTGGGTGTGATGATACAAAGCAGACAACTGTGTCATTGGATGCTGTCACACGTTTTAGCGCAGGAAACCCTCCCGCGCGCCGTCCAATAGTCTCCCCTCCTCCCTCACACACACACACACAGTTTGGCCACACTCATATTTCACAGATGCTTCACAAAATCTCATTTACATGTCTCTATGATTATACAACAATCCGTTCAAATCAAACCCCAAACATTTACTTATATATAAAAAAATAAATCATTTTGTTACTGAATCTGTTCAATCATAGTTAATGAGAGACTCTAATCATACAAAGACCACAGAAGAGAATGTGAGCATACTGTATTCTTCTCACAAATATCAGCACATCTGTTGTATTTATCAGCAAAATAAGCATTTGAAGAAAAACAGGTCAGGTTTGTAACCAAAATAGATCACAGAATCTGATGATGGGCATGAGTTACTCATTAATTTCTCTTGATATCATCAACTCATTAACAATGAGGTGTTTAAAACTGAATACTCATGTTAAACCTCAGTTTAAGTTTCCTCCAAAAACCAAAATGGAGCAAAATTATTCCAAGCAATATAAAAAAAAAAATATCTACAGAAACCTTTACTATCACATTATCCCTCAAAGCACCTGAAGAAATTAAGATTTATAGTTAAAGGCTGGGTAAAGTTTCTCCACGCTTGTTTTAAACACCCGGTATGTTTGACAAACACACATCAATTTGAGAATTATCTAACGTTATAATACTTTACTTACCGGAGATGATGACAATAATCCAGGTTATGAAAGTGAAGAAGAGATACATCTTGAGAAGCTGTCACTTGATGTAACAACACTTTACTCGGCTCACATTCCCCGGATGAAACTGTCACTGTGGCCGGAATATAAACCACGTTCCTCTACGACGTCACAGCTGAAGTTAGTATCCGCGTTTACGATTTAGACCGGTTAGGTTTGAACAGTTCGGGCGAACGGCGCGAATTCAGCTCCAGAGCTCGAGCGTTAAACAGGATGTCAGAAAAGAAAATGAATAAACAATAATATGCATAGAAGTTTTACCTATTTAAACTTCTTTTAATCATTCAGCTTGGGTTAAAGGATGGTGTATTATATATATATTTATAGGCTATATATATATAATAATGATAAAACATTAAAAACTGCACACAGGTAAATTTAATATCGACAATATTTGGATATAGATCAATATGATCGGAGCTGTTTAGTTTACAATTTACATACGAATTCCTGTGTAAACAAACTTTAAAGATATTAAAACTTTCAAGTTTATATCTGTCCAACTTGATAAATTTACAGTTGTCTTTGTAAAGTATAACTTTAGTGTGGTGGTGGATGTCACTTCGTCTTTTTTTTTTTTAGGATACAGATTTGATGTGGCAGCTAACAGCTCCTTCAGAACATATGACACATCCACAACAACAGCAATAAATAGCACAGTTTTGCAAACATCTTAACACACACAAGTGAACACACACACAAAGGTTCTCTCAGAATGTTCAGAATTAAACTGAAACAGCAGATGTCCACCAGGTTCATCAAAGTCACAGAAGATGAGGAGTTTTGCTGTGTAAGAAATGATCGAGGTGTCTTCATCTCGTGGTATAAAGGAGGAGAAATGCTGAAGGCTGAGATCTGTCCTCGACAGGAAGGTACAGAAACTACATTTAACACAAAACTATCTTCCTGTCACAATAACTTGTGTGCTGTGTCTTCACAGAGAAACACATTCAATCACGTTCATGAATAACTCTCTTCTCTTTCAGTTTGTCAGGATCACTGTGGTGTCTCTGTCTGGTCTGCTGGGAATCACTGATGTATTTCTGGTTGAACATCTGAGGTTCAGCTCATCTCAGAGAAGAGCTGCTTCTGTGTGATGACTTGCATGAGTTGTCTCAATCAATGGCCTTCAAATAATATAGGGCTGCAACATATTATTATTATTATTTTTTGATAATCGAATAATCTATTATTAGAATGATTAATTGAATTATCTTCTATTATTTCACTGATTAGACTTTTATTATTCAGTTTTTGCAATTAGTTACAAAATTGACTTATACATATTCTATTTAATAAATAAAGAGAGAGGGAGAAAAGCAGGGCCATTACGTTTTGTAATTACAATTATTATACAATTCATTTAAAGCAAAACATATATTTTACACACAAAATGAGATGACAGAGAAACTCTCATTCACAACTGAATTAGCAATATGGAAAAGTAACATCTCCTTTTGTAAGTCATATGGAAATAAAGTAAAGGTTAGTGATACTGATAAGACATTTTATTTTTGGATAAACTATTTTATTCACAACATTATCTCTCTTAAATTGCCTTACAGTGTAATAATAATCAGAAAAGTCCTGAGCTAGATCAAGCTTTTTTGATCTCTGCAAACCAAACTCACTTTAAAGATCTTTATTTTCTCCTCATTAACAGAAGGATTTTATCATTAGTGAGCTCCACACTGCAGAGCTGCTTTATAACAGAAAATCAGGCTGTAATTCTGACCGAAAGGGACACTGACTCTGGTTTTTCATGTGTAATACTGTAAAGCTGCTTGATTTAAGGCTATCTATTACATAAACTACGTGTTTGTAGTTCTGGATCTAATCCTTCTCCAAACCGCAATGCATTGTGGGCAGTTTTAGCCGTTAAGAGTGTACATGGATCCACACTTCAAAAATCGACCTGAAATAGTAGACCATCCGGGGACTTTTGGCATAATCTTTTCAGCACACTATACTTTGGGACACAATTAATCTAATCTCACATACTATTTAGGATGGATAGTATGAACACTGAGACGCTCTGAAGCATCAGGAGAGGGGCCTGAATTACAGTCAATCTCTACAGCGTTAATAATCGTTTCAGCCTTCAGATGACAGTCTCATCCCTTGTGGTTGTTTTGTGAGTCCACACAATGTCGTGTTCTTCCAGTTTTGTCTGTCACTCTTTCTCTTTCCTCACGGTTCAGGTCTTTTCTTTCTTCCTCTCGCTGGTTGTTGTTGTCCACGGGACACTTTGTCTCGTCCACCATCTCTAAGGATCCACCTGTGGCTTCTCTTGCTGATTGTAGAGAGAAAAGGGAGTTTTTTCAGATCTATTAAGTTCAAATTTATGAATATAAAACAATATATTTATATAACCACTTTTTGTAATATCTTTAATTAAAAGGGTAGTTCACCCCAAAATGAGAAGTCTGTTATTAATTACTCATCCTCATATCGCTTAAAACCTGAAAGACTGGTAAAACAAAAAAACTGTGTGGAAAGCTTCGAAAAATTGCAGTTGCGCCACTGATGCCACTGTTTTACCAGTCTTACAGGTTTTAAACGACATGAGGATGATTAATTAATAACAGATTAATTTTCATTTTGGGGTGAACTAACCCTCTAGTCATCTACAGCATGACAGTAATAATTATGTAAAATATTTCTCAGCAAATATTGGTGTTGTATAATTTATTAATTTCTATAATCAGTATGTTTTGTTATTAAATGATTTTAATTCTTAATTATAAAAAATATATTAAAATGCAATGCATACAGACAATGGCTTGAATTAACTTTTACTATAAAGAAGAGTATTTTATTTAATTCAAGCAATTATTTGTAGTTTAGTCATTGAAAATGTCAGATTGGAGTAACCATCCTGAGATTGAGCAATAAAATAATCTGGCTGTCAAAATAAAATTGAGAAAAGTGTTTTGGTATTATGTTAAGTCAAACTTTATATTATTATTTCTTTAAAGAAAATTTCTTTGGTTTTCTCAAAGCACAGACCCTGGAAGAAAAGTGCATCAAAGTTTCTTTAAAATACCTGATCATTTGACAAATCAAGATTAGTCCAGGTTATAAAATGTCAAAAGGAAATGCAGTAATATTTGTTCATGACCTGGACTGACCTGCTGTGTTTGAGCTGAGAGGAATGATCTCTGGATCCTCGGCACCGTCAGCATCAGCAGCATTGTGATTCTTCTGAAGAGAGAAGACAACCTTCAGATTTAGATCACAGTCAACAAACACTGCACAATAATGATTTCATATCAAAATAACACTAAACCAGAATACATACATATACTGTTTGTCAATTACTGAAACATTAGTGATCTACTAGGACTTTAAATTATGTCCTAATATCTCAAGGAAACCTATAAGTGTTTCACAGATACTTGTACAAATTCCCCAAAAACAAAACACTGCATTGAAAAAAACGTAGCCATAACTGAAAACTGAATTAATAATGCTGTGAATAAATGTTACAATATAAATAAAGAACAGAAATGTTTTATGTAATCATAAAGAATTTAAATTGCCTAATAATACTTGCCTTTCTGTAAATGCTGTAAATAATCAGTAGAAGAACCAACCCTAACCCTATCGCTGCAATGACCCCTGCAGTTATGTTTAATATTTTTAGGCTGATAGTCCAGGGTGTCTCTGTAGGAATGTCTTCAGCAGTCTCCGGTGACTCTAGAAAGAGCAGATATGACAAATGAATGGATGGAGATGCTGGGCTAAAAGAACTGAGCAGTTGATCTGTACAGAACCAAAACCACCGGAGATATAAAGGTCTTCAAGACAAACTTTGAATCTTAAAATGTAGGCATTTACATGAACCTTGTTTCACATAAAACATAAAAGCATTTAAATATCATCTTACTAGTACATAATTGGCAATGTAGTGTGAAAATTGATATTTATATGCATTATATGCTGCATGCAAGTATCTGCATGCATTAAAGATCTCATTGATTTATATTACAAGCCTTTTTTTTATTATATTATATTATATTATATGAGCCACAAAACCCTGATTTTCAAATATGAAACTTATCCAAAAAAATTGTGGGATGTATGTACATAGACGCACATTGGACAAACAAGTAAAAAGAGACAGACACGTGCTGTGCATGCAATTTCACAATTGTAAAATAATAATATTAAATATATCTACAAGCAACAATTGAGGTAAAATGAGGAGCAGCATGACATGGAGCTGAACACATTTCAAGACATCTGTTCATTTTAAGCAAAATTGTTATCACTTTTGACCAACAGGTACTGCCACCAAACTGATCTGATGCGGTCAGTCTCGGGTCACATGAGCCTACGAATCAAAAGAACAAGTAATTTTTTGTTGCTAGGGAGCCCCCGAATCAATGCGGTTTAGTATTATATAGAGTTGCCAACTACTCTGTATAATATGGATAATAACATATTCATATCATCAGTTTGACCCGTATTTTTAGGCATACACTGTATGAACACCTAGAACAAACAAATAAATAAATATATTTCCCAAAGCATTGTTTACATCAAAGAAGGCTTTAAGACCAAGCGGAATCCTTCGTGTTCTTACAAAATCAGTATGTTCTTATTACGGTTTCTACCAATTTAACAAATCCTTGCTAAATAAAATCTAATTTCTTAAAAAAAAGCTGACCTCAAGCTTTTGAACGGTAGTGTATATTGATACAAAAGTTATATGTTTTTTAAAAGTTCTTTTTTATTTATTTTTTTATCTATAATAGAATCCTGAAAAAAGGATCACAGGTTTCCTACATTGATAATAACTCAACATTGCATAAAATGTATAACATTATATCATACGTGACTTCTTGACTTTTGACCTATATTTTTTTTTTACATTGCCCCTGTCCTCAAATGACCTAGCTGTACGTCTCTGTTAAGCTGCACAGGAAGTCAAGCCAAGCACAGAACCAAAAGCCATAACTAACAGCGAACTCGCGCGCTGACGCTCTTTGAGAGTGTGTGCGCGCGCTGTGTGCGTGTGTTAGTGTGTGTGTTAAAGTGTAGTGTGTGTAGTAAATGTTGCAAATAAGTGAAACGTGAAAAAAGCTACTTTAGTCTTCTGTACTTAATGATTTGTACTTGATTACTTACCACTGGTTAGACTATTTAGACTGGTGGTTAGAGAGACACAGAGAGTTTTACTAACATGATGATGCTCATACACTTGCTGAACACCGGAAACCCCAGCAGAGATTTCCAAAAAACAGAGTCGCTGTCCCAAAGAAGGACACAGATACACACAGACAGAACATGCGAGCAATTAAACAGAACACGGACTCTTCTGGTTCTCTACAACAGAATATCACGTCCATTCATCGATACTATCCCGTTGTTTTAAATAACGTCATCTATCAGGGATTCATACACAGTTAACTCTTCCCTGTCTGTCCAGAATAGCCTACTCAGTTCCTCAGATCTAACTAAGACGGTTTTATAAGAGTCTGCTAAATGTAAATATGTTTATATCTTCACCCAGTATTTTCTAGAGTAAGATAGTAAAATACTAACCGGTCAATGAAACTGTAAACTCCTGACGGATCCTGTTGTTTGTGTCATTGATAACTTCAACATCATAAACTCCTTCGTCGCTGGTGTTGACATC
Organism: Carassius gibelio; assembly: GCF_023724105.1. Classification (NCBI taxonomy): domain Eukaryota; kingdom Metazoa; phylum Chordata; class Actinopteri; order Cypriniformes; family Cyprinidae; genus Carassius; species Carassius gibelio. The sequence goes on from NC_068418.1 coordinate 24,950,853, forward strand.
AAGAACAGTTACAGACACAATCTCTTTATCAATCCGGAGAGATATTCTTGAAGAGTTGATTGGTTTGCAGCCATGATTTCGCTCTTCAGAGGAACAGAAGCGAAAGATCTCTTGAGTCCCGTTTCTTCTCACTGTTAAACGACTCACAATATTCAGCTCAGATGATCTCACGGAGAGGGAGCAGTTTTCTCCTCTTCTCGCCTTTACTATCACATTATCACTCACAGCACCTGAAGAAATTAAGATTTAGTTAAGTGCTGGGTAAAGTTTCTCCACGCTTGTTTTAAACACCCGGTATGTTTGAGAAACAGACATCACTTTGAGAATTATCTAACGTCAAAATGCTTTACTTACCGGAGATGATGACAATAATCCAGGTTATGAAAGTGAAGAAGATATACATCCTGAGAAGCGGTGTCCAGTTCGGTCTGTCACTTGATGTAACAAGCCTTCACTAAAACCGGCAAGATGTTACTCTTACTTTATCCACGCCCCTGCCCCTCTACATCAGCGTGGATTCAAGCGCGTTCCGAATTACAAGCAGGGCTCTCAAGTGTCACGCATTGAGCGTGACAGTCACTCATTTCGTTCTTTTGTCACGCACTCCCGCCACACATTGTATTTCTCACGCAGAAAAACTATTTATAATATATAGTTAATAAAAGTTATCTGGTCGCGCCGCTCTCACTTTGGAAACCGTCAGGAATCAAGCGCGTCTCCCCTGGAGTTCTTAATCGAGCCGGTCACTTATCAGCCAATCAAAAAAAAGAAATAGGCTACACAAAAGCCAATCAGAAAATAGCACTAATGTATCTGGGTAAGATTTAAAGCAACAACCAATGGAAAAAAAAAAGCATCCTGGAATTGTTCACCATCTTCCTCGTTCACCCATAGAGGAAACCACTGAGCTCCCAGCATCATTTTGAGCACAAAGTAATGATCTCCTGTTACAACAAATTCACAACTTGTTTGACACAAACAATGACAACTTGACTGCTGTTAGAGAATGTTTCCCAGATAATTAGCATCAGTTTTTCATGAGTGTCTGTTACTTAGCCAACAGGACTCACTGCACCAACTGCCTGGTAATGCTTTGAAGTCACATAGGGAGATTAACCTGTATGCTTATTAACAACAAATACACCTTTTCTATGGATTTAGTGGTCTTTCTGATGATGGAATATGGATACAAAATTTTTAAAAGTATGGTATCCCAATATAAACATATTCACCCCTCTGCCATTTGGTAGAAAATATAAGAGCATCAAAAACAGCTCTAGTAGATTCAGAGACAGCTTCTATCCTCAAGCCATCAGAATGCTGAACTTTACTCAACCATCTTCACTCTCCTAAATGGTACACTTGTCACTTTTTAGAATTAATCATTCAACCTAAATTAATCCTTTTTTTTACCTCTTCTATTTATCTACTTTCTATTTTTTTTAAAAAATTCTGTAAAGTTGAGATTACTTTGAGCACAACAAATTTCATGACTGATAAATGTTATTTATGTGTACTATATGACAAGTTTCAAAAACTTGAAACTTGTATAACCCAGAGATATATCCTATAAGAAGCCTGTATTTGACTAGCTTTCTCTATGTCTTCTGTCTCACTGATAGAAAAACTTGAGGGGGGGGGGGGGGGGGTTGTCACTCTTGCCTGTCTTCAAAACTTGAGAGCCCTGCTATAAGTAACTTAAGTTTTCTAATGAATATTTTGTATTCAGTGTGCGCTTTAATGTGATGGTGGATGTCAACGTCACTAAAGGCACATATCTGAACACACAAGTTAACATGTTCCCCAAGCTTCCTTTAGCTCTGCTGTACTTCCTGTCGGCCAAACAGAGCAGACTCATTACTCTCTTGTGCAGGTTGACTGTATAATGCTTTTTCCCCACACTTGCATAAATAGACATCTCACCTATTGACCTTGTTCATTTCAATAAAGATCTGCAAAAAATATATTATCAAGAGAATGAGTTTATTGTTTATGGTTCAAAAGATGAATAGTACCTTATGTACCTGAGCCATTAAACTAAACTGGGTCCAGAAAGTAAAGAAAATAGTAGGATATCTTCCAAATTTGATGTAGTTATGAGTTATTAATATAAACATAATGGCTACAGAGCACAATACGGCTTTTCAGCTCAATAGTGTCACTGATTCTGAATCTGTAAACAACAATGACTTATAAGAAACCTAGAAAACCTTCAGTATTCTCTGTTTTGGTGTTGATCAACAGCATAAAATGATCCACTCATCTGTGAATTAAACATAAGAAGTGTTTTGGACAGAGTTTGGCCACTTTATATTTCACAGATGCTTCACACAATCTCATTTACATGTCCCTCTGATAATACAGCAATCCGTTCAAATCAAACCCCAAAGATTTACTTATATTAAAAAATATATATATTTTGTTGAAATGTGTTCAATCATATTTAATGAGAGACACTAATCATACAGTGACCATATTATGTACCACATCTGTTGTATTTATCAGCAAAATAATAATTTGAAGAAAAACAGGTCAGGTTTGTAACCAAAATATATCACCGAATCTGATGATGGGCATGAGTTACTCATTCATTTCTCTTGATATCATCAACTCATTAACAGTGAGGTGTTTAAAACTCAATCCTCATGTTTAGTTTCCTCCAAAAACCAAAATTAAACTCTGCAATAAAACTAATAATCTACAGAAATAAGACAAAGCAAAGGGAGTTGCTTTCCACAGCAAAGTCACATCAACACAATCTCCAGACTCTGAGTCTGGTTTACTGACGGATCGGTGAGGTTTAGCTGAGACATGAGAACTAAAGCAACACAAAGCTGTGAGAGCTGAGCTGGTGACAGATCTTCATCTGATGTTCAGTCTGAGAGAGGTTCAGTCGGTGGAGAACAGATCTCCAGCAGACGGGAGAGGAGCGAGACCACCGGTGACGCTCGGGAGAAGAGACAGATCTGGAAGACTCTGGATGTGAGACTTGAGCTCCTTCCTCACCTGTGTGACGCGAGCCAGTTTCTGCTTGTACTCCTGCGAGAACAACACAATCAATCAATCAATCAATCAATCAATCAGTCACAAATGGTCAGAAGTTTGGGGTCGTTCAGATGTTTTCAGTAGAGATGCATTAAAAATAATTGTTCTTTTGATTGACAAATTCATGCCTTCTCTTTCTATTTATTAAAGAACCATGAACAATAAAATGCATCACAACTTCCAAAACCATATTAAACTGTTTTTATCATTGATAATAATCAGACATGTTTCTTGAGCAGCAAATCAGTATATTTTCCTGATTTCTGAAGATCATGTGACACTGAAGACTGGAGGAATGATGCTGAAAATACAGCTGTGCATCTCAGGAATAAATTACATTTTAATATATATTCAAATAGAAATCAGTAATTTAAAACTGTAATAATATTTCACAATGCTACTGTTTTTACTGAATTTCTAATCAAATAATTGCACTTCTTTCAGAAACATTAAGTTTAATTTACTCTCTTCCATGAAACACAAAAGGAAAGAAGTGGTTTTTTTTTATGAAAAGTACCATAAAAGTATGAAAACTATCCCAAAAGTTTACCATATGATATTTAAAGTCTAAATTAACCCAACTTAAGTCGAAACAAAATCATGATTTCTCAGTGAATATTGATTTCATTTTTGGTATCTTTGTCTGTATTGTTTGTAAGTAATATGGACTACTTTTAAAATTCTATTTTGTTGCTTAAAGGTAAAAATCAGATCCACTTTCATTATATTGAAAACATCATCTGTGATATTCTTCAGAAATGCTCCCATGGAGGACACGAGGAGCAGATGATGATGATGGCAGGACGGTAGACTCGTCTTTAAGGTACAGTACCTCCAGCTTCTTCTCTCTCTCGCTGAGCGCTTCTCTCTGGCTCTGGATGTATTCGGTCAGCATGCGTGCCAGCTGTCTGCGGTCCTCTAGCTCAGCGGCCAGGCGTCCGTTATACTCCGCCAGCAGCAGACAGGCCTCGTCCACCGTCTTCGACAGCTTGTCTGCCGCCTGTTTATCTGCAGAGGATCGAGGTTTAGCAAAAACACACTTCCTGTTGGACAGGGGTACGTTCCTCCTGCGAGACTCACCTGTGATCTTCTCCAGAAGAGAGACGTCCTGCACTTCCTGAGGAAGTGATGCGATCTTCTGTCTCACAGCAGCGTCACCGGACGCAGCGTTCTCCAGATCCTGCAGCGCTTTCACCAGATCCTCCGTCTGAGGGTCACACAGATTACTTTCTAATATCTGACATAATTTTTACCAGAACTGATATGAAAATCAAGGGTTAGAATCACTTTTATTTGAGTACAGCACATAAATGTTTCCCCAAACTAAGAGGCTCAATAGAAAATGTGCACCTGAATATCTAATATAACGTGTAGTATATAAAACGTATAAACATCCTGGTATTTTCTTTGAAACATCAGGCAGTTTTATCAGTGTGACGTCAAATCAACTCCCCATGCTTTTTACATAAACACTATATTACAAACATTTAATTATATTCATTATAAATGTTAATATACTTTTCTACTATGAGTCCCTTAAATGCCATTTATTATTTAAAGAAGTGTGCTTCCTAGCTTTGATTGTTATTATAGCAATTTTACTCAATATCAAGTTTTTAGATTTAAAATGTTATTTTAAAACATTATTTCCTTGACTAGTGCATTTTAAATGGTCCTGCAAAGTGAACAATAAAATAAAATGAATTACGAGTTGTGGAGCAGCTGCGTCCGTCTCCTGGGGAGAATAGTGTCCTCTGTAATCATCATCTTCCTCCTCCTCTTCCTCCTGGACCTTCTGGTAGCTCCTCTTCAAGTGTTTTCTATCATCTACTACAAAACAGCATGCATCCGTTACTTCACCTTACTTTCAAAACGAGACAGTTCAGTTCATGCATTCTGCAGGACAGGTTCACAAACATGTATTTTGGTGAAAAACAGTGCCTGATGAAAAGGTTGCATGATATTACAACAGGATTTTCAAGCTATAGTGGTTATGGAAACTGAAATAACACAAATTAAAGCATGACTCTTTCTGATATTTGAGCTTCTTCTTTATCTAGATAGCCGCTCTGATTGCTCTGAACACTCATCAGCTAACTTCATCAGGTGCATTTGGGATGTTATTAAACATGTCTACACCGTATGCATGTATTGCACTGACCTGCGGGCTTCTGTTTGGGACTATCCGAGTCCTCGATGGCCAGTTTGAGCTGCTGGATGAAGTCTGCACGGTACAGGTTTCGCTCCTGCCAGATGTTCAGCAATCTTTCCATGTGCTTCTTACAGCCTTCATCTCCATCTCTGCCAGAGAAACACCCAGAATATATATGTGAGGCAGGACAGAGTCATGCTACTGAACACATAATGCATCTGTGAAGCTGTGTTTACCTGGCCACGTGTGAGCAGGCATCAACCAGGACGCCCTCAAAGTTTTTGGCGAACTCGGGACCCTTTTTCTTACTGTTCTGGATCACGTCATTAGCCAGATACAGGAACGTCAACTTCCTGCTTCTTTTAGCTGAGCATCAACATTTAATCATTACTTACTTTAGAACTTGTGTTTCAGTGTTTTAGCCATTTTTGAAGGTTAACCTTGTTTACACAACCAACATGCCTTGTGCAAACTGAACTAAAGCAACCTTTTAAAGCAACAGTTCAGCTAAAAAACAACATTTATTGTTCTCACCCTCGGGTCATCCAAGTTGTAGATTAGTTTGTTTCTTCACCAGATTTGGAGAAATGTTGCATTGCATCACTTGCTCAGAAATGGATGCTCTACGGTGAATGGGTGCCGTCAGAATGAAAGCTGATAAAAACATCACAATAATCCACACATAGCTCCAGTCCATCAGTTAACGTCATGTGAAGAGAACAGTTGCATGTCTGTAAGAAACAAATCCATCATTAAGGTGTTTTAACTTCAAACTGTTGCTTCTGTTCAAATAAATCCATAATCCATAATAACACTTCCTCCAGTGAAAACGTACATTTCCCTTTTGTCTTAACATATTTGTTTAGAACCGTTTTACAGATTTCTCTCCTGATTCAGACCAGATTGCTTTTTTACTGGAAGTGTTTTTTTGGGGGGAGTATGGAAACATTTTAACTGTAAGCAATGGTTAAAAATTTCAAAAAATGATGGATTTGTTTCTTTAAAACACAGGTTTTGGCTTCACATGATGTGTGGATTATTGTGGTGTTTTTATCAGCTCTTGTTCTGACGGCACCCATTCACTGCACAGCATCCATTGGCGAGCAAGTGATGCAATGCTACATTTCTCAAAATCTGACGAAGAAACAAATTGCATGGCCTGAGATTGATGACATTTTCAGACATTTGTTTTATTTTTGAGTCAACTGTTCCTTCAACTCCCATTGTAAACCTAAAGCTGTAGATGTCCACAGCGGAGAAACGCTCCCTTACCTTTCTTCAGTTCTCTGTGCCACACGCGCACGATGAAGGACGCATGCTTGCGGTGATGAATGATCCACAGAGACAGCGTCTGAACGCTCTGCTGCGAGTTACTCAGTTCAGACAGCTTCTTCTCCAGCGCAGACTCGGAGAAAGATGACATGCTGACTGCGGTCTCTCACCAAACCTCCCTGACAAGACACAACAGCTGATAAACAACATCACTTAAGGCATTTAAAGTGCTTTCAAACTAAGGGGCTCACAGGGTCCCTAATATTTCTAATATAATATATACAGTATAAACATAAGAGTAGTTGACTTTTGACTGTGTGATGTGTTATTCTGCATTTTTCCAAAACATTTTTTTACTATAGTTCTTATTATAGTATAGCTTCGACATGCAATATTTGTTTATATGGCATAGTTTTATTTTACTTTTCACAATCCAAAGACATTTAAAAATAAACACCAAATAAAAAGGCTTTTTAAAATAGTGCTAAAATGATACACGTCATATAAAATGTCTGGAAGCTTGATATTAAATAGAAATGCTACAATAATAAATTTTATTTGTCAACCAACCACATACACATTATTAAATCACTTTCAAATGCATTTTGCTCATTTCTTAAATAATTGTTATGCATATTAGGATTCATGATATGTATATACGTGAAATATATATATACACACAAAGTACTTATAATAGTAGTTTGGTTGCATAAATACATAGTTTATGTGATTAACAAAGGAGATATAAGATTAGAGTTTGAACTTAAACTCCAAACAGAGTCGGAGTTATTGATTAGCAGAGAAGGTGATTAGTTTTAATGCAACATTTCTGACAGGCATTCAACATATTCAAGACAGTAAACGTTAATTAAGCAGGTTAAAGAAACAAATCAAGCAAACAAACTAAAAAATGAAGGTAGTGTAAATAAATCCTCACCTGTCAGCAGTTTTTGTTACGTAAGCCTAATATGGATTTAACTTCAATGTGGCACAACGCGCGCGGGAAACACTAAATACGAACTACCGCGGATCCAAAGGGTGGTTTGAGTGGAGATATTAATACATTTAATTAATAAAATACAATCCCTAAGTATATTCCTCGAAACTTTTGCCGAATGTTTGAACACGGTGATATTCCGTTCCAAGTTGGTGATAAACAAACGAGCGTCGCGCGCGTGACGTCATACCGATGCGACGCAATGTGTGTGGGTTTTTTTAAGCACTGTAATCTTTACATGTGTCGTTTTAAGTAACAACGCCAGTCATTTTCAAGTGATGTTTATTTGTTTGTCGTCTAGAAAACCCAGCCTTTGTGCTAGCAGGCATAGAGGATCTCTTGCTGGACCGAAAGTCGTATGCTAAATATGATGATACAGGAGCTAATAGACATGATTTTGAGCTTGGAGCTGCATGTGTGCTTCTGCTGCTGACACTGAACCACTGAGTGAGTAAGTACTATTAAAAATCTTAAGGGGAGGGGCTGTAAGTACATATTAGGTATCCTCGTTCATATGTTGAACTAAAGCATGGCCATAAAAAAATAGACGAAAAACCAATTGTTTTGTATTGTGACTTTACCACTTTTAAATTAGTTTACTGGGCACCATGTTAGTAATAATACACAGTTACACGAGCGATGCACACATCATGGGACATTAAACCCCGGTTTCACAGACAAGGCTTAAGCCTAGTCCTAGACTAAAGTGTAAGTCTGAGTTGTTTTAACTGAAAGAAACTTGCACAGACTGATCTTAAAATATATCAGTCCCTTTGTTTCGTCTCAAGATGTACACCAGGCATGTACATAAACATTATTATTGAACTATGGCCTAATCCTGGTTTAAACTAAGTCCTGTTTGTGAATCAGGGCCGAAATATTTTAGTGTGATAAGCAGTTCATAGATGGTGATTGTCAGACTCTTTTTTTCCATGCTTGTTTGTTTTAAGATAACATGCTTTATGTATGCTAGTGAAAACAATTATCAGCAATATCATTTAAGGAATTGGAAAATGATCTGCATCCATTATGAAATGCATTTACTTGACTAAATAATCCAAATGTCAAGAAATCAGTCAGATGCTGAGTGATACTTGTTTAGTCGCCAAAAGTTTCTCTTGGTCATGCATTTTAAAATTAGCATTTCTCATGTTTGTCTTTCTCAAGATGACATACCACTTTTTTCTTAACATCCTTCACAGATCCTGTAGCTCTATACATGAAGAATGGCTCAACATCAGATCGAAGACCCAAAGATTGCATTTGCATATCTCCGCCCATCCTGTGTCCTCCTGACCAAAGAACCTACAGTTGCTAACGTCGAAGCTCTTAGCGGTCATCTCCGCAGTGTTAGCGATGGAGCTCTCCAACAGCTCCAGGACTATATTCTGTTCCCCCTCAGATTTGTCCTCAAAACCCCTGGCTCAAAGCGGGAGGGACTTATCCAGGCGGTGATCGAAGCTATTACGTATGTCCTGGAGAACACTTGTGTTCAAAGTTGGGATTCCCTGCGAGATCTTTTCTCTGAGCTTTGCCTTTGTATTTGTTCCCCAAAGGACCCGGGTAAACCCGCCACAACCTCTGAGGAACTAAAAATGGCTGTCCTTAGATGCCTAGACACCCTTATACACTCTGCCTACGGTGACATTGTTTTTAAACTCTACGAGCCAAGCATGTTGCCTGGACTTGGAGCCGCCGTTTCACTTCTTCTGGCATTAGCAGAGCACGAAAAGGCTAGAGGAGTCCAAACGGCTTCTCTTAAATGTCTCCTTTCTTTGTTCCAGCAGTGCGACTGCGAAGAAGAACACATTGAGCTCGGACGGGATGAGAGGTTTAAGCTCGGATGCACCTTGGCCACTTTCCTACCTGGGATTTCTCGAGCCCTGAGTCTCGTAATAAGTGGAGATGTAAGACAAGGCCATGCGGTTACAGTGAAGGCCATGAAGGTTTGGTACAAAGCAGTAGGTCTGGTAATGGCCGATGAGCAGCTTCAGAAAACAGACAATGGTGTGGCAGCTGGAGATCTAGGAAGGGTTGGGGAGCTTGTTGTGAAGAGGACTCCATCCTGGTGCAAAACCACTTCCCAGCGCCTTGCTTTGGTCTTACAGAAGATCATTTCTTGCACATCTGCCCACCCGCACTGGAGAGTAAGACTTGAGTTGGTCAGTCTGTCCCATTTTCTACTTTCTCAGTGCAGACAGTCTGTTGGTGAATGTGTCGGTCCTCTACTGGAAGCATTGGTTGGTGCCATCAACGATGAGGAGCCTGAGGTTAAGCACAGGTGCAATGCAGCATTGGACGAGGTGGCACAAATGGGTCAAACCAATAACAAACAAGACTTTACTGATATTATATCCGAAAACCTTCACAGCTTGGCGTCATCCTTACCTAGACTCATGAGAACATCTGACGACCAACGCAAGCTCTTTGTTCTTAACGTGTTCCTTGGGTACCTCAAGATTCTTGGGCCTAAAGTGGATGCGGTACTTACTTCAGCAGTACATCTGGAACGCATCTCCAAAGCATTGATGCAAGTGATGGAGCTGGACGTAACGGATGTGAAGATCGTCGAGGAAAGAACTCTAACGTCTTCGACAGACTTGAGACCTGACCTGCACCAAATCCCATCCCAGAGGAAATACTTCCTCTACTTCACAGACGACAAGATATTCTCGGCACTCAGGAAGATCTGCCGCATGTTGGGATACTACGGAAACCTCTATCTTCTTGTTGACCGCTTCATGGAACTGTACAAGGAGTCTTCGGTTTACAGAAAGCAAGCTGCTTTGGTCCTCAACGAGGTCATTGTTGGTGCCGCAGGCATTGGTGTAGAAATGGACACTTCTAGGATTGACAGTTCAGGAGCAAAGCGGTCTAGAACAAATCAAGAAGACTTGAAATCGTCAATCATGTCCATCATCGAGGAGTACATCAGTTTGAGTAACTGGCATCTCCCTACAGTCTCAGAAGCCTTGGAAGGGAAACTTGAGTCTACAACCTCCTTGTTGTCCAAGAGTCCAGAACGAAACTGTCTGCAGTTGCTTCCAGCATCCAAATCTCCAACGCTTCACCAACTCAACAGCAACATCTGGCAAATCTGTATCCAGTTGGAGGGCATCGGTGGCTTCGCCTTGGCATTAGGCACCGATTTCCGTCTGCTTCTGATGATTACGCTATACCCTGTGCTGGAGAAGAACGGGGACGAGTCACTTCTTGTCAGCCAAGCGGCTTTTAGCGCAATGTGCAACCTCTGCAAGGCTTGCGATTACAGTTCACCCATGGAGCTGGTCATCAAGAACTCAGACTACCTTCTCAATGATGTTTCTCTAAACCTAGCCAGACCCAGCATTCACCCTCATGCCGCGCGAGTTCTTGCGGTCATGTTCACTCACTCGGATGCCAGTCTGCTGCCTCTAGTGGCCGATGTGGTGCAGGACGTGTTAACAGCACTTGATCTCAGCTATGACCTGAGAGCGCCACAGTTCTGTAGTGTGCTACACTCACTCATGAAAGCACTCGGTGAGTGTTACTTTACCTTAGCTTACTTAAAGGGTTAGTTCATCCAAAAATGGAAATTCTGTCATTGATTACCCACACGTAAAACCTTCGTTCATCTTCAGAACACAAATGAAGCTATTTTTGATGAAATCATAGAGCTTTCTGACCCTCATTAGACCGCAATGGGTACCGAACTGTTTCTAGATCATTAAACTATTCCATGTGATATCAGTGGTCCAACTTTAATTTTATGAAGCTACGAGAATACTTTCTATATGCAAAGAAAACAAAACTTTATTCAAACATTCTTTTCCGGTGTATTGATACCTCTTGATATTGTTGTGTTTTGGTGCTCATGAAAGCAATATCTTAACTGCATTTCTGGGCCTGGGAACATTTCAGTGCCATTGCTGTCTAATGAGGTTCAGAAAGCTCTCGGATTTCACAAAAATGTCTTAATTTGTAGTCCGAAGATAAACCTAGGTCTTACAGGTTTGGAACAACATGAGGATATTGAGTAATGTTTCTATTAATTATTAGTTTCTAAGTGTGTTATGGTTAAAAAATTGACATGTTTTTCCACAGTGAGATGGTTTCCCGAAACTGTTGGACGCCAGAAGACGCCCAGCAAAGAGACCCAGGATAAGGAGTGTGTGAACTTGAGGCAGTTTCTCCTGGACTATAAGAAGCATAAGGAGCTTGCAGAAGGCATTGGACTAGAGGAGGAAGATCCTAATGATTTAGGTTTGTAATTTACATTCACGTTTGGTTAATTAATTAATTTAGTATTAACCCAGGAGGAGGGAAAAAGTACTTAAGTTGCTCTATTTTCACACACTACTTTTGTATTTAATATAGGCTTACAAAAAAATATTGTTTAGTACTTTTTAAGATAATCTTACAAACATATACATGTACTCAAATGTGCTATTTTGGAACACCATGAATATCAAATAAAATGTTATTTTATTATACTTTTTGTATAGAAAAAATGTATTTAGATACTTTTTGCAGTACATTTGTAGTAACCCACTGCTGTATGTAAGATGGGTTCAAGTTTACTACAAGTGGTAACTAAATACTAATGCTGTCAAATAATTAATCACGATTAATCACATGCAACGTAAAAGTTTTTGTTTGATTAATATATGTGTGTGTTCTGTGTATATTTATTGTATCTATATAAATACACACACATGGGGTCTCATTCATGAAACACGAGCAGAACGAATTTTTGTGTAAATCGCGTGTAAAGTGGTTTTGGCATCAATTTTCGGATTCATTAAAACGTTCGTATTTTCCAAATGTTAGTTGGTACGAAAGAAATCTACACCTGCTCCCAGCCACGCGTAAATAGTGCGTTTAACATCTGAACGTTTTGCTCATTAATACGGCTACATTTTAATTCACCTTAATCGGGTACATATTTACACTGCATTTTGAAAAAAAATTTATATATATTAATTACATACGGTTTTTCTTTTAACTTTTATTATGAGAGCCAGTAGCTAATAGGATCTGTAATATGCTGCCAAACTTCCTTTTTTAGGACCTGATACGCCACTAGTACGCTTGAAAATAAAATGTGGCGTTTTGAATGAACTTCTGATAATAAAACTTCAATTTCTTCAAATGAGAATTGTTTCTTTTTCAGTCGCTTTTGAGAAGACACGTTGAAATCCTTAGTTTGGTGTCATAATATGATGCTCATATATAGTTGTCAGTCGGATTTAATGGGCGGGATTTATGGTAATTGAGAGTGAGCGTGCACGCGCGTCCCATTTACGACTGATTGGAATTCATTAACACACACACACATTTCACACACATCACACATCACATCTGACATTTACAAAGTTTTTGTGAATCAGGAGAAGAGTTTTCGGGAAGTTCTCTTTACGCGCAAATCACTCAGATATTTACTCGTATATTTACACATGTTTCATGAATGAGACCCATAGAGTATATATTTTGAAAATATTTACATGTCTTTATATTCATAAAATTTATTTTATAAATAAATATATTTAATATATTTTTTTAAAAATCTTAAATATATATATATATATATATATATATATATATATATATATATATATATATATATATATATATATATACACATGTATTTGTATATACATAATATATACACAGAAAACATAAATATGTTATGTAAACAAAACATTTATTTAGGATGCGATTTAATTGCAATTAATAGTTTGACAGCACTACTAAATAATTATTTTTAATGCAGATAAAGTTTGTTTTAGTTCTTATTCATGGTGTCCTGAAATAGCACATTTGAGTGCACTTTATTATATGCTTTAGATTATCTTAAGAAGTACTAAAGAATAATTTTTTGTAGTGTTAGTGCATTAAAATGGAGCACTTTAAGTACATTATGGAAGTGATTTTTAATTTCTTCTGGAAAACTTTAATGGAAATGCTCTTACTTTCTAAGTGATCTGACCCAAGATTTTTGCATGGTGCATGGATGATAAAAATTCCAAGGCTCTTCATCCAAATTTAGCAGAATTGTGCACACGTTCAGACCTGGATTGAGAGCGTCTTAGAGAAATTTGTATTTACTTTTATACTTACTTAAACTTTTTGGACCCACATTTCTCAGGATCTGTGTTGCCCTTGCAGTTCAGTAAATAGAAAATGGTTGTGCTTTACAGTTCCTGCCTGTAATTTAATTCTTGCACAGCAGATGACAGTAATGATCCAGTGAGTTGTCGCAGCATAAAAGTAAAAAGTGCTGGAACTGTTACCGTAATCGTGCTGTAGGTTTCATCATAACAGCAGACCTGTAATTGGGGCACTCTGTTCCCCTTGAACAAGCGCTTTAGTAAGTGCTTTACACAAGGGTACAGATGTAATAGAGCCAAATTATGATTGCACAAGCTCTGTTTTTTGCTCATCTTCAATCCTCTACATGCTGAGGTTTCAACTCAGGGCTCAGATTTCTGATCATTAAACCAACACACACAGAGCCGAATTCCCTGAGCGATCCATTATTATGACGTTCCTTCTATCATGCTGAAGGTTTGTAGCTGATTTACAAGATGATGATAGACCCAGAGACAGACTTTTGAGCATGCAGTCGAATGCACAGGAATGACAAACCAACTAGGCTTTTAAATTCTCCTGTCCACAGAAGTTCCTCCACCAACTTCTGATGAGGACACAGATGGTCCTGCAGAGAAAAAGGAGCTTCCTCTTCATATCCAGATTGTGAAAGACGTGATGGAGCGATGCATCCACCTGCTCTCCGACTCCAACCTGAGAATCCGACTCAAGGTTGTAAAACCTCTTCTCGTGATGTATAATAGCTTTGGCATTGCTGTAGGTGTGCTTCTTTTGGAAACAGAGGGTCTAAAGTCAAAGGTGCATGTGCATTTACAGGTGCTGGACATCTTGGAGTTGTGTGTGTGTGTTTTATGTGAGCGAGAGGATGAGCTGCTTCCCATGGTGCACCGGTGCTGGCCTGCTCTCCTGCACCGTCTCACCAACGATGACCCTCTCGCTGTACCACGAGCATTCAAGGTGAGATCATGTCCTAGCAACCATCCACAACACCCTAGCAACCAGATGCAAAACCAACAGTGTCATCGGGATAAAAGTGGTATGATAAATTGTGTTTCCGAATAATATGAAGCATATATAATGCAAACAGAAGAGGACCTAGAATAGAGCCTTGCATTAGACGACATGGACATTTCTATAGCATAAACTCAATAATGAAGTTTAATGATTTGCATTAGAAAATCATTGAATTCATATTTGATTAATTAGATGCTGACCTTTAGTAAAGCTGTAAGAGAATCGGTCATTAGTTCAATTCGTCTGAAGTATTCATGATTGAATGTGTCTGAATGTGTCATTTCTATTTCTTAATAAATGCTGTTTTGAACTTTCTATGCATAAAAAAAGTTTCCACAAAAATATGAAGCAGTACAACTGTTTTCAACATAATTAGAAATGTTTCTTATGCAGTAAATCAGAATATACGCATGATTTCTGAAGATCATGTGACACTGAAGACTGGAGGAATGATGCTGAAAATACAGCTTTGATCACAGGAATAAATTATATTTTAACAGAGTTCACACAGAAATTAGTTATTTTAAATTGTAAAAATATTTTACTGTATTTTGACCAAATAAGTGCAGTCTTGGTGAGCAGAAGAGACTCTTTTCAAAAATATACCAACCTCCAACATATGTGACCCTGGAGCGCAAAACCAGTCTTAAGTATATTTATAGCAATAGCCAAAAAAACATTGCATGGGTCAAAATTATCGATTTTTCTTCTATGCCAAAAATCGTTAGGATATTAAGTAAAGATCATGTTGCATGAAGATATTTAGTAAATTTCCTATCATAATATATAATATATCAAAACTACATTTTTGATTAGTGATATGCATCGCTAAGAATTCATTTGGACAACTTTAAAGGTGATTTTCTCAATATATATATATATTTTTTTGCACCCTCAGATTTTCAAACCTCGACCAAATATTGTCCGATCCTAATAAACCATGCACCAAAGGAAAGCTTATTTATTCAGTATTCATCTTATTATTCAATGTATACATCTCAATTGCAAAAACCTGACACTTAAGACAGATTTTGTGCTCCATCATCCCATTTGAATGTAATTGTGTATTAGCTGGCACACTAATAGATGCAGCAGATCTTCAGGTGCTCTGTTTTCTCCGTGGGTCTCCAGGTGTTGTGTGTCCTGGGCGAGTCGTGTGGAGACTTCCTGAGGAAGCGCGTGTCTAAGGAGGTCCTGCCCCGTCTCACCTCGTCTCTGATGAAGCAGGCGGAGGTCAGCGCTCGCTCCGGACCCGTCTACACACACACACTGGCTTACAAACTCCAGCTCGCCGTGCTGCAGGGTCTCGGACCGCTGTGTGTGAAACTGGACCTGAGTGAGTCTGTCACAAACATGATGATACTGAATAGTGTTTAATAATCAGCTGTTGCAGGAGATTGTCATATGATGTCAGATATCATTTATTATATTGTGTAAAGAAATGAAAACATGCTAAACTTAAAAAACATAACATTAGTTTAAAAGATAAGGTAGAGTTTATTGTTCCATTGTCCCTCCTTATGATTAATTTAAGTCAGCATTATAACATAATCTTGCAAACAGAAAAATAAAATACTATACGTTATTATAGTTTTAAATGCAAATCTAAATCCTGATATTCCCGTTGTATGTTTTGCCTAAATTATTAAGAAAAACAAAAATGCATCTACTTTCAATAATGTGCTAAATGAGCTAAATATAATATTCAACTAGATTAATGTAGGACACGACATGCTTTTAGGATTTGAACCATTTTTGCTTGTGAAATTGGGTTTATTTTTATATAATTTTTCATTGACTGCATAAGCTTAAGGGACAAGGAAACGGAAAAAAAAAATTAGATGGAAACTGTTTATATCTTTTTAGTCCTTGATATACAATTATACGTTTTGTTAATATTTTGATTTATTTTTAGATTCTGTTATACTAGTTAAAGGTTTAATAATTTTTGCTGTGGTTTTAAATTTTTATAGCCGTTTTAATTTTATATTTCTATATAGTTTTTATTAAGTTGCTTATTGATTGATTTTAGTTTATTTCATTTCTATTTAAAAATGTAAATGGTATTTTCCCCCCTAAAATATTATTTAAATTCTTAGAAATATTACTTTGACAGCTAGCTGAAATAAGTAAAATTTTTAATTTTATTTCATTTCATTTAGTTTCAATAACCCTGAACAGGAGGAGAACATTTTATTTCAATGCTTTGCTTGCAAAGTGAACGCCGAACTAGGGATGGAAATAATACAAGAAACTGTTTCAGTGCTTTTTGAGAGAAAACTAAATTAGTTTTCTTGTTTCTTGTGGGAATGCAAAAGTTTTTTGAATGCAAAACCACTGAAATAGACATTTTTAATATTCCTCAATCATATTATTTTTTTTTTCATTGAGAAAACACATTTTTATAAAAGATCAAAGATTAAAAAAATTCCCCTTTGGAATAAGATGCCGATAACCCGTGCACAACAATATGTGAGCACCTGTAGATGGCAGTCTGTCCTCACAGCTGCAGAAGACGTGCTCCTGTTGATGTCTCTTCATCACCGCTCCATCTAAACACACACACACACACACACACTGCATCCTCAGCTGCTCTGTTCAATCCTCTGGAGGAGGTCGTGTGTGTCTTTCCTCACCCTCTGCGGGTTTTCTGATGTAAACTAGACACTTTGAAAGGAGTGAGATGGAAAAACCTCACATGCTGCAGTTTGGCTCATGCATTCAAGCTTAATGCATGTAAATATGATTCAACATTGACCGGTAAAATATGCTTATCACTCCGTATTAGCCTCAAGTCGAGTGACGTCTGGGGACCGTGTTACTAACCAAACCACGAGAGATTCGAAGCCAGTGGTTTGTGATTGAGCGCCAGGTGTTGAAGATTCATCCAGAGGAAAACACTGAATACTGATAGAGTTTCCATGGTTATGAGAGACCGACAGACACGAGAGGTCATGCTGTTTATTTCCCAGCTGGCTCTAGTGCGCTCTCTCTCTCTCTCTATCACACTTTATTATTCTCCATCCATCCTTCATTCCTCTGGGTCTCCGATCTCGCCGTCCCTCTGCATTCACCTCCATTTTTCTAGAGTAATGAGGCTCTACATCAGGCTGCTTAATTAATTAATTAGGATAATGCTGCCATGGAGACTATTAGAATATATTAGAGCATCTGTGGCCGTTATGACGCAGACGTGCACTGTTTGCATTTCACTGGAGATTGCATTATGGTTCGTGGGAATGGAGAATTAGGACAGATCTGTAATAGTGTAATATTAGCTTTTTCTGTGTTTAATATTCCCAGCTGAGGCTGTGTGGTAATGTGTGTTTGCAGTGGAGGCGGATCTGGATCGGGTGATTGACGCCTGTCTTCTGTACCTGAGCTGCCGACAGCCAATCAGACTCCAGGAGGCGTGTCTCAGGTAAAGCCCCACCCACAGAGAAACCGAGTATTTGTATGAGTGTATGGTGATGGTTGTGTTGTCTGTAGTGTGTTCCGCTCGCTGATGGATCTGGACTCGGATCTGGTCTGGTTCAGTCTGAATGAGCTGTGCTGTCCCGTCCCGTACGAGCCCCCTCACCCTCATCTGCTCCCTGTGACGCTGAGCGGGTCACACAAGCCCAGGAACCAGTTCACTGACAACGTCCTCACATTACTGCAGGAGTCTGACGCCACATAACAGCGCTTCATACATCTGAACGCTAGGTTTAAGATGACCGTGATCTTCCTCGGCTGTACGTTTGACTGGAAGAACTTTTGGAGGAAGCTGGAAGTCTAACTTTTCAATATGATGCAGATAGTTATATTAATATAGTAATATAACAGATCGAGGGGGAAAAAAGTTTGTTCTTTAAAGGAAATGTACAAATGACCATGTAAATGATGTTTTCAGCCAAAATACCATGGTAAAATAATTATTATAATAAAAAAAAGTGATGTTTTCAGCCAAAATGCCATAATTGTTATATTCTTACTTCTCTAAAATAATAATAAATTAAAATGGGATCTTTAAGAATGATCTTTTTTTTTAAAGGGGGTTGTTTGTTCCCTTTTTTCTTTGTATGATATTTGGGGCTAGTATCAAATTGCTAGTTTTACTGTAGTTATTATATGGTATTCTGGAAATACCATAATTATTATAGTTATTGTTACTTCTCCAAAATAGTACATTATTATGGGTTCCTTTAGAATCATTAATATTTTTTTTATTTTTATTTTACCTTTCATCTTTGGGTGGCATTTGTGGCTATCAAATTAGTTTTAGGGTAATTATGTGATATTCTGGTATTCAATTGCATTTCTAAATATATTCCAGAAGTTTTTGTTCAACCATTCTGAAAAACGTAATTGTATTCATGTTGCTGAATCCTCCATTAAATTTTGAAATAAATTTTTATGAATTATTATTTTTTTAAATGACACATATTATTTTTTTAACATTTTTTAATTTCTTATTTATTAATAATTTCATTGTCCATTAAAATAAAAGTATCGTATCGTACATAAATCGTAAAGTACTTTGTAAACAAAAACAGTAATTTTGCTTTTATTGTCCAATTAGTTATTAATGAAGTGACTAATGGTCCTCAGCACAGGTTCTGGTTTAGTTGTGTGCTGTTGGTCGGGATCTTCTGCTCTTGTTTCTTCTGTGACAGTCTAATAAATGTTCTGCCTGTGAGAGCCGCATTAAAGCTGCCTCATATGCTTTGTGTGAGCCTGCTGCTGTGTTATCTGCAGTGTACTTTGCTATTTATCCTGCTGCCAGAGCTGACAGAGGCGCTATTATTCACCGGCCCCGGCGCCGGGGCGAGCCGCTAACACACGGCATACGGGGATAATGTAATTTCCTCTCGACCGCTTCTGATAAGTGCAGAAACATCATTAAAGAGTCAAACCGCTTGACATGCGTTTTGTTTGAGGAATTCACCGCCGGTAAAGACAGAGCAAGCTGAAGCAATGAAATAATGAAGAATTGAGGTGATTTTTGAGGTTAAATAGGTGGCGAAGCTATTTTGTTAGATTGAAAAGTACTAATGTAACGTTTTTTGGTCATTTTAGTAAGTTATTATAATATTTTTGTAATAATCAGTGATGCATATAAAGTGTTGCGCATGGGCAACCAAAAATGCAAATTCAGACCGCTCATTTGCATACAGACGTGCTGTTAGCGAACACTTACCGTTTTAGATCAACGAAAGGAAAGGACACTGAATCCAAAATTCTTGTCAAATAATTTTTGCACGTTAAAACATATACACAACTTCACATTTTAAGCACATTTAGTTTATTTTAATAACACTGCCTCTGAAACTTTCGTCCATCATAAATTTAGATGGAGTTAGATTTTTTTTTCGCATCTGTAGCAAGCATTTTGCTAAAGGATGACGAATACGAAAAAACACATATGACATTTTCTGACTCAAGGTCTTTGCACACAGAAATATATGCTTTTTTTTATTCGTCATCATTTCCTGTCAAAATCCAATTGTGATTGGCACAACGTGAGGTCGTATTTATTTTTTAAAGTGCAAAATTTCGTCTGCAAACGCCTAAAATTAGCATATTAGAATTAAAAAAAAAAATATTAGCAAAGTGTATTATAAAATAATTACATTTTTATTTAACACGTTTTATAAATAGAATGATTTATTTTATAATTTGAGAATTTTTATATATATCACACTATTTTTATATTTTGTTTATTATTTTATTTACATAAAAACAACCGCACCTGCAAACATCTTAAAATAGTAGCCTACATAATTTTCACGCATCCACTATCAATATGCGGTGTGTAAACGATCACTTGTAAATGTACGATGATTAAAGACACCAATATTCACCAAACCATTTTGAAAACTGCCTCTACATAGCTACATCTTAAATTTGCAAATACAAAATAAAAAACAAATCTTTTTCAATTAAAATGCCTTTGAGCCGTTTGTGCGCGCACACAAGACTAAATATAATTGTAAGCACGTGAAAGAAGACCTTTTGAAGTAAAAGAAAAAATAAAGAAAGAAAAATGGCAATAAAGGGCCATCAAGAGGCTTTAACTGATTAAACTTGACTTCCTTATTTATATGCATAGTATTTCCCACTAAAAAAGCAAGCAAATCATGTAGCCTATTAATAATACACAATGACATAAGATATGACATAAGATCAATGTACAATGTGTTTTTATTTGATAAAGGCATACATTGAAAGTGATACCAGTCTTTTGTAGGATTACTTCATATACACAATCTGTACATGTATTACTTCCAGAAACAAAAATAACTATTGAATCCAACTGTAGAAATCAAAGAAACCATAGTTGTTAATAGCATTAAACATACTGTGAGTGTTTTCAGGATCTTTTTAAAGCTGCATAAAACCACAAAACGGCGTAATATTGTATGCGCACCGTCCTTCCATTGAGACAAAAGCTTCATGAAACAGATTTGCAAAAGCTGGCACCTATCAAATCACACTTTGATGCCAGTCCAGAATAAAACCCTCTGGTGCCTGTAATATTAGACATGTAAACAATGATAGGAATATTACAGCATGTAAATGTCATCGTTTAGACCTGATGAAGAATATTTCAAACATTTACTCTGTTCTGCAGCTTCTAGCCGTCGTCTATGCATCGTATCAAAACCATCGATCTGATCAAACTAAGAATGACCTAAGATTTGAACTCCACTGTCTAATTTGGTTTCTTGCTCACTGGCACATATGATTAGAAATGTTTGTCACATGCACTCGCTTCTGAACAGACATCTACCTTCGCTTTTATACAGAAATATACATCTTTTGTTAGAGCGATAGTTCACTCAGAAATGAAACTTTTGTCATTATATATCCTCTCAATGGTGCTTTAAACCTGTATGACTCACTTTCTTCCATAAAACACAAAATGATTTATTTTGCAGAATGTCTCAGCTGCTCTTTGGAACTAGATCCAGCTATTAATAAAAGTTATAATAATAATAAAATTAATAAATAATTTATTAATAATTTATTTATTTTAATTGATAAAATAAATAAATTTAGATTAATAGATTAACTTTCTTCCATAAAACTCGAAATAATTTATTTAGCAGAATATAATAAAATAAAATAAAATATAATATAATAAAGCTTCAAAAAGAGAAAATAAAATAAATAGATTAACTTTCTTCCATAAAAGACAAAATAATATTTAGCAGAATATTTAAGCTGCTCTTTGGAAACAGACAGTGACCCGGGGCTAAACAAATACAATTAGGTAAAATAAAAAGCCTAAAAAAATAAAATAAAATATCAAGTCAAATAATAAAATAAAGCTTCAAAAAGGACGAAGCTACAATCAAATAAAATAAAGCTTCAAAATAAATAAATAAGAATAAACTAAAGCTTCAAAAATAGAGCAACAAAAAAAAAAAAAATGGCAAGACCTCTTAAACTCACTTTTTTCTTTTTGCATAAAACACAAAGGTATTTATATTGCATAATTTTAAAGCAGAAAATAACTATGAAATAAAGCATCAAAAGGACAAAAAAAGGAGAGTGACTGGGGCTAAAAAATAAAAAGGCAAAAAAAGAAAGAAAAAAAAGTATTATTTTTTTTGGAATAAGAACGTAAGTCATATGGGTTTAGAACAACATGAGAGTGTGTAAATGACAGATTGTTCATTTTCAGGTGAGCTATCCCTAGTTTGGGGGTAGGCGTAAGGAATTCTGGGTATTTGGTGTGATGTGGTGGGGCAGTAACTGAAGGAGGAGGAACCTAAAGCGCGCAGCTCTCAGTGCAGTCAGTGGTGCGGTCATCAGCAGACCTCTTCCGGAGCTCACGACTGGGTTTGTGGTGCTTGTGGTGGTCAGACTGCAGAGCCTCCTCTTGTGACGTCGCCCCCTGATGGAGCGGAGGAGCTGCGTTCCCCTCGGGTCGCTCCACCTGCAGGTACGCCCGCACACGATGGTGCCGCAGCTTACTGTCGCTGAAGTCAATGACACGGCATTCGTACGTTCCCTCGTCCGCCGGCTTCACGCTGGACAGACGGAGCTTGTGGGAGATGTTGCTTCCAGCAACCTTCACTACCTGCAGAGAAACGGACAGGAGATGTGTAATAAACCATGAATCGGCCTCGAACATGCCGACTTCGACTGATTTGGGATGAAGTATATGCAGTGTGTTTTAGAAAATCAGATCTAGAACAGCCTTTTGAGAACAATTAATCAAGACGATAACAGGAAAAACTCATGCACTAATCAATTTTGTGCTATTTTGCTTCCATAAAATTTCTTCTTTTCAGACTAGTGTAAAGAAAACATCCACAGAGTTCATTTTATGACACTTTTGCATCTAGATTTTAAATTAAAGTCCATATTTTGGCAGTGGACATTATTTACTGATTCAAGGAGTGATAAAAAAAAAATACCCATCATCTCATTTATAAATCATTTAACTCTAACATGTCAACAAAATGAAAGTATCTGGCTTAATCCACTGTTCAAATATATGTTCTGAAAATTTATGCATATTTAATTTCAGAATGCATTATTTCCACATTTAAATATAATATTTAAACTTCTAATGCAAAACCATTGTTTTAATGTATTTAATCAACTGGTGATAATATGGTTATGCTTTAATGTAATGCTTTAACTCAGTGTTTACAGCGTTTAAAAATAAAGTATGAAAAATAATATATAATATCATATATTTGCATTTATTTATTTATTTGGATTAATATAAAAAAATGCATCAAAAATGTTTTTTTTTATTTGTAATTTATTATATCAAATATATTTTGCTGCAATTATCTGGGGAGTGACAATTATGTTCTATTTATTTATTTTGTTTAGCAAATTAATAGTAATTGATAAGTAAATCTCTTTAGCTGTTTTCAGAATTATTTAAATTTTTTTACATGAATTAAATTCTCATTGAGTAAACTTGTGAGTTTAGTGAAAGGGGCAATGTGATGCAGCAGTAGATGTGGAGAGAGAGAGGAATGCATCAACGGAGGCGTTGATATGCAATGAAATGTTGTGAAAGAGAGGAAGGGATTTGTGGGGGCAGTCAAATGCAATAAATGAGGCAATGCAATGCAGTCGCATGCAGTGAGGCAGTGAAATGCAGTAAAATGCAGCAAGTGAGTGAAATACAACAGTTGAGGCAATGCAATGCAGTGAAATGCATCAGTGGAAGCAATGCAGTCAAATACAGTGACACTGTGAAATGTAATAGGGCAGGCAATGAACTGCAGTGAAATGGAGCGAGTGAGTAAAACAAAACAAATAAGGCAATGCAATGTGTAGTGAAATGCAGTGAGAAAGTGAAATACACTAGTAGATAGTGAAATGCATCAATGGAGGCAATGCAATACAGAAAAATGCAGTGAGGGAGTGAAATGCAGTGAAACACAGTGAGTGCGTGAAATACAATGGTTGAGGCATTGCAGTGAGAGACTGAAATGCAATAGCAGAGGCAATCAAATGCAGTGAATAGCAGTGAAAGAGTGAAATGCATCAGTCTGCATGTGAGCAGTGATGAGATGAGCTGTGGAACGACAGAGACACACGAGACACAACAGCTCTATCTCTTCCTCTCTTCCTCTGAAGCTCAGACAATAGGACAATCTCTCTCTAAAGCGGTCAGCGTTCCCTGAGGACTCCAGGCGCTCAATAAAGCCGTCTGCCAGTGAAGCAGATTGAGTGTGGATCAGGTGGATAAATAAACATACATTCACAAACCCGCACGCACACACAAACACACACGCTAACATGAACTCACTTCACTCGCTGGCACCGCTTCCACAGTGTGTTAACAAACACGCTCTATCAGCTTCTCTACAATCAGAAATAACAGCACAGCTAGACGAACGAGTGTAAACCAGTGCCATGCTTCAGATCCAGAGCTCTGCTTTCACACTGGGAGAAAATGTCCTTGTGAATATTTCATGAAGCAGCAGAGAGAGATGCTTTGATTTATCAACACACACACACACACACACACACACACACACACACAGGTAACACTCACCTTCAACATCCTACTGAGAGAAAGAGCCTGCAAACTCCATATTCTCAAATCTTACTAATCAATGCACTATACACTTACACACACTTAGAAAAGCTATTTAGATGCCAAAAGACAATAAGTGTGTGACTTACAGATGCTTAATAAAAAAAAATAAAAAAAATATTGTAACCTTTTAATGTCATGAGAAATTCTGAAACCGTGTGGCACAAAAACACTGGGACATGGTTTCAAATCAGGATTTTATAATTAACTAAAACCATAAAACTATTTAACAACTGAACATAAAATAAACTGATTAAAAAAAAAAAGTTAAGCAAAATTAATCATTTTCATGTCGTTTAATCTTATGTACTAAAATAACTAAAACATAAATCAATTAATTTAAAAATATATTTTGATATTAAGAAAAACTAATTACTAATAAGGATAAAAAAGGACAAAAATACTAAAACTTTAAAAAAATGTAAGACCAATTTAAAAAACTGATATAATCTCAATGATGCTGACAAAACAATGATTTGGAAAAAAAAGCTTGATGGTTTAACGTAAAAATAAAAGATATGAGAATTGTAATTTTACATATATACTGTTTAAAAATATATTTTTTCCATTAAATTTAATATTAGTAATACTACTCATAATAACAAAAACAGCAAAGACTAAAGCTTAAAAATATAAAAAGAATCATTAAATGAATTAAAATGTATTCAAATTAAAACAAATACACGGGGGGGAAATACAACTCAGTTTTTTCCTCAAATTATTCCAAGCTGTAAAATATTACTTGTGTGAATTGTTACAAAGAAGTGAATGATCCTGTTCTGGTTTATTCTGGGAATATTTCCCTTTAGTTGAGCACAAATGTTCATGAATTTAATGTTCATGAGCTTTAACTGCTGCTTTACACACTATCACACTGATATCCATGCAGCTGATCTGAATATGAGCACAGTTATGATCACCTGCAGCACAATCACACACACACACACACACACACACACACAGCCTGCAGCGGCTCAACAAGTCACCTAACAAATCCCCTTTAGCCCAAGCGAGTGTGATGTTGTGTTTGCACGCTCCAGTTATTCACCCTGACAAACACTCATTTTCACGTTCTCTCGCTGAGCAGTGAACGAACACGAGAGACGACACACGTCACACACTTACACTGATTTTGGTGGCGTCCTTTGCCATCTCATTCTGCGGCACCACCTGCAATGAAAAAAACAACAAAACAACACTTCTCGTCATATTAGAGTTACTATAATTAACTACAAAAATAATCAATGAAATTGTATTTTCTTTCAGCTAGTTGCAAAAGCAACATTTCTCATACTGTCTAGTTTAACTTCACATCCCAAAATAACTAAAACTATATAAACTAAAAATAAAATACCTATAAAAGCATATAAGTGGTGCTAAAATAGCACTCAATTATGCATCAAATCAACATATTTAGATTTGCATCTACATATGCATTCTCATTTATAACTATATATTCATATTTATAACTAAAAATATATTTATTTTCATCATTTTCATTTCTGAATTACTTATTTTAAGTATACATTTTTCTGATCTTAAATATTCTGAACTCTGATAAAATTACTTGTGATATTTATTTTATCACGCTAAAGTGATACAAGCAAACAATAAACCAAATTAAATATATTATGACAAATTCATTATTACAACAAACTAAAATATGAACATTAAATGGTATTTTAATTTGCAGTTACATCATTTTTTTCCTGTGGCAAAGTGGTTATTTCACATATAAAAAATAAAAAATGTATCACTGTTATTTGGACATTTTCTCATATTTCAGATTCAGCAGCTTCCCAAGAGACAAAGTAAAACATTTGAAGACATGCAAGTTGCTTTAGTCCCTGATGTTTCTTTAGTAGATGCCAAAAATGTCATATAAAACAGAGTTCTTCTTCTTATTTCTCAGCTAAACATTTGCTTTTTACTGTATTTGTAGGTGTTAAAGTTACAGTTCAACCCCAAATTAAAATCATTTTTATTATTTACTCACCGTCAAGTTCCTAAACCATACACAGTCAAATATGGCACAACATTAAAAATAATGTACATTTTTAGTTGAATTATTCATTAAACGTTGGTCATTCTACAGAGAATATTCATGTGTCCAATGCAGTTACTATGAGTGAAACAGACACCAGCAGGACATTCGAGCACACACACACACACACGTTTGTTTTTGTGAAAAGTGTGTTCATCCCATAGGCGTAATGGTTTTTATACTGTAGAAACTGTATATTCTATGGCCCTTCACCAACCCTACACCTAACCCTAACCCTCACAGGAAACTTTCTGCATTTTTACTTTCTCAAAAAAACTCATTCCGTATGATTTATAAGCATTTTGAAAAAATGGGGACATGGGTTAGTCCTCATAAGTCACCCTCTCCTTGTAATACCTGTGTCATACCCATGTCATTATATACACACACACACACACACACACACACAGTGTTCTGGAGTGAGATGTTGGTTCTGTGGCATGTGATCTTAACCGGCCGCGGCGGATCCTCAAGGGTCCTTCATGAATAATGCATGACGCAAAGGTGAGCAAGAGTTTCTTTTTCATCCCTCCGTCCAATTAAAAGCATCTTGAGTTCGCAGCAGGAAGCCGTGCCATCTCTCTCTTTCTCTCTCTCTCTCTCTCCCTCTCTCACTCTCTCTCTCTCCCTCTCTCTCTCTCTCTCCCTCTCTTCTCTCTCTCTCTCTCTCTCTCTCTCTCTCCCTCTCTCTCTCTCTCTCCTCTCTCTCTCTCTCTCTCTCTCTCTCTCTCTCTCTGGGGAACCTGCAGCTCTTTCTCCCGGCTGTGATTAATGTTGTGTGGACTGTTACGGCTGGATCCTCTCCTCCGCTCACCTCATGTTTCTGTTTCTTCAGCTCTGGCCACTCGTTCGTCCCTGTGGTTTTATTCAAACCACAATGGAAAGCTCTTCATCATTTATTCGCACTACTTTTTAAATATCTCGCATGTTTAGACTTTTATTTATTTATTTATTTATTGGTCCTAGATCCAGACTTTCGGGCATAAACTATATATATATATATATATATATAAGAGGTATCAAGGACAACATTTATTATGCATTATTTCTAATGAAGATGTAATCTGATCAAATGATGCAAAAAAAAATTATAAAAATATTTAATTTAGGATATACAATGTAAACTATAGAATTAGATTGAAATGGTTATTTTATAGAAATAAAAAAGTTAATCAATAAGAATGTTAAAGTTTTCAGATGTGGTAATGACATTTGTGGAATCATAAATTCAACTTTCATACAAAAAAAAAGTATGTTATGTATGTTTACAGCTGCAAGATTTAGGGGGAAAAACTGATTGGGATTTAAAATGCAATTCACAAAAGATAAAAAAAAAAAAAAAAAAATCAGCAGGTTTGCTGTGCTTTGTTTACAAGGGTGCACAAATCTGCCACAAATGTTGTGATCATTTATTAATATAATAATAACAACAATAATCAAATAAAATATTAAATAAGAAAAATTACCAATTGTAATATGTTTTGTAATATTAATTTTTTTCATAATTGTATTAATATTTTTTATATGTATTCAATTAAAATAGTCTACAATATGTTATATGCACAAAGCCACATTGCATTTCATTTTGAATAATTATGCATGTCCACTCTTGACGATTTAAATAATTTAAGACTATTTAAATGTTCTAAAAGTCCACAGGATCAAACACACCCCACAGTTGAAGAAACACCCTGATAAATCCTAATATAATACTGATGTACCCACTAATAACAAAGCAGCACCAACTGAACACTTAAAACATCTCAGTATCTCTATGACTCTAGTTCTAGTGATTTTTAGTCTTCATTGTCAACACTAGATCTATTGTTTGATCATTTCTACCCCAACCAGTGTCCTTCTGTCGAATATTTAGCTTGTAATGTCTAATTGTGTATCTATCTTTACAATAAATGACAGCTGCTGTGGTATTTTGATACATGAGGCAGCCCTTCAGATGTTTTAAGTGTCCACACTGACTGTATTTCATCGATAGAAATGTATTGAATTTCTCATGCTGTCTGTGATCGACTGTGTTCATGCAGGTGATGCTGTGCAGCTGAAGCCTTTGATTGACAGCTGGTTATTAACGTGTGTGTGTGTGTGTGTGTGCTGAACCCTCTCTCTCTCAGTCTCCTAAAATAGGCCGCCGTGTTTGACTGGCACGAGTGCAGACAGGAAGAGGAAATGGCCGTATAATTGCAGGCGTGTGACAGTGGGCCGCTGCCCATCATGTTGTTGTGTGTATTGTTAGTAATAGTAATTGCAGGCAGGTTAAGGGCTGACAGAACGCTGGGATTATGATCTTAATAACATTATGTTTTCTGGATCAGATCTAATCCCCAAACACTGACACTGAGCGGAGATCTCGTCTGTATTGTTAGCGATACAGATCTTGTGATGGCTGAATAAATGCACTTACTCGACCGCTGATGTTTTGAATAGAGAGACATAGACAATGGCCGTTTGGAATTACTATTAGGGAATTTCACTGTTATATTTACCAGCTTTATATATCCTGAATACAAATCTTGAATATATATTAATATATAAGAAATAGCTATGTGCTTTAGCACCTAGCTCCCCATCCTAGAGGGTTTTTAGTGGGACACTAAAACCGCAGACAGTTGACAGACTAAAAAATTTAAATTAAATACTTATCTCAGTTGCATAGTTTAAATTGTGAATTGCATTCACTAAAAAGTTGACAGAACGCACTATCTGTACTTGTTTTGGACTAAGTCAGTTACATACAGGCCTACATGTGTTCCTTTAATAAAAAGCAATTAAGTGATCACTTGATTTTTTTTTTTGTATTGCTTAAATTAGCTGTTTAATCTAAATTGTTTTTGTTGTTGTTGTTGTTTTAATGGGCAAAAGGAAATCATGTTTTTTATTATTTCAATGCAAATGCAAACATATTGATATGTATTGGTGTTGTGGGTGGTGCTAGGGGTTTGAGTGTTTGGGTTTTTACGCAGTTGCTCAGGTTTTCAGTAGTTTCTAGTGTTCTGGGTGGTGTCTTTCTGTCTGGTGTAAACGGTACATCCCTTCATCTCTAACTGTGGCTGGGGTTCAGTGTGCGACTGGGACTTGTTCACCTGTTTTCTGCTCCAGCAAGTGCAAACGCTTCCTCTGATCATTGAGTAAAGCATCGCTCCTATTCTCAACGACACACACGACTTCATCAATCACTCCGAACAGGTAATCACTAACTGTACCTGATTAGTGCTCCACGTCTGCTTGTCGGTCCATTCTCTGTGGTTCCTGATGTACCACCACTGGATCTCCAGCGAGTAAGAGGGCGATCCGGCGCCTCTGAAGGAGCAGGCCATCTCCACGTCCTGCCCGCTCCGCGCCGTGATGTCATGAGGGACCTCAGTGAACACCGCTGCAGGACAACAAACACCGATTAGTTACGGTGAAGCGTTCAGCGGCGCCAATGAAAATCCCAACAGTGATTGTTTTAAACGAGCTCCTAACACCAGTCCATGACATGTTGGGTTGCTCAAGACAAAGAAACCAAAGTTTAAACTCTTAGTCTTTAGACTTTCCATTAATAGTATTATTTACCCGATGTTTCAGATTTTATCGATTAGTTCGAATTTAATGTTTTGCCACGATTGTATTTTTTTAGAAATCAAGGAATCGCGATTTTGAAAAGAAAGCTTAGCGAATGTTAGAATTGGACGCTTTGACAATATGCCAATGATAACAGGAAAGAGAAAAGAATGATCCAAACGCATGTCGATGCACGCAATTAACCGTTCACATGTGAAGCACTCATATCACACAGAATGTGCTTTTGTGTTGACAAAACTCCTGTTCGGACGGGATTAGTTTTCTAAACTACGTTTGAGTTTCGATTCTTATCACCTGATATCTGCGATTTTCATGTACCAATTTGGATGGGACTAACATCTCAGAGGTGGGAGGGTCTGTTTTGGACATTAGAGCGTTTCAGAGATCACGCGCTCTGTATGCGTGCATTGCGCAGGCTATAGTTATTCAGATTGATTACCATTAGCATAATCAGTTTTACTACAAAAATAGCATTGGAAAAGCTAGTAGCAAAACCATGTTAATCCGTGGTTTCTTTTTTTATTTATTTGTAGTAAACCCATTTTTCATTTTAATAAAAGTACATATGTAATTAAAACATTATGTAGTTTAGTTCAGAAATTAACGTGAGTAATCTCACCTGACGCTGATATTACGATAGCCAGTCTTTCCAGTTTACATGATCTAGTAAAAATCTTATTTCATTTTTTTATTCCTTTGTCTTGATGTTTTTAGTTAACTATATTGACCTTGCATCAAGCCAGAAAAAAACAAAATAAGAACAACTATAAATAGAATTTGACAAATAGAATTCACACTGAAGTCCGTTCACTGCACTCAGCAATCTTTTATTTTATTTTATTTAAAAGACCTGAAATATAATGCACAAGACTTCATTAGTTGTGCTTTAGTGTCATTTTTAGGGTTTCAGTTCTAATTTAGTTTATGAAGAACAGCGTGAACATTCTGCAAAACATCTCCTTTTGAGTTTCACTGAAGAATGAGGTGGAGTAAACGAGGAACAGAACTTTATTTTTTGGTAGAACAATCCCTTTAACATCTAAACATCTTCTCTGTACTATTATAAAAGTGGAACCTCTTTAACAACTCAAGACACCTCATATTTGTGTTTAGACCAATCTAGATTGCAACAGAAAAGCCAACAACTCAATCTTCTCTCCTTTTCAAGATGCTGTTATCATCTCAGATAACATTTTGGAAAACGCCCAACGCCATCGACCTGAACGGCCAACATCAGATCTGGAGTTATCAGCCAGCGTTCAGAGAGTTATCACAAGTAAACAAGCATCTGGCCACCGGATAGAGTTGTTCTCAGAAGTGAACGAGCGAAACTCTCAAGTGCAGCGTTTCCCACGACTGAACCGGTGAGTGAAACAAGCTCATCCGCCGCTTCAGACAAACACAATTCAATTATCCTTCCCGTCAAAGCTCAAAAGATATGACTCCGTCCACCAGCCGAACCACAGAAGAGACGCGTCAGAATGAGAGCAAATCAGTGTGGAGGCATCATTTCTCCAGCAGCGGGACTCTCTCTTATCAAGCCCTGCAGGAAGTGATGCGCACACTTCAAAGAGAAAGCGCTTGGCGTTCGCTCACACCTGACCGTCCTCGGCCAAGAAAGTGATGAAACCCTGGAAGATATTTCATATATACACAGCTAATCCAGGCTTTGAACAACACAAACCTGACATTCACTGTACAAAATGATTTTCAAAGTTGTAGATAAAACAATTTCTGCCCTACAAAAGTAAACGACCTTAACTTGTGTGTGAAACTGTTTGTCCAGCCAAATTAATTATAGGTAGGACAGTGGAAATTTGCAATTAGATAATTTTAGTTTTAGTAATGAAGATTATCTAAATAAAAAATTGTGAGCTCAAAATAGATTTTATCCCTACAAAGGCAAAAGGCAGTAACTTCCACATTATCACTATTTGGTTGCTGATAACCATTTATTTTCAACACCTTTATAAAATCTATTGATCATGGGCTGTCTCATACGCTATCGCATATACTAAATGAGACTGTATTGTTTTTTGTACTGTAACAAACAGACTAAATTTGAAACGTGTGAGTGGATACTGCTTCCCAAACAATTTATATGCTATGCTCAGTAACAAAAGAATACTAGACATGGCATGATTACTTTTTATATTGACTTGAAGGAAATAGCTTAACCTAAAAGAATGACTTGTGGATTGATGTGAACGCCAGCCAGCAAGCAGGAATAATGCTCAGAATGCTTGTGGATTAAACAACTCCGATGACGTTTATCGCCGTGGATTGATTTTTATCAGGTTACAAGAAAAGGTAGAATATGGATTTAATTACAAACTGTTAGAAATGATCTTATGATTGATCACACTACATAATACAGTTTGAGTCCACATCTGATCTAATTTGTTTGTCTAATAAAGTGGTTCAGTGACAGATCAGATGCATGAAAATATACAAGTAACACAAAAATGCAGTAGACTTTAATGGACAGTAAAACAAAGGCAGAACATTTATGAGCACCGAAACTTCATATTGACGAGCCTCTAAACAACGGCAGAACTTGCCTTGGTTTCTCCAAGACTTTTTGAAGTAACGGTTAAGACAACCCATTATTTTTTGGGAAACTAACAGAAAATTGACTCAGCATACTTTTGCACGATAAAGGATGTCTTGAATGTCCCAAAAAATATAAATAACTAATTTTCGATCAAAATCGAAGTTATGGTCTTTTGCCTTTGCATGGCAGAATTCTCAGAGTATGTTTTACAATAAAATACTATTTGATAATATAGTTTTTCTTCTTCAAAATTTCACATGAAATTTTGTTGCAAGTAAATAAAACAAATATTATTAATGTTTCACAAGAAAATACTTTTTTTATTATAGTATTATACTAAAATAATATAAAATATTAAACACTATAAATACTTCAATCTTTCTAAACTTCCAAAATTTCACATTTAATGTGTTACTCGACATTATTTTAAATTATTTGTTAGCTTCACATGCAATTTTCTACACCAAACTTTGGTGTTTTAATAAATAATGTAACAAAATACAACAAAACCTTTCATGCAAGTTTTTAAGTATAAAATAAAACTATCACTCAAAGGTTTATCTTTCATATCGCAGGATATGTAACAGAATTTGAAATTGTAATAATAATTAAGAATTGTAAAATTTTTACTGTATTTTTTATCAATAATTGCAGCTTTGGTGAGCAGAAGAGTCTTCTTTCAAAAACTTTAAAATATCTAACCGACCCCAGTCTTTTGGACAGTAGTGTGAATGCATTAAAAACACGGTATGAGAAAGAGTTCGGTCCAGTTTTGTTCTGAACACACGTGATGTGTGGTAACGTGCTGCTCAAACCAGCTCTGTGTGAGATGAAGACGTGATGAGCAGAATCCCTCCACATATGGCTAATAACACACCCAAATCCTCTTAAACGCTTCCTCTAGAGCGCCTCTTCATTTACCCATAATCCCATTCAAACGGCTGCTGACGCAGTGGGGGCCGCTGTCAAACCCACGAGGGGGTACCCAGGACTTCCGTCCAAACAAAAGGCATGCTGGGAAATCTGTCCATGCTCCAATCACAGCCTGGAGATAAGATATTTGTTCATAATTTGTAAAATCAGTTGATATCATGAAGCGTAACGAACAAATATATGATGACCGAGTGATAGCTAATGCTTTCGTTCACATAAAAACTAATGAAAGCAAAAATAAAACCTTAAAATCCACACAGCAATTTCTTAAACCAATTTTCAGACAATTTTTTAATGGTTTGATATTGCTGCTTTAAAAAGAAAATTAGTAATGTTTAAGATTCCACCACTTGAGCTTTAAAAAACACATCTCAATAGGCAAAGATTTACACTCTGTTATCATTAAACCAATGAGGGTTTCAAATCTAAAGACCAGAATATCACAGAGACTTGAGACTGAACTCTTTTCACTTT
Source organism: Carassius gibelio (assembly GCF_023724105.1). Taxonomy (NCBI): domain Eukaryota; kingdom Metazoa; phylum Chordata; class Actinopteri; order Cypriniformes; family Cyprinidae; genus Carassius; species Carassius gibelio. The sequence continues at coordinate 24,985,064 of NC_068418.1, forward strand.
CAGACCAGTAAGAAACCATCTAGAACTATCTCTAGCAAGTGCACGGCTGCAGCTTCTTTACTTCAATCAGCTTTTCTTCAGGATAAAAATCTAGCAGTCCAGTGTATTTTTCACTTGCACAAATGCAATGATAGATTGATGGATGAATGGACAGATGGATAGATGGATTGATAGATGGATGGATGGATAGATAGATAGATGAATGGATGGATGGATGGATGGATAGATGGATGTATGTATAATGAATGGATGGATGATGGATGGATGGATTGATTGATGGATAGATGGATGGATGGATGGATAGATGGATGTATGTATAATGAATGGATGGATGGATGGATTGATTGATGGATAGATGGATGGATGGATGGATAGATGGATGGATGGATGGATAGATGGATGGAGAGATGAATGGATGGATGAATGGATAGATGTATGATGAATGGATGGATAGATGAATGGATAGATGTATGATGGATGGATGGATAGATAGATAGATGAATGGATGGATGGATGGATGGATAGATGGACAGATGGAAGGACGAATGGAAAGACAGATGGATGGATAGATGGATGGACAGATGGATGATGGATAGATGAATGGATGGATAAATGGATGATGGATGGATGGATAGATGAATGGATGGATGGATAGATAGATGAATGGATGGATGGATAGATGAATGGATGGATGGATAGATGAATGGATGGATGGATGGATAGATCGATGAATGGATGGATGGATAGATGGACAGATGGAAGGACGGATGGAAAGACAGATGGATGGAAAGATGGATGGATGACAGATGGATGGATGGATAGATGAATGGATGATGGATGGATGGATGGATAGATAGATGAATGGATGGATGGATAGATGGATGGATGGATGGATGGATGGATGGATAAATGGATGGATTGATTGATGGATAGATGGATGGATGGATAGATGAATGGATAGATGAATGGATAGATGATAGATAGATGGATGGATGGATGGATAGATGAATGGATGGATGGATGGATGGATAGATAGATGAATGGATGGATAGATGGACAGATGGAAGGACGGATGGAAAGACAGATGGATGGAAAGATGGATGGATAGATGGATGGATGACAGATGGATGGATGGATAGATGAATGGATGATGGATGGATGGATAGATGAATGGATGGATGGATGGATAGATAGATGAATGGATGGATGGATAGATGGATGGATAGATAAATGGATGGATTGATTGATGGATAGATGGATGGATGGATAGATGAATGGATAGATGAATGGATAGATGGATGGATAGATGATAGATAGATGGATGGATAGATGATAGATAGATGGATGGATGGATGGATAGATAGACAGACAGACAGATAGAAATAGACAGATAGATAGATAGATAGATAGATAGATAGATAGATAGATAGATAGATAGATAGATAGATAGATTTTTCTCTGCACAAAAGCTGTTGTGATGCGAGCCGCAGTCTCTCTGGGATGAAGATGACGCTCTCTGTAATTACTGCTAGCCGATCTGCATATTATAATTGGGGTCCTGGGGCCTCGTTATTTCACAGGGAACAGAAAAAGGCAGATCAGATACAAGAGCGACAGGCGCATAATCAGCGTCTCTCTATCAGAGGCAGAGAGGACGCCTTCAGCGGTCGACCCAGTCCATCAGCCCAGCTAACTCTGTAATGAGACCCAGCCGCTCTCGAGCAGACGAGAGGGAAAGCCCTAAAGATCTCGGTGGAGGGGGGTCAGGGTCGTGTCAGGGAGACACTCATCTGAAGAAGCATGCGGCAGGTCTCTTTGAAATCTGAATCTCTGGTTGATTGAGTTTAGATCAAAGCGCCGTACGCTCTCAGATGCTCTGAAACACAATAGAGAAATCTAACACACGCACAGCTATCACGAAATCCCATCGACTCACATGTTTACATGCACAAGCACATTCTTTCACATGATGGATTATGAACTAATACAATACAAGATGCATTGCATGATCTTTTCCTGCTCGTCATCACTCATCACAAATATGGGACATTTTCACATTTAATTTTAGTAATTTAATATTAACCAGAATAATACATAAAGTAATACTTTTAAAAAAGGACCAATTCTCTCTATAACTAGCATGTGTATTACTAGTGTACAGGCACACATATGTGACCCTGGACCACAAAACCAGTCATAAGGGTCAATATTTGGCCGAGATGCAACTATTTGAAAATCTGGAATCTGAGAATGCAAAAAAATCAAATACTGAGAAAATCAGCTTTAAAGTTGTCCAAATGAAGTTCTTAGCAATGCATATTACTAGTCACAAATTATGTTTTGTTATATTTATGGTACAAAATGTACAAAGTATCTTCATTGAACATGATCTTTACTTAATATCCTAATGAATTTTGGCATAAAAGTATAATTTTGACCCATAAGCTATTTATTACAAATAAACCCGTGCTACTTATGATTGTATTTGTGATCCATAGTCACATATTAATGTCTGCATAACTTACCTACCTTACTAACTATTAATAAGCTTCAAATTAGGAGTTTACTAAATCAAAAGTAGTAGTTAACAGTTAATTAATATTAAGAATTGTGTGTGTATAATCCTCAAAGGTTTTTAATAATGAATTAATCAAATAAAGTGTTTTTGTTGTTTTAACTCCTTTGCTCATCAAGGCTGCATTTAATATTTTTTAAATATTAGTATTATTTTTATATTAAAATAATATATTTGCACCTTTTATCACAGGAATAAAGTCCATTTTACAATAACTTTAATCAAATTAACTTTTTTTTGTAATAATATTTCACAATATAAATGCATTTTGTATTAAATAATACAGCCTTGCATGGTCAGCAGTAAAGATTTATTTCAGAAACAAACAAAACATTTTTTTTTAAGTAAACTTCTTCAAATATTAATCTTAATTATTACATTTTTTGACTAGTAGAGATATAAATAAAAAAATTCAGTAATGCATCTTTTATATAAGTGTATTATAGAAAAAGTGTATTATATATTGTATTTTTTTCTCTTTCTGCACATATTGTTTCACTTGTTTTAAAGTATTTAAAAAACATTAAATCTGACAGTTTTTAAAGAAAATGTATAAAAACAAGTCTTATACAGCGTTAATTCTTGGAAGAAAAAAAAAAAAATTTATGTATTTTTAAAGGGGGGGTGAAATGCTATTTCATGCATACTGAGTTTTTTACACTGTTAAAGAGTTGGATTCCCGTGCTAAACATGGACAAAGTTTCAAAAATTAAGTTGTACGTTTGAAGGAGTATTTCTGTTCCAAAAATACTCCTTTCGGTTTGTCACAAATTTCGGAAAGTTTTTTTCGAGTATGGCTCTGTGTGACGTTAGATGGAGCGGAATTTCCTTATATGGGTCCTGAGGCACTTCTCCCGGAAGAGTGCGCGCTCCCATATAGCAGAGCAGAGAGAGCACAACAGACTTCACTGATCAGAGCGAGAGCGTCGCGAAAAGTCACAAAAGGAGTGTGTTTTTGGTTGCCAGGGCAAGACAACCCTGCACAGATTACCAAAAGAGAAACAGCATTAAGGGACCAGTGGATGGAGTTTATTTTTACAGAGCATCAACGGAGTTGTGCAAGTGTTTGTGTTTGTTCCCTGCATTTCGAAGATGCTTGTTTTACAAACAAGGCCCAGTTTGACGACGGATTTGCAAATCGTTTATTTCTTAAGGATGATGCAATCCCAAGGAAAAAGGGTCACGGTCGTGTGTTGGAACCGCAGGCGGTGAGTAAAACTGCTTCAAATATCTCTGCCTCCTTGTTAGTGCGTCCCCTCACATGCCGGAGACCTGGGTTCGAGCCCCGCTCGGAGCGAGTCGTTGCTGCTGCTGCTCTCGTTCAGTTTCAGTCTCGGGATCTGATTCTGGATCATAAATAAACGGCTGAATCTGACTGTTAGCCATGGTTTGTTTTGGATGATGGTTTTTTCCTCACGGTAATGTCACAGCTTCCACATGCTCTCAACGCAAAAGCCTACTGGAGCTCGTGATTCTTTAGCTCCGCCCACACGTCACGCCTCCAGTCGGTCGTGTTTTTCCGGGAAAAATCGGTACAGACTATCTCTCTCTTATGAATATAATAAAACTAAAGACTTTTTGGAGTTATGAAGGATGCAGTACTACTCTATAGGTACTCAAGATTAACAGGAGATTGAGTGAAAATGAGCATTTCACCCCCCCTTTAAAGTCAAACATGTCAAATAAGACTAATTTTTGCAGGTCTCCGTACTTAAAATAATGTCTGAGGAGAGTTCATGGCATCAATGAGACTGACAATCATCCAATATGAACAACTTAATTATAATAACTATTGGCCAGGTCAGGATCTTTACGAGATGGATTCTGAGCTGTCTGTTCAATATCTAGTGTACACTATCTACATCAGTTCCTAGAGAAATGATTTAAGGTAAGCAGGATGCCAGGAGACTTTCTCATACATCAACTGAGAGCAGCTGTCAAATCTGAGCTCGCTGCCTCTGCTCATGTGTATCATGACATCTCACTGTCACGCGTTACACATTCAGCCACGACAAGCACTGAACACATTCATTCAGTCAGTCTTTACTACAATTAAATTAAATGACTAATTTAAATTCATGCATTTAGCAGACGCTTTTATCCAAAGCCACTTACAGTGCATTCAGGCAATAACAATAAAGTTAAACCAAACAAAAAAAGTATTTTTAGTATTCTGCACATTTCGCCATTTTACATGCAACATACTGTTCTGTAGGTGAAAAAAAGTACAAAGCAGTCTCAAGCATAATATTTCCCTAAAAACAGCAGGCGTCCCAGTGTATACTGTAGAGCTCAGTTCACAGTGTGCAGTGTTCAGGGGTTTCACAGCTCAGCAGTTTTCACAGCGGTTGCATCATCACACACACGCCGGTCATCACGTCTGTCTCCATCGCTCGCCGGTGGGTCTGTGTTATGAAGAGAGCGTCAGTGGGAGGACAGGAGGACACACAGGGCCCTCCGAATGATGAATGTGCCACGCATTATCCTCGGTTATTATATCAGCTCTGAATCTGCTGATATGAATCACAGCGGTGTCTGCCGTCACTCCAGAGCCGCATGGATTCATTCTCGTGAGGATACACAACAACGCCGTCGACTGACAATAATAAAACCCAGGATGAAAAGAGAGAACGGGAGAGCAGAGGAAGAGAGGAGGAAGTGACAAAGACGTCAAATAGAGAAGAGAGGAGGTGGACCAGAAGTCCTGCAGCCGGCAAGACTGAAGAGAAATAAGAGATGAAGAGCAAGAGGAGAGAAATCCTAGTGAGCCACAAAAGACAGAAACACACACACACACACACACACACACACACACACACACACACATACACTTAAAAGTGCTGTAGGTGATGTCAACTCTTACTGAACTTCTGCCACAATAGGCCAATTAGACACGCCCACTTTCTTTTAAAGCTCCGCCCACAACAAATCAGACAGTCTCAAATTGTTGATTTTGTCACTGAAAATTATTGCTTTAATTTAGCCCTAATTAATTACATAATAGTGTGTGCTTTTTATTCTTTTAGTAAAAATTTGCAATATTTTTACTATAATAAGCATTAAAAAAAATACAGTATAAGCAAGCATTACTTAGCATTTATTGATGTAAATATAAAATTTAAAGTATTACATTTCATGATAGCGGCAGTCAAAATACTGATTATAATACTGAAATTATTGTTAGATTTATTAAAAATAAAATATAATTAAATATTAAATAACAAAATTAAATGATGAGGTAATAATAAAATATATACTTTTAAAATTAAATTACATTATTGTGTGTTTTGTGCATTTTTATCCTTATAGTAAAATGAACAAAATAAAGATATATAAATTCATCCAAGATGGCCAAAACACTGATTATTATACCGGAAATTATTAAATGTTAAATTAATTTAGTGATAATTAAATCCATTACATATACTTATATCTAATGTACTAATAAATAATATAATAAATAATCAAATAATAGAATTACACATCTTTGCATGATATGTATTTTTATTATTTTACAGTTTTATTTTGGTACAGTTAAAATATGAATTACTACTGAAACGTATTGCTAAATTAATTTAATTAAAAATATAAATAACTATCAAATGTACAAATTAAATGATACAATGTAATAAAAAAATAATACATTCCATAATAGTGTTTGTATTTTTATCATTATAGTACAAATAAACTAATTTTTGCTACAATAAGCATAAAAATAAAGTCTGTTCATCCAAGATGTCAGGTGATTTATAAATACATAAATCTCAATTCTGCATAAATGTCACACAGTAGAGAAAAATGTTGAATAAAAACTTTTCATGAGTAAAGTGTGAGTCAAGTGTCCTGTGTGCTGCTTTTGTGTCACACTTTAGTTTCAGATCACTTATTTATGAGCTTCAGTGTCAGTCAGGATGTTGCCTGTATGTTAGACAGCGAGTTTCAAGACATATGTGTGTTCAGAAACACTCCCACACACACGTCTGTATTTTCAACAAACCAATCCAGCAGGAATCATTGCACAGATGAGAGACAGAACAGAAGCAAATTATGGTTTTGTTTGCTGGTGTAAGTAGGAGGTAAGCTATAATTATCCCCTGACACTTCACACACACACACACACACACACACACTAACTCATTAACTGTAAATGAATGCCACAAGTGCACATATACAGTAGGCCAGTGCCTCAGTGTTCATCTCAACAATGCAATAACTACTGAAATAGCTTGTTGACAAAGGGTTAATAGCAAATATAGTGATGAACTGAAAGACATAAAAGTCAAATGTGCACCTCTAGTGTGAATATGCTTTTGCCCTAATAACCTGCTAAAACATGCACTATATTCTGGACAGTCTCTGGAACAGAAAACTGTAAATTTTTAAATTTTTCAGTATTTCAGTGTTTTGCTTCTGTTGAAATCAAGGTTATTATATTTAACGAAAAACATAAAAAAGTTATCCAAAAAAAAAAAAAAAAAGTATTTTACGTCAGGAAGTTCGCAAGGGAACTTTACCCATTTTCATTTCGCTAAAAAAAGATGGCACAATAAAACTGGCTGAACTTTTTTATGTTAATATGTTAAATAAAAATAAATACAGACATAGTTCTATATACAATATTATAAATCTATATTTAGTAAACCTGTAAGTAACACCTGCAGCTCAACCAGAGAAAGACTGAGCTCCTTGTCTTTTCGGCCACTCAAGCTACCTCAACTTCAACTTCGTGAAATCTTGGTGTAATCTTTGATGACCAGCTGACGTTCAAAGAACACATTGCAAAAACTATTCTATCTTGCAGGTTTTCATTTCACAACATCTGAAAGACCAGGCCCTTTCTAACAGAGCACGCTGCACAACTTCTACTAATGAGCGTCATCACAGAGAGCCACTAAACCACTTTCCAGAACATTTCCCTTCACTGTTCCTAGCTGGTGGAGTGATCTTCCCATTTCTATCCCAAATTCTGATTCCCTGACAATTTAACAGTGACAGCTGAAAACTCATCTCTTTACACTCTAGACTATGGTTTAAGTACTTATTTAATAAATGCCTTTAGTTTTGTAGTAGTTTTCAATACATTTTTAGAAATAAAAACCAGGCGCATGATATATAAACAAATCCCTCTATAAAAATGTACAGTATATAAATTTGAATAAAATGTAAAAACTTGGTGTGCTGCTGAAATGGAGAAAACTTATTTTTTTATTAAACTGCCTTTAAAGATATATATGGTAAATGCAATCTACAGATGCAAAAAAAATACAGTGCAATAAAAAATCAGTCCGAATGAAATATAAACAAATCCCTCAGTAAAAAAATGTAATAATATATAGAGGAATAAAAATTCCAAGTTTGGTTTTTGCAAGTGCTGCTGAAGTGGAGAAGAAAACTTTTAAAGATGTGTGTTGTAATTGAAATCTACAGATGCAAATAGATAAAGAGCAATAATAAAATCAGACAAATTATTGACTAAACAAACCCCTCAATAAAAACCTCCAGAATAAAAGATAGGAGCAAACCTGTTAAGTTTGGTGTATGTACATACTTCTGAAGGGGAGAAGGAAACTTTAAAATGTATTGACATTTACAGATGTTTTCTTTTTAGTGTAAAAACTGACTAGTGCATGAAAAACAATTTTGTGTCTTGTCTACAATTTTCTGATTCGACGTTAATAGTCTTCAAGAGAGGTTTTGTAGTGGCAAGGTTTAGTCTGGATGTTTCTGACACTATAAAAGCGTCTGTACTGACACTGTAATCGTTAACCTCAGACGGTTTTAAAGTGTGCCGTTAAAACGTCAGTTTCCCTGCAGAGCCACCGTGTGCTTTATGAGGACTGCAGACACTCACGACCCGAGAAAGAGAAATCTTTAGTGAAACACGGACAGTATTCGAGAAACTTCACAATTCATCATGCCTTTTATTTCTTCAGTGCACTCGCTGATGTATCCATGACAACAGCAAACCTGAGAAAAGCACAGACGACAATTATTCACCATCAACCCAAAAACACCCGAGAGTCATCTCCATCTGAGGAACATCTGTGTGCTGACGGAGGACAGTGGTGTGAGACATGAAGCAGAGGGAATTAAACAACAGACAAGCGCTGGAGTCTGTGTGCATTTGCTGTTTCGTAAGACTCAGATTGACATGACCTTACATATTATAATAAAGTGCAACAATAAAAGGTCAGATACTGATACTGGAATCAGAGTGTCAGAGAAAATACTTTATAGTGCAAAACTACTGAAAAAAACGTTTCAATTAAATGTTTTATTTTTGAAACTGCAAAAAACCAAAAGGTAGCATCTTCATATTTAGTCTTATTAGCCTTTTATCAAATCTATTTATCAGAGCACGAAGACCCGACACATACATACAACTGACAAACTCAAACTGGATTCATCATAACACAATGCAATGCTTTAGATGTTGCATGTTCGTTCATGAGCACTGCATTACTCAAGTCCATTAGCACTATTACTATCGCTCATACTTAGATTTTGAAGGTTAAGAATGTAATTTGTGCATTTGTATATAAATCCATTAATTTTAACCTTCAGTATTATAGTAATGTGGTACCAACTGACTCTCATGTATATTTTACAACATTAGTTGAGTTTTTTTTTTTTTTTTGAGAAAAACATGCATGTGCTTTACCTGATAGATGTCCAACATAATCGATATTGAATCGAATCAGAAATCGAATCAAATCGCAAGCTTGAGAGTCATTCAAGTCATTAGAATTAATGCTAAAATGCAGCCTTGGTAAAAATCTAGTCATGCTTGCTATTGCTAAACTGGTGATTAATCAGTCTTTTCAGCTGACAGACACTCTTTGTCTCACATACACACACACCCCGACACTCACTCTCTCTCTCACACACACACACACACACGCACGTTTTTTTTTTGTGTAAAGTGTGTTCATCCCATAGGTGTAAAGGGTTTTATTCTGTACAAACTGTATATTCTATGGTCCTACACCAACCCTACCCCTAACCCTAACCCTCACAGGAAACTTTGTGCATTTTTACTTTCTCAAAAAAACTCATTCTGTATGATTTATAAGCGTTTTGAAAAATGGGTACATGGGTTATGTCCTCATAAGTAGAGGTATTCTGATTCCGATACTAGTATCGGAAATATCACCGATATCACAACAAGTTCTGGTATCGGATCAGTACTCGGTATCGCCCGATACCCTGAGCCCAGGTATCGGAATCGGTATCGGGAAGAGAAAAAGGGTATCGGAACATCTCTACACATAAGTCACCCTCTCCTTGTAATACCTGTGTCATACCCATGTCATTATACAGAGTTAAAAACAAGAGCACACACACACACACACACACAGCATTCATGAAATCCTAAATGGACATTTTTCCTCCACAGGGTAAATAAATCCCTTGAGCTCAAATCAAATGTGTGGAAGAATTGGTGGTTTGGCTCAGAGACAGCTGAGTTTCCAGTAGCAGCGCTGCAGCTGGTCTGAGATCAGGAGGATCAGCTGACCACCGTCTTCCTGCTCCACCAACTGAGGATCAGCACAGAGAGAGAGAACACACTGTCCAGAGCTGAACAGAGCGGAGCGAGTGTCTGTTCCTGCTCTCGCCACATTCAGCGTGACACTGACGAACGACGCGGACATGTGCAACCTTCCCATGAACACAAGCAAACCAGACAGATGCAGCTGCCACAACGATAACCATGCCAGAGAGAGAGAGAGAACGAAAGAAACACAGAACACATGAAAAAAAACTGAAAGAAAGAAAAAAGAAAGCATGAAAAAAACATGAAAGAAAGAAAGGAAAGAAAAAAAAAAGAAAAAAGAAAGAAATTCCAAAAATGATCATTTACACAACATGATTCATTGGATCTTTTCAGTGATTCATTTGAACTGATTCACAAAGCATTTTTAGATTACTGGACTGTAACAAATTTGAATAAAACTGTTGGAAACATAAAAACCATGATAAATAGCAGCATTTATCTAAATATTCATTCCACAGAAGAAAAAAAAGCAAATAAAAAAAGCAAAAAATAAAGGATCTCTAGCGCTGCACGCTTGCTGTATTTCTGGTAACGAATAAAAATATAAATCTTTTTATCTAACAATTCTTGACTTTTTTCACATTTCTGAAAAAAAATAAAACAAGAATAGTGAGATATAAATTAAAACACAATTCTTCATGCAAACTGAGTTTCTCCAAGTTTTAAACATTAAACATATTTGTGTCTCTTTTTCTTGCAATAGCAAGTATAAGACTTTTCTTCTCAGAATTGGGAGTTTTTTCCAACTGCAAATTAATAATTTAGCAATTAGCTTTTTCTCCAGAATTGTGATGAAAAAAAATCTGAATTGTGTTTGTTTCTACGTTTTCTTTTTCTCTCTTGCAAATAAGTTGTGAAAAAAGTCGCAATCACATTTTTATTTCTATTTTTTATTCAGTGATTTGCAAGTTAACATCCAGCCATTTTTTCTCAGAATTGCAAGAAACAAATCTGAATTGTGAAATACCGTGCAACTGGCTTTTTGAATCTTTTTATTCAATGCTTTTATTCTTTTCTGTATATACAAACTCACACACAGCATTCATCAAATGCTAAAACATTACATGGAAAAGAACAGCATCTGAATTTTTGAGTGCACTGTCCCTTTAAAAATATTTCATTTTTGCAAAACCTCAAATACATGAACGTCCAGATGAACATCAGTGTTTTCAGATAAATCTTTTGAGAAAGACTTAACAAACCGAGCTCATCCCTCAGTAGTGCTGTGGAAATTAGACGTAATTATTTCAAACCTTCGCAGCGTGCGAGTGACACAAAGAACATGAATGTGCTGCAGAAAGACAAAAGCTGAGAGAGGAGAATGAATTGAAGAATAAGAGCAAAGGAAAGCGTGTCACTTTCAGTATTCAGCCACACACAAACACAGCAGAGCTTCATTAGAACGGACTTCACTAATGAACCCAACAAAATAAACCGGCTTCTTGACAGATTGCTCGAGTGACAGCTCGCAAATGAAGAAACTCACAGAATCTGGATTGAATGAATGGCATTATTCTGTCTGAAAATACTGAAAAGATATGAAATAAAAGTTAAAAAATGAGTAATGCAAAGCAAACAACATCTAAAATTAAAGTCGTATTCATATTAAAAGCTAATTCCAGTCTAATGACCACTGTTCAGACGTTTGGGGTTGGTAAGATTATGTTTTTATGCTCAAAGGGGCTGCATTTATTTAATAAAAAACTGTAAAATTGTGAAATATTTTTACAATTTAAAGCAACCTTTTTGATATTATAATATATATAAAAAGTAATTTATTCCAGTGAAATATTGCTGTATTTTCCGCATCATTCCTCCAGTCTTCAGTGTCACATGATCTTCAGAAATCGGAATAATATGAAACATTTCTGATTAATATCCATGTTGAAAACAGTTGTGCTGCTTCATATTTTTGTGGAAACTGTGATATATTTTGATTTCAGAATTCTGTGCTGAATTTAAAGTTCAAAAGAACAGCATTTCTTTCAAACCGAAATTTTTCTTAACATTATAAATATCTTTACTGACACTGACACTCCACAAATTGAATGCATCCTCGCTGAATAAAAGTATTAATGTGTTAAAAAAAAAAAAAAAAAAAAAAATATATGTATATATATATATATATATATATTTAAGCTCTTAATAAAATAAAATATAGAATATATGCAATATAGTAAAAAATATATCCAATATAAAAATCATAATTAACAAGACAGCATGAATATTTTGGCGGAATAATCTACTTTTTTCTCTCTCATTTACATCAAAATGATAAAAAATATAATTTTTGTGCTCTGTTGATCTTGTCATGAACTGAATTAACCCCAAAAACTGTTGAATTTATCATTTTATCAACTCAAATACTAATCAATCAATCATCTAAACATAATTTCAGAGCATTTTTCCTCTCACAAATTGATTCCTAACTATTTCTTGGACTAGGTTGGTTTTACACAAGCATCTTGCTGAATAGTCAAAGTGTCTCCTGCAGCTTTAAATGACAGTGAATGGTGCTTGAATCATTTCTCAGGTTCACGTCCTCTCACATTGTAAACATGACTTGTAGTAAAGCATGGCTCTCATCCTCACAGATCTGTCAGTGACCAGTGATCTCTTCACGAGCCGCTGCTTCAGCCCTCGGCGCCTCAAATCAGCTCACATTTCTCTCCAGAAACGCCTCATAAACCACAATCTATAGCATAATGTGACGGGACAAAGACCAGCCGCAGAAACAAGCACGTCTCCTGCCCCGCGGCACGAACAGCAGACGGGATAATGAACCAAAGATGAAATAAAACACCTTTCATTACACGCTTTTAGAGACTTTTCCTGCAAATGAGTTTATGATCGCACTTTTCTGCCATTTCCACCGCTACAGAACTGTTTTGAGCATATATTAATGCTTTTTCGTGCATATAAATGATAAATTACCAGCAAAAATGCTGTGATGGATCAGAAAGCACTAGAGTGATAATATATTAGACTCTTTTGGTACATACAGCAGACAGAATGAATAATAAAACACATTTTATTTTAACATTTGGTGGCTTTTAAAACACAGAACATACTGCAGATCTTCCTCCTGAATTTATGTTTTTTTTTTTTAAAGTAACACCTAATTTAAATAATGTATATATTTATATAATTATAATTAATCCTCTTATAAATAATCTGTTATTATTGTTAACTAAAATAAAAAAATATTTTCATGAATTTATATAAAGCTGAAATAAAAAATCTGAAATGCTGTTAAATTTAACTCAAAGTAAATAATACTTGAACTACAGTTAAAAAATGAAGCAAAAATAAAAATATATTTTTAAAAACATTACTAAAACTGAAAAAAACACAGCTACATATAAACATAAGAAAATTATGATTCATTTATATTTACTATAATCTACGTTTTAGTTATAGTAAATCCAAATCTATTCAAATGTATTTTCATAAAGAAAAATAAAGCCAAATTAAAGTAAAACATATTATCATATATCATAGTCATATTATAGGAAAACTTAAAAGTACAAAAAAAAGTTAAACAGATATTTGATTTTAAAGTAAAATTACTAAAGCTTAAATAAAACTAAAGCTAAAATGAAAACACAACTACATTATATATATATATATATATATATATATATATATATATATATATATATATATATATATATATATATATATATATATATATATATATATATATAAAACTTTAATAAAAATGACAAAATCTTAAATTATTTGCCTATTTATTGTAAGGCACTAATTATAAAACTGCTAAAACTCAATAAAATAAAATAAATACATATTAGAAGGGAAAACACAGTTAGAAATAAATCAACTTAACTTAAAGTCCTAAAACTACCAAGGCAAAAATAAAAATAAAAGCTAAAATAACAACCGCTTAACAAAAGTGTAAAATCTGAAAATATATACGAATATTTACTTGCAATTTTTTTTTTTATATAAATAGGGCAGAAGTCCTGGCAGAAAATGAGCAGTGTTTTTTTTTTTTTTAGATGGTGTACTACAAACAATCCAGCGTCAGGAGTCATGCATTCATTTCATTTTAATGGTGGAACCATCAACAGGACAAGATTTTTATTAGTTTGTATCATTACGATAAAATATGAAGCACTGAAACGTAAGCCATCAAGCACAGGCTTCGTATAGAAGTGCTACAGAAATTTCTTAAAATACTGTCTGTCTTTTAACCGATGAGGATGATGAGGATGGAAATGCCATGGCTTCATCACTTCAGTTCAGTGAGACGTGAGAGATGAAGCGTGTGTGTGTTTGACACACAAGTGTTCAGGACGACAAACGGCTGTCCTACATTAATCAGGCCCACAGAGACACTCCAGCATGTGTGATATAACAGAGACGGGTGTGCTGCCCATCGCCCGCGGGTCACACACACATCTTCAGCTCTGTGTGTGTGTGTGTGCAGCTTGATGCATTCTACATGCACGCATATGATGGAGACACCAGAGCGCTGGCGAATCATTAAACTGAGAGGAGAGGAGAGATGAATTATTTAATGCAACGGCAACCAAATGAATAAACAAACAGATGAAGCGAGAGACAGCTAGCACCTCCACTACACCCACGCCTGACAACAAACATCTTCCTGCTGCATTCACACACTCTCAAACCAGCACAGACTCACACACACACACACACACACACACCACATCTGCTGCTCATCACATGAGGAGAGCATCACGACTCATCACTAGGCCTGTCACGATAACTAATCTTGCTGGACGATATATTGTCCAAAAAAAATTATCGCGATAAACGATAATATCGTCGTTCTAAGACCAGTTTCAACTAATATAATGATAATGGCATAATAACGCAGATACACCTTTTCAAAGGTCAATAAACTTTTATTTTATGGTAGATTCCGAGCAAGAAATGCCAACATGTCGACTCTGTGTGGCTTAAATGAATTAATTTTGTATGTTTATATGCCAGTTAGGGCGCTCATATTGACCGTTTAACCGAGAGTAAACATTTTGACCGATGAAGGGGCCGTTCACATATTGGGCACTCAGTTTTGGGCACTCATGTTCGTTATTTCAAATGCCGTAAATGCTTTATTCCCAGGACATCTGTGCCATCAGAGAGGGTGTTTTCTACAGACTAACCCCACATCATGACATGTTACATTTTTTCAATAAAAATTGAAAAAAGAAATTATTGCGGGCGAAAAAAATATCAAGCTCATTTTTTTTTATCGTGCAATTAATTGATTTATCGACTATCGCGACAGGGCTACTCGTCACTGAGCACTTTCTATCATTTAATGTTTACAGGCTTATTTATACGTTACCAAAGCTGTTCGAAAAGTGTGAGCAGCCTCCTGAAACAACACTTTTAATTAAGAGATCCATTATGATAAAGCACGTATGTACTATTTTTACATTTATATATATTAATAATAATCAAATATTATTACACTTATAATGTTTTTGATATTATATTTATTATACATTATAATTATTATTAATAAAACTTTGGTATTCTTATGTTAAAATATATATATATATATATATATATATATATATATATATATTTTTTTTTTTTTATATATATATATACATTTTAAATTTTAAATAAATATAATAATTTTTTCGGTACCAATTTCGGTAACAAAGAGAAACACAAAAAATATGCTAATAAAAAAAATTATAATAATAAAACAATTATCACTAAAAATAAAATCAATGCCATTCTTTATACTTATTAGAAATATAATTATGAAAAACAGTAAACAAGTTTCACCCAAATTTTATTTGTCTTTTAATTAATGAAATTTAAACATTTTATTTTTTGGTAAATAAAGGGGTTTGCTATTAAACTTTAAACATGGAAGAAATATTGTGTGAATTCTTTAAAAAATAAAATTTTATAAATTTTTTTCAACAGTAAGCAGTATTACATAAATTATACTAAATAATAGTAATATTTCTAGCACAATGCCTTTATGTAAAAATTAACTTTTATTTTGACGAGTTGCCGTGAATACCTTTACATTGACACTGGTTTTACTCAAATGTAAGGGTAAAATGCTTGCGAAGTAACTTGGTTCTGGTGATGTAGTTTATGTCTTTATGTCCTTATTGAGTCGACAGATGCTGAAATTACTGCAAGCGTCACGCACTTCAGTCCATGTAGTAAACAAACCATTCATTCATTCACACAGAGACGTGCAGAACATGCAGGATTCAGATTTCAACATTTACAGATACTGGTCCACATGGAGATTTGATTTGATTAATTTCTGCTAACTTTGACAAATTCCATGACTGTCCATATATATATATATATATACTGAATATATGTATATATATACACACATTAAAAAATGTGTGTATAAACAGATACACAAACAATTACATACTACACACACACACCCATATATATATATAACAACCTGTAAACCAAATGTAGTCTGCCTTCAAAAGCTATGCTGCCTTCTAAGAAACCTTCTTTTGACAGCATCACATGTGTCCATCACAGATAAGCCAATCCCAGAATGCACTGCAACAAGCACTGTATAAAAAAAAAAAAAACATTTCAGAAGATGGTTGACAGAGTCCAGGGAAACTCCAGTTCTACCTGATTCAGTGCTGAAAAATCAAATAAATAGTTCATAATGTAAATATATAAAACTTCAAACTTAAGTGTTGCTGTGACGTGAAGTTTTCACCTGTGTAGAGCTTTTCAGTTCAGCTACTGTCATTTCTTTTAGGACACTGCCTATTTATATTATTATTCTGCAGAAATGTTTACATAAGCTACTGAATAACAACACATCCGTTCTAATGACAGACTCCTGCTAGCTTCTTGTCCTCTACACTTACATAAATCACAACCTAGTTTTTCTGCTGAACATAGGTACAGTATACAGAGCAGTTCAGTTCAAAATCATCAAGTCAATAAATCTATCACAAGAAATACGGAGAGATAAGGCTAAACACAATCCCACATAGCATCATAAAATGCAAGGCCTGTGGCAGGACAGCACCAAACATTATGCAGTTGCTCAGTAAGTCCATCTGAATGTGTTTGGCTTTAGCAGCGGTGCTTTGAAGAGGACAAATGTAAATATGCCTTCCTCTAGGAGGAGGTTTAACCGTTACCATTCACCATTAGCATGCTAATTACATAATTAATATATATGTACAAAATAAAATTATAATTTCATTATATTATCATTTTGATTTATAATTATTTTCAAAGCTTTCAATGTACTCTCACTATAAAAGAAGTTCATTATTGTTCATTTAATAAAAAAAAATATGTTCTTGTTAAAATCTAACCAAATGCTTATAATTTCCATCAAGGAGAGGCTTGGTGTTGCTTCCAAACAAAAGGAAATATATCGGCATCGCCCAAAAGGAGTTAAAAAACAACGTCGTATGCATCCCATATATTATATTATATTATATTATATTATATTATATATATATATATATATATATATATATATATATATATATATATATATATATATATATATATATATATATATATATATGCATCCCTAATATATATATATATATATATATATATATATATATATATAATAGAATATATGAGTGATGCAAGATATTAGATTTTTGCCGATATCCGATATTGCCGATAATATTTTTCAACTCATTTTGAACATATACGTTTTGAAAAGAGGTGGTTTATTCCTTTTGTAATCCGAGCAAGAAGACATGTAAACGCTTGTTCGGATTGAAAAAAGAAACTGGAAAGTACTGCGCATGCACAGTGACGTAGAAATAGCGTAATGACGTATGGCGCGCAGAACGAGCTTTTCTTCCTGGTGAATAAAGTGTCATAAATAAGTGTCCTGTCGTTATAAAACGTCCCTTTCACTCAGCGTTTGTTAAGTGGAGCAGGACAATGTCCCACCAGAGTCCTTGTTTAAGACTCTCATCAACAAACGAGTGGTTTAAGGTGCATAAAGGGGCACTTTTACTACTTAGTTTTAAGTAAGAAGCACCGCACAACAGTTCATGTGCTAGTCGTCGCCTAATTAGTAAACCCAAAGTAGATAAATATCACGTGTGCTTTTTTAAACAGCATGCAGCGTGAAACTATATTTTCATGCAGTGTGCACATGACAAAAGAGTAAATCTGATCAGAAGCTTGTGACATATAAACGCATATATCAACCCGATCACTTTATTTAGTGTTCATGTAAACACTACATTCGGATTCATCAATCAGAATGAATTAGAAAAGTGTCCATGTAAGTGCATCTAGTGTTGGCCGTGTGAGACTGAAAGCTGTAGTAAACTTTAGGATGCTCCAATTAATGTTCAAAAGTAAACCTAACGAGCCGCATCAAACTACTCCAATTAGTTCTTTTAGGAGTTTACTTTTTGTTTTTTATTATTAATTTTGTCCTGCTAAGATCTGTATTGAATGGACAATGTTTAAGTTCCTCAGACTTCTCAATTTTTGGAGATTAAATGTTTATTTTGTCCTCCACAGTTTACTGCTGGATCATGTTTAAAGAAACCTTGCGAGTTGCATTGGACTATTTTTGTCTTATATTAAGTATCCTGATATACATATAAACCCCTCTTTAAAGGCATATTAAAATGTTCACTGTATAAGGAATACGTTTTGAGATTACATAGCAATATAAAAGACAAGTGATCCGTCCTCAGTATCGGCTGTAATCATCCTGATGGGAGCGTCCCTAGTAAAAGTGTGTTAGCAGGAGCCGGCGTGGGTGTTTGGACAGAGTTCAGGTAACTGAGCTCAGCGAGTGAATCTTGGGTTGTAAACACAGCTAATTAAACAGGGTTATTTAACATTTTGCGTCTTCATTTGTCCCGTTCTGTCTCCATCGGGTCCCAACACGCGCCTCAATTAACCCCGCCGTCCAAATGCCAGCAGACGGTCTTCATCCTCGCGCTGCTTCCTGTGGATTCAGCACTCGAAGGCAAACAAAAGAGCGTCGGCGAGGAGGAAGACGAGAGGACGGGGAGACGTGTCTAATGTGAGATAACTCCAGCGCCTCGGTCTTTACTCTTCACATCAACACACACGAGGGGAAGATGGAGAGAAGAAAGAGAAGAAAGAGTGAAACACAAGCTGCTTGAGAACAGAGAGAGAGAGAGTGAGAGAGAGAGAAAATATGTTATTATAATCAGTTACATTACTGTGATGTTCATTTTTTTGTTATAATTTATTTTATTTTTTCTATATATATACACTAAGCTTTGGCAATATTATAATTTACATTCATGGCAATAAAGCAATTTTTAATTGAATTGAATTGAATTGAAAGAAAGAAAGAGATAAAGAAGAGAGAAAGAAAGAGAGAGAGAGATGAGAGAGAGAGACTAAGACAGAGAGACAGAAAGAAAAAGAGAGAGAGAGATGAGAGAGACAGAGAGAAAGAAAGAAAGAAAGAAAGAAAGAAAGAAAGAAAGAAAGAAAGAAAGAAAGAAAGAAAGAAAGAAAGAGAGAAACTGTTTATTTTTTTATATATTTTAAGAAGGATAACAAAAGGCAAAACATTTATTATTTTCCTATATGATCACATATATTTTATTATACATAATTATTTCATATCTAATTATAAATTTACCATATCATTTATTTTGCTATTTATAAGTAAGAATATAAAGTAAAATTATTAGTTAATTCTTATATATATATATATATATATATATATATATATATATTAGGGGTTGCACAACTACTGATTTCTATTGGACGATTTTTTAATAAAAAAAATATTCGAGTTACTCGACTACTCGTGGTTCATGCTACTGAAAATGAAAAGACATTAAATAGTTTTGTTTTATTTTTTTTTCATAGTTATCACTGAACAAGCATGTTGTGTTAAACTAATAATTATTAAATTCTAAAATAATATTTATCATGCAAGCAGAGAGATAACGTTTAGTGATCATCTGAACACGACTTAATCAATTGAATGCGCACATTTTCATTACGCAGAACTCTTTAAGCGAGTCTATAATGTTTAGTGAACTTCACTTAACAGATGTGTGTGTGCCGCACAAACCAGCAAAAGATAAAGATGCAAACCTGTAGGCCAAGTAGAAAACTGATTTTTGAGAGACTGACGCCCAGCGCTGCTGTTTGGTGAGCACGCTGTGCTTAATCTATTCATTCGTATCATATCGGAGCCTAAAGTTTAAATCATTGCCTTTTAAACATATACAAATGTGTGTAAACGTGTATGATGTATTATTATAGGTGATATTACTCTTGCAAAGCTCTGATTTCTGAGAGATGCACGGAGAGACAACAGCAATGCTATGTTTGATTTGCGCTCTTTTCATTCATAAAGTTTACATCGATTCACTTCACACTCATGACTTTAGAGGTCTGTGTATAATATTGCGCTGATCCCCTGACTCAACTTATCTGGCAAACACCAGACTGTCAGCTTCAGCTGAGTATTCAAGCAGAATTATTCTGAATTTATTTGTCTGTTATTCATTTCTGAAGCCATTATCCGAGCCATTCCGAATAAGGTATTTGGCTTCAGGCACACCCCTAATTATTACATTACATATTTTAATTTTACATAGATAAGGTCATAGAAAGTAACAGCTCCAAGCAATATTGTAATCCTAAAATTCATGCCGTATATATATATCAGAGCCATATAGAGTGAGAGTTGCGACAACTCCATTGACTCCAATGGAACGCTTTTTTTACAGCAATGGCGGCTCGTGGAGCCTCTCAATAGTTCCCGGAAGTAGCAGCAAACCTATGCCGCGCCATAGAGATGCAGCAGAACAAACCGTTTGCGACGCACTTTTAACAGGTAAGACGTTTAAATAATAAGATTGAATATTATCAGTACATCTTAATAACAATAAATTGCAAATTAAAACCTTCTAGCAGATAATCACTCATTAAATGAGTAGATTTAAGGTTTGTTATCAGATAACTAACAGATTAGGCTAGGACTGGAGCTGAATAAAGTTAGTAACGAACACCCTAATAATTGTAAAATCTGTTCTCATAATTCAGTTTCATCCATCGTGTTTGCAATTAGAAAAAAAGCAGTATAAACATTTTTTTGCAGGGTGGGGAAAGTTAGCTAACGTTACATAGCCTATTACGTTAGTTCAATATAACGTGTGACAGCGGTGAGTGGAAGTGGTAAAAATGAGGTTATAAAGTTTGTTCCTTATTACAGGGCCTGAATTTCGTTTTTTAAACTGGGGGGGAATTCCCCCCTTACTTGGGTCACATGGGGGGGATCTAAAGATTATGGGGGGGAGAATAACTTTTGATGCATCGGTCTAATTTAATCATGTTCATTTATTAATATCTACAGATTTGTATGCATGAAGTGCATTTCCAGTTCTCAAATCAGTAAAAAAAAAAAAAAAAAAAAAAAAAAAAAACCTTTATACAAAATACATCATGCTCTTCAAATTGACATTAAGACCTCTGTTTAAACTAGGCCTATGCTATATATTAATGTCTATTTCAGTTCATGTGTTTCAGTTCAGTTCAATTCTTTGCTTTTTTTTTTTTTACTTTTGATATTGATATCGTAAATTGATATTAAGAACTCAGTTTAAACTATAAGTATTTATGTCTTTCATACATTTCAGTTCTATTTCAGTCTTTTTTTTTCCATTTCCTTTTTTCATGTGACTTATTCTAAGTTTCTCAACTGTCTCCTCATCTTCATTTCTGTCCATTTGATGATGGCTCTGTTGAAGTCAAACTGCTCAAGGGAAGGTCCAAGCTCTGAAATGATCATTAGATTTGTGAGACTTGTATTATTCAGTGAATTTCTGAATTTAGTTTTGATCCTGTTTTGTGTGCTGAATCCACGTTCACACGACACACTCGCTACTGGTATGACCATGGCTGTCTGAATGAGTTTCTCCATTTCAGTGAAAACTTTTTTCTTTGGATCGTGATCTGCATCATCCGAACTTGTCTTTCGCTTCAGCCAACGGTCCATATTTAAACTACTACGCTAACCAAACAATTAATTGTCTGTGGCCGTGTTTGTGCGCGCGGGAAATATGCTGCGCATAATGAATAGAAAACAAGGGGAAACGCGCAGTCACATGCTCAAACAAGTGGAAAGCTCGGGCGCGCGCGCCGCAGTCTCATTTCCACAAGCGCTTGCACTCTCGTGGCGTCTGTCGTTGCCATGCAACCAACTGCGCTCTCCATGATGACAAGAAGGATCAGCAAAATATTAATTGATTTCTAGCCCTTGCCTTAACTTTATTACTAGATATATTTATAGATATATTTATGGAGATGAAAAATAATAAAGGCGCCCTTGTACAGCTATGATCAGCTGTTCGACCGAGCATTCAATGTTGTGACGCTGTAAGCTGATCAGTTGGTTCGTTGCTGCCGCGCTCTATCACTCGCACACCATAAAGAGCAAAATGTTTTTTAATGTTTCAGTTTAGTTATTACAACGACAATTTGGAAGCGGATAATTTCTTCACAAACAGCTCATTTTGACTCAAAATGTTAGAATGCTGCACCTACACTTGATAGTGTGAATAAGATCAGCGCAACGCAGACCGCTGCATTGACAGCGTGAAACATGATCTGTCTACAGCAGCCAGGGCTCCGCCGTTTACTGTCTATGAGCTCAGCGCTGAGACAGAAAATGCCGGTCCAGCGCTGATTGAGGAATTAAATTCGAAAATAAAAGACAATTTGACTAGACGCATCTGTGAATTTATTTTTTAATCATTTGCTCTGAGATGAAGCAAATATATTTGTGCGGGAATTTCTCGCACTATAAAAGCTAACCTTGCGGGAATGGTTTAAATTATGTGCAATCCCCGCATTCCCGCACCGAAATTCAAGCCCTGTATTACACGTATTAAATCACTTAATAATAAAATGCACCCTATTGATATACATTTAGAGTGAATTGAGTTTGCAAAAACATGGGTGGAGTGTTTTTAGTCATTGTGATTCATTTACTATTACCTGTCTATATTATATAATAATACTGTATTATATACTTAAACTTGTTAGTGTATAAAAGTAACATACTGTAACATTCTGTGGGTTCTGGTGGGTGGAGGATTAGTGGTGCCACTGAACTGTTCTGGGATATAGCATCAGTGAAGATGCAGGTCAGGAGAGCTGAGGGGACCTTTTTTTTTTTGATAGCTGAATTTTCATTATTTTTCTTAGTGCTGCCTTTGCATTGCTTGATCTTTATTTTTTTTTTTCTTGTCTCTTAAATTTTTTTAATAGACCCAGGTAACTGGCTGACGGTTCACTGGAATGCTGACTGCTGCTGACTGACTTGCTGCTGGTTGACTGGGCAGTGTCACCTGTCCCTGTCTCTCCTCTCTAGCCATGTCCTTTTTCTTCACTCTCACTTTCCCTTCTCTGAGTGTCCTCGTTCTTTTTTCCTCAACCTTTGAAACTGATAGAGGTAGAATACATGGTTTTGCTAATGTTAAATATTGAAAATATCACATCACTTTACTTCAACTAGTACGAGTTTGTACTTATTATATATGAATCACCTGAAATAACATAGCTGTAATCAGTAGCCATTTCTTGTATGTTCACAGGTCTAGGGGTGCATCGTGGAGCAGGGCCCTCCTCTTTTTGACCACAGGACGATGTACAAAGATTGTGGGAATAGCATCTGGTCTCAGCCTACTCTTGAATTTTTTGGTCATGACAAATTGCTTTGCCACAATTTGTCTGCATACTGACTTCAGTTTAGTTTCCACACACACCTTTTTTTTTGTCTACCCACATACAGTACATATCACATGGTGGTTAAATGCACAGTTATAGGTAACACTGATGACTCCCTGCAATGTCTCACCATGAGTCTCAGCTCCCTGGGTTTTGCAAGGCTTTGCTTGTTCCTTATTTCTAGTAAAACATTGTCAATGTAAAAAAGTGCAAATAAATGTAAGTATAATTACCTAACAATTTTTTGTTGTTGTAATTTTTATTTGTATTTAGATTGCTCCTGCTGACTTGAGCCAACCATTATTTTCTCCTCTCTATGTCAGCGGGGAAGCCATACATTCGCACACCTTTCTCTGACTGAGTGGAGCATCCCCATGCAGCACAGTAAACCATGGTGGAGACTATGCAAGGACAACATTAAAGAAAGGACACATACAAAATGCTTGTCATGCTATTAAATTTATTAGAAATGTATTCATGAATTGCTGTAAATAGTTAATTGTATAATTACAACTTAAAATAACTGTTTTCTGTTTTAAAATGGAATATACTCCTGTGATGCCAACCTGAATTTTCAGCATCATTACTTTTGAATGGCAGTGTACATGTTTATATACGAGTATGCTTAAGTTGTTTTAAACCTGAATATATTGTATACATGAATAAGTATTGTAATAATTATACTAGATATAATAGGTATATTATTTATAATACATAATTATATTACTATATGTAATTGTAAGAATTATAAACAGTAAGCTTCATTTTACATTTATTTAACATGCTAATTACTGCTGGTAACAGTTAATTGACCCATAGTGCGGTCCCAGCTGAAAATCACCTGTCACCAGCCTGTCTCTGTACTACCTGAAAGTCATCAATATGACATGAGTTAACATTAGATCAGTGAAAAAATGGACAATATGTAACGTAAAAAGGCAACAGTAACCCGTGTTTATAAAACTTAACGTTAGCCTGAAATACGTTTTTAAAATAACGGTAATTGAACACTAATCCTCAAATATTACCCGATTTGATATTTTAAAAGCAACATCGCTGTAACTACATACTCATGCTACATACATATGTCAGTGTGTTGTATAAACATATAAAATAAATGCATTTATTGACTCCTTATTACCAGAAATCGCAGTTCTGTCACTCTACTCTTATCAGTTTGAATGGCCGCCAACGCACTTCCTGGAACTATTTGAAGTCTACACGAATCACGTGACAACTAAACATTTCGAACTTCCGTTGTCGCAACTCTCTCTCTATATGGCTCTGATATATATATAGCATGTTAAGTACAAAAAAAAAAAAAACGCTTATTTTAATATAATTGATTATATAACAATATGTATATAATTTATTACATTTTATTATATTTAATATTTATATGTATATTATTATAGAATTATACATATTTTATGTTGTATATATATATATATATATATATGTATATGTATTTTTAATAACATTTTATTAATTTTATAAATTAAGTAATTACATTTTTATATAAATTTGTATTTAATTGTAACTTTTATGATTAAATAATTTAGGGGTTTGTGTTAAGTTAAATATAGAACACAGTCGTACGTGTACTTAGATTTAAGAGATCTAGATCTTCTATTGTGCATCTCATGTAAACATCCACTACAAACCAGTCTCAAACGTTTCTTTGATCTTGATTAAATCCCAATACAATCATCTGTAGAGATGATTCTCCATCACAAACATCACAAAACATCTGCTGAATGTCGCCGGGGAATGATTTCGCTTCACACCAGAGAAGAGCCAATGCTGTAGAAATGACAGGTCCAGATGTAAACGCACAGTTAGACGTCTGACAAACACCTGAAACGGACCGGAAGAGACGGGCGACACAGACAGAGAAAGACATTTAGAGATTTTAGAGGAAAGAGAGTGTGGCGGTCTGTCACGATGTTAACGGATTGATTCTCTTTAAGTGATATAAACGAGCATCTCTCTTCAGACTGTCTGAGCTTTAAACAAAACGCAAAGACTTCACAATCCTCCACAACTCTTGGACTAATGCATCAACATCCTGACTCACAGGAAGTGCTCGTGTTGCTTCTCAAAAGCCTCTCTACCGTCTCCAAAACCCGAGTCTTTGAGGAAAGCCATTCATTTCTGAAGTGAAGGAGAGCTGAAAGTGAGAAAAAAACCTCTTCGACTCATCTAAAGCACAGTCTGACTCACAATGAACACCACAAAGATGCTTCATTTCACGGCTAGAGTAGACCGTCATTAAACTGATCATGTGACTCAGAGAGCCGCTCTGATAGGGTGAACTCTATAATGCTTCCTGTCAATTGAAATGCTGCAGTTTAATGCACAATCTAGAAAGTACTTTATGCATTAATATAGTTAACTAAAACTGAACATAAAAATACAACCTTTAAAAATTTTTTTTTAAATATTTGTTAACTGAATTTTTTTCTTTTAATTTCTAAGTTCAAGTAAAACTAAAAAATTAAATAAAATGTATAGAATATAGTATTTATTACTATGTATATTGTGAAAACTATATAGACAAGTAGGCTAAAAAATTTATTTTTTAAATAATAAAACACAAAAAAATCATCAAAGAATTAAAAAGATATTTTTAAGATTCAAAATCTTTATAAAAACTATAAGTATAATACACTTAACACTGATGCATAGAAGTTGCATTACCAATAAAATGCATGTATGCGCTCTAGAAAAGGAAATCCCAGAATGCACTGCAGCGTGCACAATTAAAAAAGACCCACCATATTGCAAGTAAACCATTTAACACCAAAAAGTTTACAAAACAAACCAAAAATAAAGTAAAATAAATAAAAAAAGCTAATTAAAAGAGCAGCCAAAATGGCGCCAATATTTGTGTGCTGGCTGTTTTTGTGCTTATTAGAGCAGCGTGTCATTATCCAGCTTCAACCTCTGCTGTAATCAATGAGAAGCACTAGTGAGGGCTCTAGTGTGCTTCTCAAGAGAGCGCGCTAATGAGACGCTGCCTATAACCAACGATTCAATCACTCACGTCTGAGCTTTCAATCCAGATTCACGTCAGTTAGGATGCTGCATGTGTAGGCGGCTCACTAGTATGCATCTCAATCCCTCTAGTGCACTCAAATGTTCGCCACATAAAATGTGCATAATGTGACTATTGACGTATAAGAAACATTGACGTGTTTAAAATAAATAAATATTTGATGAAGAACTAATTGGTTTTTGAGGATGTTAAGATGCAGCAATCAAGCTCTATGAAATATGAACGCTTAATGTCTGAAAAACCACACAAATAAATGCAAAACAACAATAAAATCATGAAAAAGAGTCTCGTGACTCCGCATAGATCCACAAAGAGGTTTCCTGTCGTATTAAACACTGCAGTTTCAAAGGAGAGCACATAAAACGCTGCTGGAAGCTATAAGCAAAAGAGATAAACGTCATGATGACACTATAATGCAATAAAATATTTAAGCTTAATTGTTTACGTGCACAGCATTCTTCATACACACATATCTTACAGGTGAGATATAAAAGGTGTGTATTTTCTAAGTCAGCTGTAAAATCCACGTCATCAAGCTTCAGTCGTGTTGAAACACAGCCGAAAAACAAGCAGAAACCACTGAACGAGCATCCAATCACAGTTCACAAGAGCAATGAAGAGAAATGAGCCGCAGCCGCAGGTGATGTCATCGGTCACTGGTTTGAGTGATGGCTGGAAGTGTGTGTGTGTGTGTGTGTGTGTGTGTGTGTGTGTCACTGCTGATGCCTATTAGTGTTCACTGACTGCAGCTGTTTCTTTCGAGTAAACAAACCAGTAACCAACTTATTAAAAAACGCCAATGGACGTGCTGCGGGTTAAACACACACACACACACACACACACACACACACGGCAGATTTGTGGTGCACAAGTGTAAAAATGCACATTTGTGTTTGGAATTTACCTTCATATTTCAGTTATATGTCATCACTAACAGAATAATAACAATCTTGTGATAGCAACTTTCCAAATCTTAATCTAAGCGTCTGTGAAAAGAGCATCTCCAAAGGTCCCACAGCTTTTACTGAAATGACTTCCTCCATCCTCGCTGCTCCTTGATCTTCAGTAGCATCTCATGATCAACAGATTGACCCCGGACACACACCGAGAGGAAAAACACATCGCTGCGTGGAGAATTAGAGGAGGAGAGATGAACACGACAGGTCACTGTGAGACCAAACACTGTTCCCTGATCAGACTACAACAACCTAGTGCTGAAGAACTGCCACGGTCCAGAGAGATTGCACATGAGTCCGAGTCAGCCCTACTGGCTAGTTTCCATCGGTTGCCCATTTCCAGCTTTAAAAAGACAAGCTAAAAATCTGAAACACAGCAAGTTACAGTATCACACATACACTTAATACTTAATAATATTACAATTACATACAATAACACTTCTAAAGGATGAAAAACTGAAGATTTGCAGATTGATTGTCCAAATCTTCCTCAAAAACAAACCAGTTCTTTAGAATAATCAAATGTTTGGTTATTTGTTTGTTTATAAAATAAATAAATAGTTTCTGGTGAAAAGTAAAAATAAATAAATAAATATAAAAATTTAAATAAATAATTTGTTTTTGAAAGTCTTAGAATCAGAATCTTAAAGTCTACAGAACCAGAAAAATACATTTACATAATAAAAAAAAGCTAAAAGAAATAAATTAATTAATAAACATTTATTTTTAAACATTTTTAAAAATAATCACCAGTTAACCTTTGAAAGATCAATGCTGGAGAATATATATATATTTTTATTATTAATAAAAATATATTTTAGAATCTTTGAATTCACAATTCAGTATCTTTTAATATCAACGCTTAAAGTTTTGAGAATCACAAAAACAAAACAAAGAATAGATTGTATATTACAAGTAAATGAATGAATGAATGACTTTTCTAATTTGTTTTTGAAGATCTTCCAGTCAATGTTCAAAATCAAAGTTCAATGCTATTAAAAGTCAGGGGCACCATAATGGGGGGTGTAGGATGATCCCATGGGCCCAATGAGAGAGAGGGGGCCTGACTCAAATACATTTTTTAGGGTCGAAAAAAACAAGATGTTTAGAACAGAATGTGTGTGATTAAAATGAGATTCCTCTTCACGCCATTGCTATTCATCTGACGTGTGCTGGGGCGAGCGGCCCACCGGGTCTGCGCTCTTTGTTTCATTACTGTGAGGTCAGAAGAAAACAGAGCTTTTAAGCTGTTGTTGACATTAATTAAGCCTCGTTACCGCAGGCCATGGTATTCCCTGCGGCTGAAAAATGTACGCAAAGGTATTGAATACAAGCAAGCTAAGCTGTCCATCACTCTAGAGATGCAGAAAGCAGTTCGCTTTTAGATGCTTCACTAAAAAATGAATAATTACACAATTAAAAAACACTCTGCTTGACTTAATTTGGTGAATTTTACCAAAACATGACCAGTCGTGAGGAAAGACAAAACAATTATATACAGTTTTTTGGATTATAACATTATTTCATCTTATTAAGACTTCATCTAAGACCATTAGTGTTCAGTGGGTCTAAATTCATATTAACGAAACCAAGATTCTCCTAATCTTTTCATAACCTGTCAAAGCGGTTTAAAGGAAACAGTCTTGGTTGAAATCCACTGGAGTCTAAATCTTGCTAACCATTCCCTAGAAATGCATCATCTGCATGTAAAGTAGTCCAGAACGTCAGTGCATGTTGAGATGGCTTTCCTGATACTGTATCAGTCCTCTTAATATTCCTCATGAATATGGGCTCTGATCACATTCTGCCCTTTAATTTAATGGTGAGCGACCCACAATCCGGCGTGCGAACACTTTCATCAGCATGATGCATGCCTGGGTTCATCAGCACTGATTTATTCATTGCATTAGTCATCTATAGTTCACAGAATTGCCAAAGCTTCTTAAATGAATACAGAATAAGCATATTTTACACAATCCTTTCCATTTCCCAGAGCGTCTCTGCATATAGTTTGAAGAATATGTTCAATATCCAGGCACTTCAATTATGGCTGATTATAGTATGACTAGAATCTTTAAATGCGTGTATAGATTTTTCCTCGCTCTTCCAGTAATGAAAACAACAAATAGACCAATGTAGGGAATTCTGTAAACCCAGAATCTCAAGCATCTTTGGATAATCTGGAGGGAGGTTACGTTTGAACTTAAATTATACAAAGCACTGCTGCCATGGTATACAATGGTATAATCCATAACAAAAATATAGGTGAAATACTAATATTAAGTTTTATTTTTAACCATTTCACACTATGGTTTTACTATCTGATACCATCAAGGTAACAAAAGTCATGGAATAGATCAAATTTCATCCATGTTTTCTTTTAAAAACATTGGAAAAACAGAAAAAACCTGTATAGGTTATATCAATAGTAAAGACACTGTATTTCGCTAAATTATAAATGAAAATTTAAAGCACTGCAATGTCACGCTCTAGGACAATATCAATAAAGTATTACCAGAGTAATCATTAAAGTGCCTTAAAAAGATAATCGCTGACCCATAACATTTTTTTCATGACGTTAAAAAGCCACAGAATTATATTTCTGAGCACAACCATAAAGATTATACCATGGGGTTCTTTGACAAACCCATTCAGTACCACGAAAAATAAATCAACATTTAACACCACCAGTGATTCATGATTCAGCCTCATGACTTTTTAAGAGGTTAAAAAGCCATACAATGGCAACACCATTCGTTTTAAACCAAAGTTAAAGTAATGCTGTGTTTTGGATAGTACCAATATACCAAGGTATTGTTTGAAGTGCATATGAACAGGTCAAACAAATAATACCAACGTATACCGAAGCCAATAACAGAAACACCACGGTATTGTTGTAATAGTAGCTTTGTACCAAAATATCACCATCATATACCATGGTAGCACCTGTCAATAGCCCCAGTGCAGTGGTGTTGGTGAAAAACCGCTCTGCGCATCTCCATCCTTGCGCCGTTCGCGCGCATTTCGGCTTCAAATGACAGCCGTTAACGAACCTCAAACCCGTCCACAAGTACAGAACCGGATCGGGTCCCCACATCTTACCGTTGTTGGATATATGGTTCTCCACGTCGTCGCTTCCAGCTTGTCTGAGACAGGCACCAAGTTGGATGTAGAGTCCCATACAATGTAAACTCCTCAGAATCACTCCAAACGCGCCCATCACTGCTCCCTGCAAAACACTCTCTCACATCAGGTGGAAATACACGGCTTTAAGAGATAGATCCAGGTGTGGTTAGTGTTTGCTGGTGGTTTTTGCCCCTGATGACAGCGACTGGAGCAAATGAGAGGAGAATGCGTGTGTTTGCAGTCGCCCAGTGATGCGATTTGGGTCTCCGCGGAGAGAAACTCCCCGGATCTAACCGATGGAGCGGAGGGAACAGCGCGAGGAGGAAGTGCGGCGGCTATCATTAGGGAATTTTGAATTAGGCGGAATAATATTCTGAAGAGAGCCGTTCAACGGTCGTCGTGGGTTGAGGTAAAATTGCATTTAACATGTTTCTGAGGTAAATTTAACTTATGACTTTGAATGCAGACGGTTATATTAATCAACAAGTATAAAACATCAATAGCTTTTCTTCTCTCGCATTTTTGATTGTGAACAACTGGTGCCTATTACTATAAATAGTGAGCAAAGGATATTGAAACTACATCTAATTGATGTAATAAAAAAGGTAAAATATGCTAATCAAATTGACGTCAAAAACTTGACATTACGTTTGTTGATTTGATGAAAATTTAATGGCAAACATATTGGCCTATATGTACTTTAAAGAAATTTCATGTGTGGGATTAACTTATTATGTATCGTTTTTTTACAATACAGATTGTGTGAAAGCAGCTTTACAGTAAAATGAAAATAGTGTGTAGAAGGAATGTTACAGCATCTTGATCAAGTCTTGATTAACATTTTAGGTTAAATTGATATAAAGGTGCCCAATATTGTTAAATAATATCTAATATGGAATGATAAAAATCTTACACAAGTGGTAGGCTGACAAACATATAGAAAGATTTATCTTTAGATACTGAGACAAAATCTGTGCTGATTAATACAAATTATTATTCAATTTAAAGAGATGATTTGCCTAAACATTTTTTTTTTTTTACATTTACTTACCTGATGCTGCAAAGACATTTTTTCCTTGACTACAGAAATTCAAAACATTCAGACATTTAAAATGACAATGAATGAGTTAATTTTAGTTAACTATGCTTTAAGAGGCCATTCTAGGGTTCATTTACATTTTGCATTTAAATTTTGCATTTATATTTTATATACACTGTTATATCCACTAATTATGCTGCACATTAAATTCAAGTTTAGCTCATATACTGATTGAACGAGTAATGAATCTTGTTGGGGGAAATATTAGCTCAGAGCCCTTCACCATGCTCGGAATGGAAGGTTAAGCACATTGCATTATGGGATATATTATTCAGCAGAGAATTTTGTGTGTATACCAAACAAAACATACACATAATAAATGATACACGGTACTGAAAAAATCCTTTGAGTATTTGATGATGCAAAGGCTGTTTTTAGGCATAACTACTTCAAGCCTGTGCTTACATAATATTTAGTTGTAGCTAAATTTGATTCAAGTAAAAACTCAATTTAATTCCTTTTTCTCTTTATGTGTTGTGACAAAAACTAAATGCACTCATGACATTTAGTAGTTTGACAGTACAATGTGGCTAAAATGCCGCTGGTTTTAATGCCTTTTGCAATGCATGACATTATCTTTAAATATACCCTGGATATTACCATGATGGTAATACAAAAAAATAAAACCACTGCATTCTTTGAAGTGCCATAAAATTACAATCACCATGAAATAGCTATAAAAGCACAGTGATTTTTGTAAGGATAAAAATAATTGTACATGTTTTTTTTGGGGAGTTAAATGCTCAGGAAATGCTATTAACAGAATTAACAACCCAGTTTCAACCTTTACCTGTGAGCAACACAATACTGGGATTATAAGTGGGTATAAAAGAACGCTCCCACCACAGGTTCGCATCAGTTTAGCCAACGCGAGGAGGTTGAAATCAGAGCTCAACTCAATCACTCGGAAAAAGACAATTATTCCGAGCTCTCTGGGCTGTGAAATTGCTGTTGAATCACCGTTAGCACGCTAGTGTCATAATCACTGATAAGAGATGCGTGCTGGGATACCTGCCCTTCCCGTCAATTCAAAATGCAAATAACGATCCTAAGTTTTATCCGGGTGATTTTGGAGGAAGGGTAGAAGCAGATGTTGCTCTGTGTGAGCCGCCACGGCAAACCGGAGACAAGAGTGATTGGCAATCGCTACCGACAAGCATTGCTACGGTAATGAGCGTGTCCTTGAAGCGCCGGGCGCTCACCCCGTTCTGCTCATTTGCATTTCAAGTTTGATGCGTTGGCAGAGGGTCATCAATAATGTTCTAGGCACTCGCAATTCATCATAATGTACAATTCAACAGATGGGTAACTGTCACACATCACCTCCTCCAATTGTAAGCATTCCTCTACAGTATTTACACCTCCCTCTCTCTACAAACCATCTCCCTGGTAACGACGAGAACTACTGGCAATTACTGACCTCCTGAGATGCAGGGAAATACAGAGATCTCACAAATAAAGCCGTGCTACACCAGCGGAAGCACGGAAAGGACAGCCAGAGAATATTTAATATGCCAGGAGCATCAGCCGGGAGCGGGAAAGTGGAGCTCCTCTGAGGACGAGGCCGATGGATAAACAAAAGAGAACGTGCGGGGAAAGAGTCCGCGAGATAATGACTCTCGTGCACTTGTCCCAAAGCTAAAGGACAGGAAGTTATCGCTCTACGACGGGGCGGGAAACAAGGAGATGCGCCAGGCCTCTCGAGGTGCATTCGAGTGGTTCAGGGCAGATCTACAGAGAACGGTGACCACCGAGTCCTGTCAATGTCTGATAAAGTGCAAGCTGTAATGAGACTGCGGTACTTAATTAGCTGGAGAAACATGGCGCTGCCTTTCTCTACTCATCAAACGAAGACGATTCATCAAGGCCTGGAGCCACTCAGAGATGTTTTTGTTACTACAATAATAATTTCCCGACATAATGTCTGTTCTAAAGCGCTGGGCCTCCAGTGAGTATAAATCCAGCGTAATGGCCCCCCGTTCACCCTGTCGAAGAACTCCGCTGGATTGATTCAATTTGGCTCTAGAGCTTTAACAATTATTCTCAACCTTCAGGTAAAGACTCTGTCCATAGCAAAGAAGAGCCTAGTAAGCAAACTGTCTCTATACGGCAGAACGTTCCCTGGCCATGGCGATACATACGCTAATCCCTCTGTAGAGGAGGAAGCAGGGATGTAAAGAGAGGACAGAGAACGAGAGAGAGCTGTAGCATTTTTGCGCTAGCTCAGCAGGCTTGCTATTAGCAAGGGATTGGGATTCTCTGGCTCATCGCCACTGGACAAACATCTAATTAATGGCCATTAGAATCACAGCAGCCATATTCTCTAAAAGAAAGATCAAATCTAGAGTGAGAAATTAACACTTTACTACTGCAAACAAAATGTGTGTACACATTAATATATTAGATAAAAATATTTCACAAGCGTTCCACGATGAAAATCAAACCAGGAAAAGCAATTTGGTCATAATTGAAACTTGTACGGATAGTTCACCAAAAAAATGTAAATTCATTTTTCATCATTAATTCACCTTCGATTAAAGGGATTTAAATAATGCAGGTATTCTATACATAGTATGGAAGTCAATAGGGACCTTCATCTGTTTGGTTGCCAAAGTACATCGTTCTTTGTTCCACAGAAGAAATAAACTCATACAGGTTTGTAACAAATTGAGGGTGTGTAAATGATGATAA
Organism: Carassius gibelio; assembly: GCF_023724105.1. Lineage (NCBI taxonomy): Eukaryota > Metazoa > Chordata > Actinopteri > Cypriniformes > Cyprinidae > Carassius > Carassius gibelio. The sequence continues at coordinate 25,019,855 of NC_068418.1, forward strand.
TTTCCACTTTTGGCCGAACTATCCTTTTAAAACTCTGTCCAGTAATCACAAATTTTTATCTTAATTGGTCAAATGTGGGAACCCTGAAATTCACGTTCAGAAGTCCGGCTTGGCTGATTAAGAAGCCAACTATTTTACTGTCAGAACTCCATGTGTTGACACATTTCCCACTGAAACTAAAAACAAGAGAAATACAATTAGAGTTTGCCGAATCACTCAGAGAACAGCAAACGTATAATGCTGCTAGTGCCAAAATGGTGTTCGATGTGTGACACATATTACAGGGAGCAGCAAGAAAAAGAAAAAAAAGCAACACAGTAAAATCCACCAGCCATTAGCAGGTTTATAAAGTTAATTTTGGACCCTGGATCCATGCAAAGGGACCTGAATGATGAGATGACAAGCAAAGGCTAAAAGAGAGGAAAGCCACAATCCTTCACTAAACCAGCCATCTGTAGGAACGCTGGAGAGGAGAAGAGACATAACCACAACATTTTCCTAAATTATGTTTCAGCACAAGAGTTGTTTCGCTGCCTGAATTGGTCTAATGAGACATTAAGGGCCCTATCATACACCCGGCGCAATGCGACGCAAGGCGCAGTGCAAGTGTGTCTGCTAGTTTCAGAACGGCGCATTTGCATTTTTTTTTGCATTGCTCATTAATAGAATATGGATAACCCATTCAAAAAATGCTCCCCGGTGCACTGACTTTTTCCGTCATTAAAATAGCAAAAGTGGATTTGGACACGCTCTGAGTGCACCTGCACCGTGCGCTTTACACTTTGGATTTAGATCGTTAAAATAGGGCCCTAAGTCTACTGGAAGGTGATCTACAAAATATAATGAAGAAAACGGCACCAGGTACAGAAAAGCACAAACTTTAATTACATGAAAACTGAAGTTGTTTTGACAAAATATCTGGCCTAGAAAACAATAACTATAAACATGAACAATGTGTTGGACATCAAAAAATTCTATATCCAGATTTAATCTGTTGGGATAAAATCAGACACATGAACGTTTAAACTTCAGATTTTTGTGGTCCAGTCAGGACAGGATGAGGATTGGTCAAAATCCATGCAGCTTCACCGTAACGCAGAGAAAAAAAAAAAAAAAACCGACACGAGCTCCAACTGGATTTTTAGAAGTTCTCAAGTAGTTCCATAATCCTCTTCTGCTCACTTTCCTTAAACTCCTCGCTCTTGCCATCGCCAATATTTTCTGCATATTCTGAAAAACGAGAGGGAAAAAGAAACAAGATGTTTAGTCATTTGGATGAATTTCATGTATGCCACCAAGCCCTGCCAAGAAAGCCTTCCTAATGCTGTCTCAAAGGAGAGGCAGCAATTTTAATCCGAGAAAAAAAAAAAAAATCAAAAGGGAGAATTTGTATCCCTGAAAGTATTTTAAAACATTTGTCACACATCCCTTTGACTGCCCACCAGAGTTTATTTCCAGACCCTCTTCTTCATATATGGAGGAATGGATGGAAAAAGCTAGGCTTTAGAAAAAGCCAAGTCTGGAGTTCAGGGTTTGAGGTAAGGGGATTTAAGAAGTGCCATCCTTAAACGGGCAAATAGCTTTAAGATCCATGGCATCTTGATGTGTGCCTTTGAGAGCGTGTCCCTCAGATCATATCTGCTGGTTTGATTGAGGTCTGGCTATTTCAAGACACTCTAGTTTCTCGTAACCTGCAGCGAGCTGGAACGGTGCCCGAGAACTCAAAGGGCTACAGACGCTACGATGAAAGCAACATATGCTTAGAATGACACTCTTATGACCACTCACCAATGTGATCGGACTGCAGGAAGGACACTTACAAGACTCCTCAACTTTACACTGAATGAGCTTGAGGTCTTATTGATTTACCTGGAAATCTTCTCTTCCACTAAAGCTCTGATATGGCATTAGCATCTGCATTATGACTCCAGGAAAAGCATGTGAACACGTTGAGCCAGGTTTGACGTCATTGACAGCAAATAACATTGGTTCTCGGCACATGTTGTGACCGTCTGAATATGCTGAATGGAGAATTAGATTTGAGCGCTGCAGTGGAGAACAAGATCATCCAAGATCTAATTTCAGTTTCTCACACAAAAAGGAAAAGAGCTTCATAAAATAAAAAGTAAAAAAGAAAAAAAAAAACAGCATTGGCTCAATGCAAAAAATAACAGCATACAGTTTTGCAATGGGGTTATATATAAAATAAAAAAAGTTAACCCAATAGTGATATTCAAAATACAGTACTATATGCAGCTAGTAAAAATAAGTATTGAACATCACCATTTTTCTCAGTAAATATATTTCTAAAGGTGCCATTGATTTTAAATTTTCACCAGAATTTGGTAAAAACCCAAGTAACCCGTACATACAAGAGAAAAAAACAAACACGTTCAGAAATTAAGCTATGAGTAATAAAAATGAATGACACAGTGAAGAAGTACTGAACACATGAAGAAAGGGAGGTGTAAAATGGCATGGAAAGCCAGGACACAAGCAGATATATATCAGTAATTAGAAAGCAATCCTATTAAGCCAATATTAATCCAATATTAGCTGGTTCAGTCTCAGAACCTACAGTACCAGGATAATGAAGATCTGAAGAACAAAAGTGGACATTTCAGCAAGACATACACAATCAAAGAAAGTTTCGATTGATTTCAGAGAAAGAAAGCAAGCAGCTAGAATGGCCCAGCCAATCAACTGACTTGAATCCCATAGAAAATAAATCTAAAGATCAAAGTTCATAGAAGAGGCCCACAACCTTCAAGATTTGAAGACTCTGTGGAAGAATTGGCCAAAATCACACCTGAGCAATGCATGCCAATGGTTTCTCCATACAGAAATATGTCTTGATGCTGTCATTACCAACAAAGACTTTTGGACTAAAGTATTTAATTCATTTCAGTAGTTCAATACTGTGTTACCTGTGTCATTCCAGTTTAATTCACACAACTTAATTTCTGAACTTTTTTGTTTTGTTTTCTTTGTATGTATGGATTTCTTGGGTTATTACCAACATCTGGTGAGAATTTCCTGTCGACAGCACCTTCAGAAATATATTTAAAGGAAAAAAAATTGACGTGTTCAATACTTCTATCAATATGTGATAGTTCAGAAATAATACTAAAATAACACTAGTTTGCAACTAAATGAGGTTGAATAAAACAAAATGTGTTAACTGTCAATCATTGGTGAACTATTCCTTTAAAGATTATTTTTAAGGTGGTTTCATATTAATAACCAATATGCATTTGCCAGATGCTTTTATCAAAAGTGATAAAACATTGCACTGAAGGTACAGTGTGCTGTCAATTCCTGCATTCCCTAGGGATTGAACCCATAACCTTGGTGTTGCTTGCGACATACTCTACAGTTTGAGCTATAGAAAAACTATCTTTAAAATGAAAACAAGCATTGAAAAATCGTTCACAATAAGACCAGGAATGTGCATTAAAAAAGAAAACAGGGTCCGTTTTGATTTCATGCCGACTTTAACAGTGTTTTTTGGAAGTGTACACAGCAAGCAGCAAGCGTGTAAAGGTAGACATGCTCTCGGATTAGTTTCTAAGCCCTGCTCAAGCCCTGGGACAGAGGATCAAACCCAGTGAAAAATAAACAAATAAATCAATACGATGGGGTTTTTTAAGAAGGGAAAAAAGCAAAGTAGCACATTGAAACACAAGCCTGAGGGCTGGAGAAAGCGGCTGGAATAACACAGAGGGAGGATTGGGGGAGTCTGCATGCTGGATGATTTGAGGGGGATTATCCATTATGAGCTCCGAGATGCTGGAAACTTCAGCAGAAGCAGAGGCGCTTCCCACTGACACCAGTACACACAGCTCAAGGTCACGCATCTAAGAGTATGACACACTCTGTATGACTCAAATGCGGCCTTGGAGCGCGTCGAGGCTTCTGTAGGCGTTTCATTTCCCAATTTATGCAGTAAAACACAGTGGCCACCGAACTCAGCACATGAAACCTGTTTCCGCCAGTCATTTCTTGATTTTTTTTTTTTATCTAGGTAACAGGCATTAGGTTAAACTTCAAATAATTACCAATAAACCCTGACAATGATGTTATAGATGTTGCTTACACCAAAAGGCGTTTAGAAAAAAAATAATGCAAGAAATGCTTTTAGCTAATATGCATGCAACAAAACAAGGCAGTGCTTTTACTAATGAGTTGATTTGTTCATTTCATCAAAAATACAGGATGCACAACAGCTGCTTTCTGTAAATTAAAATTCAGATTATTCTCTCCATTAAGAAATTAATGCCTTTTATTAGTCAATCTTATTTAATAGAGACGTTGCAGATATAATGATAAAACAATAGGATTAAGTACACAGAACAGAAATATCAAGTGAATGAGGTAGAACAAACAATATAATGATATATATATATATATAATGATAAAATTATAGAATGATGGATAGAAGAAGACAGAATGGCAGACAAATAGAATGATAAAGACTGACAGAACAAGAGACACAGATATTAACAGACAAAACTGATATAGAGACAGAACGACAGACAGCGAGAACGACAGAGAGATAGAAATACATGAACACGTTTTAGGCATCTGCCCAACCCAAAACAACAGTGTTTTCCTACTGTGTACTGAAACATTTCCATCAGCCAAACCAGCAAACAAACTGCGATGACAGTTAAACCGCAGAGCAAACACAAGCCGTCTAATTCCTCCTGTTAGATTTGTTTGAATTTCTCCCGTGATTGTGTTTAATACCACGCAAGCACATTTGCAGAGGCCTGGCACACGCTCGCCGTCTGACACGACCGCAGCTGCTACAGAGTCCAGGTGAAAATTTCAATTTCTCACCCAGTCGCAGCGGCCCGGTGGGGGGGGGCACAGATCCGGCCCACACCAGCTGCCCAGAGACACTTTCACACTCCTCCACACTGTCTTTAGTGTGAGGGACGCAGTGAAAGCTGCCAAACCACAACCAAGACTTTCACCAGGTTCTGAAGAAAAACTACATCATCAAAACATTTGAATGTGCAGCAGTAAACTACATAGTATTTATGAAAACGTGCACAGCTTCCGAATCAGACAGAATATTTAAAATAGCTAAATATAAGCAAAAGAAATAGATCATGAGTTTAGTGCTAACGTTTAATTGTCATACAGATAATTGCGATTAACAATTCTGTTTTGTTCATGTTACTTAGTGTAAGCTTAAATGCATTTTTTTTTACTTTCAATCATATATTATACATTATACAATACTAAAAATAGACTTATTTGCTTTAATCCTGTGAAACTTCATATGTTACTATTTATTAAATATTATATTGTAATATTATAATATCATGGATTTTGTTCTGACGATTAATTTTTCAGAAAAATTGCTTTAATGCTGGGAAAATGAATACAATTTATATAGTTATTTATCATATATTTTAATACATTTGTTACGATCATGAATTTTATGCAGACAATTGTCACACAAATAATTGATTAATTTTATTTTGTTTTGATAGTGTTACAAGGTGTATAATATTTATGTAACTATTTTTTATATAAATAAATATATTGATCATTAATTTTTTGCTGACAATAATCATGCAAATAATTGCAAATGATGATTTAATTTAGTTTTTAAGTAATTTTTACTTGGAATTGTAATATAATAATAGAAAAGCTGTATGTAGACCTGTATGATTCACTTCAATGCTATGACAGTTATTTATAATACATCTTATAAAAATATTATAAATTATTTATAATATAGTTAGGTATAATATAATTTACAAATAATTCGAGTATTGTGCTTCTTTTGGACTGATGCATGCAGAACCCGGCTGAGTGCCATTAAACAGTTTGAAAGATCAAAGACAATTCTTATTATAACTCTGTTACATTAAAGTGATTAATGCGTTTTGAATATGGGTATTTTTCTTACAAAAATGCATTGATTTGCTAGGCCTTTGTTCACCCCCCGGAGCCGTGTGAGACTTTTTTTTTTTTAATGGATGGGCGCTTTTTATTAAGCTTCTTTTGGACTGATGCATGCAGCACCCGCTGAGTGCCATTAAACAGCTCGAAAGATCAAAGACCGTTTTTCCTATACACCTAAGATGCCACGGGGGTGAGTAAAACACAGCCTAATTTACATTTTTTTGGTGAACTAATTTATTTAATCCAATCAGGCCTAAATATGACAAATATAAACAAATATGCATTTCCAATTCTAATGAATTTAAATAAGTTGCATGTAAAATGCGAACATTTTCTAGAGTCTGCGGTGAACGGACAGGCTGAAAGGGCTAAAAATAAATGAAATGGCTCACATGTAGCACTTGTATCCCTGACACCATTAGCTCACATTAATAGCACCTTCTTAAGAGCAATGCTTGCGTCTTTGAACACCCTCGGCCGCCTCTCTAAATGAGCAGCGAGAGCGCTGTCTGAACCATTACAGCCGCTGTTTTCATCTACATCACCGTTCAGTGGGAACCTCCTCCCCCCGATGAATCATTAATGAGGAAGTGCAGGATTTAATGAGAACAGAAAGAAAAGGGTTGTGCTTTCCATTAAGTGATACGGGAAAGAAGGCTAACTTGAATACAAGACAACAACCAATCAAAAATTGTTATTATTAGCCTAAATTACAAGATGCAAGACAACAAAACATCAGGAAACTTAACGGCTGAATAGCAATGCACTGTAATACTCCATTATATAACAAACAAAATCCTCACAAAGTTATTGCCAATATTTGTCATGAAGATACGGGACAGGACAGCTGGAGAGTCCCTCCAGACAGAATATTGTTCACTAAACTTTCATGAAATTAAATCAAGAGACTCTGGTTCTTCCCAAGAGAAATACTGGGTGAAGTATGGAAGAGTAGAAGTGGAGAAAAAGAAGGAAAGTCAGCGCGAAAGAGAGAGAGAGAAACAGAAAGCTGTCAAGACTTAATCAAGGTGCTTTGGGCTGAAGAGTGGGCGAAGCCGAACACCTCATATCACGAGAGAGAGAGAGAGAGAGAGAGAGAGAGAGAGAGAGAAAGGATGGAGAGGAGGAAATAAAGAAAAAATATGCTGCAGAGCACAGCAAACCTTTAACAACGTGAACTCATCAACATCTACAGACATGAAGATTTAAGTGCTGAAGGTTAAGATCAATATAACACTTATTGATTTACTAAATCAGCCATTTTGAGATTAACCGCATTAGTACAGTTAACTAAAACTGAAACTAAAATTAAGACCATTATAAATATTTCTCGAGATAATACAAATGTTAACCAAAATAAAAAATAAAATACAAAAATCTTTTTATTTCCGCTAGATGCCAAGGTAACATTTCTCGTTTTATTTCATTTAATGTACTAAAATAAGTGACAAATAAAAGAAAAAAATAACATAAAAGTTTTATATTATAATAAATAAGTAGAATAATAAATATAATTTTTTTTAATAATAAATAATACAAAAAATATGAGAAAACAATAGAGAAACAAAACCTGATTAAAATAGTAAAACCCATACTTACATCAGTGTAAATAAAACTAGTTTGATTCAATTTTAGATATTTATATTTAAATATTTAAATATATTATTTTTATGTCATGACACTATATTTTATATATATATATATATATATATATATATATTTAAAACAGATAATTAAACAATTACCCCACAATATCTCATACCACATTATATTTATGTAAAAAATTAAATCTTAAGAAATTTATTACGATACTTTTACCGTAAAGTATTGGTACAGTAATCAGAATTTAATGAGAATAACCAGTGAAAATAATGAAAAACACTAAAATAAAATAAGATGATGCATTACAGTAACAAATTTGGGTGGAATATACATTTAACTGATATTAAATAAAGTCACTGTGCACATAAATCCTAAGGGTGATAAAAATAGGCTTGATTTTATGTATGCGAAGTATATTTTGTCTTTATATGTTGACATGAGCTTCAGAAATCATTTGTAATCTTACCTCTCATTATATGACGGACTATTTTGACGGATCCTCCCCTGAGATTGAGGATCTGATGGACTCTCTGCTGTAACTGGAAGAGAAAACACATTTCAGCATGCAGAATTAAAAACAATCAGCTTTACCCACGCATAAAAGGATGGTAACATACCTGAGGGACGCCGGCGTTACAGATCTCCACCATAATGTAACAGACGAGCTGAAGAACGAAGAGTCCGGCGTCCAACCGCCGCAGATAAAACTCATCGTCCATCGCATCGTCGATTATCTCTCCACGACGAACCATATCCTGAAATGGAGAACTGACGATTAGACACTTACTTATAAACTAGATTAGTAACATTTGTTAACAAACTTTAAGATTGGCTTGAAAAGGCCTAGCCTCAAAGTCCAAAGCAGCTTTAAAAGCTTGAAGTTTGAAAATTTACACAGATTATGAGAGCACTGCGTTAACATGATTAGCATGTTCCTAGCATGATTAGCATGATGCTAACTTGTTTCTAGCACAATTACAGTGTTGTTAGTATTATTAACACTTTGCATTTTTATTTTATGATTAGCATGTTGTTAAGATGTTTTAGCATAACATGTTGCTAGTATATTTCTAACACAATTATTGTTGTTGGTACTTTTTTATTTATAATGATTAGCATGTTGTTAACATGTTTCTAGCACGATTAGCATGTTGTTAAAATGTTTCTAGCATGATTAGCATGTTAACATGTTTCTAGCATGATTAACATGTTGTTAACATGTTTCTAGCATGATTAGCATGTTGTTAACATTTTTCTAGCATGATTAGCATGTTGTTAACATTTTTCTAGCATGATTAGCATGTTAACATTTTTCTAGCATGATTAGCATGTTGTTAACATGTTTCTAGCATGATTAGCATGTTGTTAACATTTTTCTAGCATGATTAGCATGTTAACATTTTTCTAGCATGATTAGCATGTTGTTAACATGTTTCTAGCATGATTAGCATGTTGTTAGCATGTTTCTAGCATGATTAGCATGTTGTTAGCATGTTTTTAACATGATAATTAAGTTTCTAGCACAATTAACAAGTTGCTAGCATGATTAGAATGCTGTTAGCATCTTTATATCATGCTTACGTTTCTAGCATGTTTTTAACAAAATTACCACATTTCTAACGCAAATACTATGTTGTTATGATTAGCACATTGTTAGCATTTTCCTTTCTCGATAAGCAGGCTGCTAGTGTTTTAACAAGATTAGCATGTTGATAACATGTTTTAACATAAGTTAAAAACAAATTGCACAATTACCATGTTGTTAGCATGATTAGTATGCTGTTAACATGTTTTTATCATGCTTATGTTTCAAGCATGTTTCTAACAGTTATTATGTTGTTATGATTAGCATGATGTTAGCATATTCTCATCATGATAAGCATGCTGCTAGTGTTTTTCTAGCATGATTACAATGTTAACAACAATTAGTGTGTGGTTAACATTAGTAGGACGTTGTTAACATGAAAGAAGAAAGTCATATACACCTGGGATGACTTCAGGGTGAGTAATTTATGGCTTATAAATTTCGACTCGGAAGCAGCAGCTTAAATAGTCGATCAGTAGGTTGTCTTTCTCAAGCCAACCTAATACATGAATGCTGATTAGCAAGAAAACCACATGCATGTTTAAAAGGCTCTGGATAATTATCTCAGATCACTTCAAAAAGGTTATTTTTCACACTCTTCAGCTTTTCAGCACCTGCAGACGAATCTAAATGGACAAAGACGTTTGGCATTTGTTGAGTGCCATAATTGCAGCGATTGACATTGGCCTCTCTCCAGGGGATTTCAATCTTTTTGAGCATAAAGCGCTGGCAAGCTCACGCGTGTGTGAGTGTGCATGAGCAGAAAGGCTTGTGAACACAAAGGGAACGCTGCAGGAACAGCAGGCAGGCGAGAGCTGGCCGTCACGGGCTGCTGAAGACACACAGAACATGGCTCTGATCGCGGCGAGAGGCTTTCTGAGAGAACCACGCTTAGATCGTGCCAAAACCATTCAGATGTTTTCCAAAAAACCAGGACAGGTCGAATCACATTCAATGCATCTCCTGTGGACAGCATGTGATTTTATCCATTAAAAATGATTTGCATTGGAAAAAGTGGGATATCTGAGAAGGATGAAGGTCAAGTTTCTCTAAAGTGGCTTTCATTCATTCCTGTAGCTCAAAATGTAGAGCATGTGGCTAGTAACATTGTGGGTCATGGGTTCGCTTCTCAGGGTTGCATGAGCTTTTAAAATGTTTGCATTGAATGCAATACAAGTCGCATTTGGATAAAGAATCTGCCAAATGTGTAAATGTAAAACTGTATTTAATGAACCATATTGTGTCTCATGAAGGTTTCATAAAATTCCCTATAACAGCAGCCAAAAACAATGATTGAATAGCTTGTGCGACCTTGCTGATGCTAGCTGAAAAGAAAAGTTGTTTCAGTGGCCGCCCAAGTTAATTACATTTTGATAAAAGATTAAAAAGACAGACTTTCTTTTATTTAAAAGAATGCGGACCGATGAATCAAGAAAATTAAGACCAGAAATATGTTAAAGGTCCCGTTCTTCGTGATCCCATGTTTCAAACTTTAGTTAGTGTGTAATGTTGTTGTAAGAGTATAAATAATATCTGTAAAATTATAAAGCTCAAAGTTCAATGCCAAGCGAGATATTTTATTTAACACAATTCGCCTACAAAAAACGACCCGTTTGGAAAAAAAGCATGAAAAATGGGACCTTTAAAAATAAAATCCTAATATTTACTACTAATTTGTTTGTTTGCCTCTTTAAGAAGAATCGCTTTATGTATTCCCCAATTTTAAGTCGTTTTGGAAAACAGCGTCTAAAAACAAAAAAAAACAAAAGCATTTTCATTATATTCAAACTTAAAATCACGCTTTTATTTTGGCAGGTTGCCGTCAAGTAAATATACAGGCTTCCAGATTTAGCGCTGCTTATTAAAGAGCGCCAGTGGATAAATGTCACAGTTTTGTATTGTGCTTTGAAACGTCATGGCATAGCCTAGATTTATGCTGAAAATAAAACTTACACAGTACAGTTTGTGATCTAAAATGGTAATTGTGCATTAACAGCTGTCAACCATGTCAGTACGCACATGCTCTGTCAGAACATATTTATATTACACATTTTTTTTATTTTGGTCGCGCATGCGGACCACTTATGTGCACCCCTGTAAATATATATATATATTAGGGGTGTAACGGTTCACAAAATTCACGGTTCGGTTCGATACGATACACTGATGTCACGGTTCGGTTCGGTTCGGTTCGATACGTTTTAGATACAGCAAAATGTAAAAACATCTCAACTTTTCAGAATGCCGCAAGCGCACCGCGGGTCATGTGACAAGAACTAACCAATCAGCTTCATCCTTTCCCGTAACAACGTTGAGAGCTCAGCCAAGATGAAGGAACAGCTGATCATAGTTGTATATGGATTGCAATTTTTAAATAAATTTAGTAGCAGAGCTACTGCAAGCGATTTTTAGAGCTGCAAATCCATTTATCCTTCGCTGAAATTTCCGCGTCTCATGGAGAGAGCACGTCATTGTTGCTTAGCAAAGACAGACGCCTCATGAGAAAGACGCGCTTAGCGTTTTCCATGCGTTTTTAGGCACGATATGTGAACGGCCCCTAAGGCGCTCGCTCACTCAGCACGCGCTGAAGGCTCGTTGCAAAATGTCGAATGCCTTTAACAGACCAGAAATATAAGATCCTAAAATAACCAACAGGTCTGGTGTTTGGGTTGGATTCCCTGTAAGCTATAGTTTCTAAATGCTGCAGGGATAGTTTGCTGCGTGCATGTTTCTCCTTTTTTTCGTCTTTTCCCAGATAGTACTGACGCATATATCCCAGATATTCCCGCTATTTTTTTTTTTTTTTTTATTCCCGCTGGTACCCTGTCATGTTGCAGATGCGACATACCGTTGTTTTTTTATCCACCACTCTCTTGCCATCACCATTATAGCTTAAAGGGAATCCAAAGTGCACCCAAACACCAGACCTGTTGGTTATTGGAGGATCTTCTCATTTCTAGTCTGTTAAACGCATTGGCTATTTTGCAACGAGCCTTCAGCGCGTACTGAGTGAGCGAGCGCCTGCTGAGTAGCCTAACATAAACATATAAGATGGTGTTTTTTTCTTCTTCGGGAGTGTCAGGGGCGTTGCCTGTTACGTTGTTTGGGTTATTGGGCTACCTTGTTGAACGCATATCATTATATTTCTCTCTCTCTCTTTTTTTTTTTTTTTAAATATAATTAATTACTCCAACGAACCGTTCGGTATACATAATGCGTACCGCGTACCGAACCGAAAGCGTCGTACCGAACGGTTCAATACGAATACGCGTATCGTTACACCCCTAATATATATATATATATATATATATATATATATATATATACACATACACACAAACATTATTTAATATTTACAATAAATGTTATTGTAAATAGTATATATATTCATATTAAATATGCGTTAATATATATTTATGTTCATAAACTCACACACACACATATATAATTTCAATATTTTTTATAAAAATATTAAAATTAGCTATAAATTAAATGTGTATGAATATGTATATATTAAGTACATACATACATACATTAATGCTGTGCACTGTTGAATTATGCAAAATAGTACATGTAATGCATTAAGAAAGTAAATACTTTGTTGTAATTTAAGGAATTCCAGTTCATACTTAAGGACTGATTTAAAGAGCGTGCAAAAATATAATAAGTACATCATCACGCTGTGAGAACAGAGAGCTTCGATCTTTCGCAGGCGTTATTCAAGTCTCGTTACAGAGGCACAGCCTTCGGCAAGTCAATTACACGAGTGCAAATAACAAGCGGCTTCACCTCAGGGAAAGAGTGATTTTTAGACACTTCCTGTTGGAGAACTGCAGGCTGGCACAGGTGTTAATATGACAGGCAGAACAAAGCGACGCCGGGACCTGTGATCGAGTCTCACGGGACACACAGACTAAATTAATCTGAGCACACCCTGCCAGCATCTCCTCCGTGGATCCTTTCCAGATTTCCCAAAGAGCCTTGTGCGTGTGCGGCAAAACGAGAAGAGCAGGAGACGAGCCGACCGAGTGCAGAGGGGGTTTATGGGGGTCTGTGTTTAGGAAATGCAATTCGGAGAGAATTTGTAGCTGTCATTAAGCAGTAAAAGGAGGCGAGACGGGTTCACATGAGCGCGGCGCTGACAGCACTCCGAGGCGTTTTTAAACAAGGGCTCTGCTATGGGTGATATACTTTTATAGCGCTCGGAGAAAGCCTCGAACACGGTTTCATCTGCGGGGAGTGCTGGAGTTCAGTCGACGGGCGAGAAACAAGAGCAGACATTTCCACAGTCATATTCCTGTCACCGCTTCTGAGACACGATTTACAGGCCTAGAGCACAGAGTCAGATGAGCTGGATGGGAAACACACACACACACACGTTTTTAAATCGACACACCTGCACAAAGACCTGAAACAAAAGCTGAGCGGCATACTGAACATCCACTAACTGCTCCGTGGTTTTGCTGGACATGTAAAATTAAGCAACAAACGACTCTGTTTGAGTGATGATGCGAGTGAATCTCTGAATCATTTAATTGATTCAAGTTTGAACTGTTCACGCCATTAAAACATCTCTGCAAAGCAGGGTTGCCACACAACAAACCCTGCCCAATTGTTTCTCAAAACTAGCCTAAAACAAGCCCAATCGTGGGGTTGCTTAAACCCACAGACATTAAAAACAAGATGAGGCAATAGTGTTAAGTAGCCCAAATCCATGGGAAAACAACTGACTTCTGGCAACATATGCATATATAAGGAAGATTAAAGCTGCGGTAGGTAACTTTTGACGCTCTAGCGGTTAATAAACAGAACTGCTTGCGTCTTGCGGAAGAACATTGTAGCCGGAACTACTTCTCTCTGTTTATGTCTATGAAGAATCACAAAGGTACTGGGTTACTCCGCCGCAGTACCCCCGAAGCAATCTAAAATAGTCTGAATATAAACACTTATTATAGGTGTACCCTAGTGATTCAGGACAAGCTAAAAACACGGTTTGGAAAATGGATTCATGGTGTACTCGCTTATTATATACATTTTTCTACATTTTGAACACAAACAAAGTTACGGACCGCAGCTCTGATTGGTTGTTTTTTACCGGGAGCGATGTATTTCTGCAAATGGCAATAGGACACTGGGAGGAGCCAGAGGAGCTTGATTTATTCACAGATTATCTGTCTCATATTCTACTGTCAGGACATAATGACAGGTTTAACAAATATGTAAAAAAATATATTTTTTACAAAAGTTACCTACAGCAGCTTTAAGTAAACCACTGTTCAGAAAATGTATTGATTCACAAAAAAAAAAAAAAAAGTTGTGACTGGGGGATTTAGGCCCTTTAAATCTGGCAACCGCAACAATGAAAGCTTGTTTCAGGCTTGTTACCAATGCATTTAGATTACATTTATGCATTTAGCTGACACTTTTATCCAAAGCAACTTACAATGCATTTATGCTATACATTTTTATTTTTTATCATCAGTATGTCAGTATGTGTGTTCCCTGGGAATTGAACCCACAACCTTTAGCGCTGCTAATACAAAAGGCCGCAGGAACATTGCAAAATGCAAACATGATTAAAGTATGATTTATTATTAGGCATTTCACTCAGCAATGGCGTCTTAAATTGACCAAAAGTGACAGTAAAGACTTTTATAATGTTTCAAAAGATTTATATTTAAAACAAATGCTGCCTTTTTTTTTAAATATAGAAAATAATCTGTAATAAATGTATCACAGTTTCCACAAAAAATATTTGGCAGCACAACTGTTTTGAACATTGATGATAATGAGAAATGTTTCTTGAGCAGTAAATCATCATATTTTCATGATTTCTGATCCCGTGACACATTTCCTGTATTTTTGATTAAATAAATGTAGCTTTGGTAAACAGACGAGACTTCATTCAAAAAACACTGCACCGTCTCCAAACTTCAAGGATCAGGATTTGAAGGATCAAAAATACAATTAGTTCTTGCTCAGCCCATCCCTGAAAACTGTCTTGAACACACACACACACACACACACACACACACACACACACACACACACACACACACACTAGGATGGATAAGACACAAGCTGCAGGAGTCCACATCTGTGCCCAGATCACATCCTCAACATACACACGCCAATACCTCAGAGCACACACTCTATAAAACACACACTCATACACACATAATCAGTTACACACACACACAAAAACACATAAGTCTACCCTACAATGTTGGCTAATGAAATACAGTTACACAATGTGGAATAACTGCCCAACCTGACGATTATCATCATTAGCATCTGCCTTTAATCATCTCCATGTTAATTATCGCTGGCTGAGACCCCACAACTTACATAACCAGAGTTACGGATCTAAAAGAGCACACCAATTACATTCTCCATTAATAAACCAAGTCACAAAACTACTAACATTATCCTTTATAATAAAAACAATAACAGCCATAATAATAATAGTAGATTATTTAAATGTATTTAGTTTATACAATACTATCAGTGATGATAATATTTTTTGTAATTAATATGCAAAACAATACTAATCTATTAATAATAATAGATTTTAAAATTAAATGCAATACGTTCAACGATTATAATAGTTTAATTAATATACAACAGCAATACTAATGTATTAATAATAATAATAATAATAATAATAATATAGATTATTGTAAATGTTTTGGAATTCTGCAAATGTTGACATTCACAATGTTATTAATAAATGATAATAGATTATTTTAAAATTAATACGCAGCAACACCATCATCATCAATCATTATTATTATTATAATTATTAATTTAAATGCATACAATATTATCATATTTGGAATAAAGGTAATTGTTTCCACTCACAATGCTAATAATAAAAGCTAATAATGCTTTGCTTTAAAAATGTAATATGCAATGTCAAGATGATTTAATGCAAATTTTGCAAAACTTTTTTCCCAGTGTTTTTGAATAAACTTTAGCTTAAATGTGAAGTTAAAAAGGAATTCACATTTGAAGCATGTCAAGATTAGAAAACAGATTCATAATAAATAGTAAGTTGTCCAGGATCCACAAGACCTCTCTGAGTATCTGGATCAGTGTTTTAGGAAGCGAGACGAACCCAATGGTTTTTGTTTGTGTGTTGGAGGAGCTGTGACTGCACAGACTCCAGATGAGAAAGTGTGTGTGAATCAGAGATCTGTGTAAAAGTTACACAGCGTTGGGTTTTCAAGGCGAAGATCCCACGGTGACGTTTGAGTCTGGTAGGTCTGCTCTTATCTCCACACACAGATCTGACCCCGCCGAGGAGATACTGCCAATCAACCGTGTGTGTGTGTGTGTGTGTGTGTGTGTGTGTGAATCTTACGTGCTTCTCTCCTTCGATCCTCTTGTCTGCGAGCTGAACGGCTTCCAGGTATTTAAAATGCAGCTCCATGAGTCTGTCGACCTGCAGAAGAGAGGGAACGAGGGCGAGCGTGTTACAAATGCACCCAAACACACCCGAGATGTGCTTTAGGACACACATTTGCATTATGTGAATGATTTTCATATTCAACCGCGGCGAACAAGACAAATGGCGGCTGTGTTATTTAAAGACAAGCAGAAGCATCCGTCATCCCCCTCCCAGCATTTCCTGTGACAATCTGAAGACGAACAGAAGTGAGGCATGGTGCCGGTGTGGCCGAAATCTTTTAGCTCCAGAAACTAGCAATAAT
The DNA here is from genome assembly GCF_023724105.1 of Carassius gibelio. Taxonomy (NCBI): domain Eukaryota; kingdom Metazoa; phylum Chordata; class Actinopteri; order Cypriniformes; family Cyprinidae; genus Carassius; species Carassius gibelio. The sequence continues at coordinate 25,036,676 of NC_068418.1, forward strand.
GCAGTGCTGCTGTCAGAGTGATGAAACAGGCCCCGGCGGGACTGTGAGGGTTATTTTAGGAGTAGTGACTGCTGAGCGATAACTGCACACGTGTCCGTCCAGGTGATGTATGGAGACCCCCCACAGAGACTAAAGGAGACGTATAACACCGGACACAGAGAACGCCGCCGAGACCCTCCAAACAACACCGGCATGAGGGAGAGAGGGGGGGGGGGAGAGAGAGGGAGGGGGGGTGGGAGGGAGAGAGAGAGAGAGAGAGAGAGAGAGAGAGAGAGAGAGAGAGAGGGAGAGAGGGAGAGAGAGAGAGAGAGGGGGGGGAGGGAGGGAGAGAGAGGGGGGGGAGAAAACAGGCAAGAGGAAAGAAAACGAGAGAACAAAAACCAAGGAGATGAAGAACAAAAGAAATAATAAACAAAAAAGCATTGAAACTAAATTCATTAATAAAAAGATGAATAAAAACAGGCAACAAGTTTATGAATAAAACATTAAACCAGCAAACAAAGAAAATAAAGAACAAAATGAAAAAGAAATGAAAAGAACAGAACAGACGAGAGCAAACAAAACAAAATAGCTAGGAAAAAAAAGGAACAAGCATAAGAATAAATGATAAAAAGGGAAACAAACCAAACTGATTAAAAAATACTCAAAACAGCAGGAGCAACACATGAAAAAAATGGAAGAATAAACAAAAAAAGAGACAAATTAAAAAAAGGGAAGAACAAAAATAAACCAACAAGACCAAACAAAACAAAAAAAGGATAAAAAAGCAACAAACTGAAAAAATTAGTGAAAACAAAAAACAAACAAACAAACAAGCAAACCAAACAGAGGGAAACGAAGAACACCAAACAAAAGAGGAAAAGGAAAACATGAAAAAAGCAACAAATAAAAATAAATAAATGATAGATTGAAGGAATTTATAAAATAATGAAAAAACAATGAACAAAGCAAAAAAGAACAATAACCAAACAAAAAACGCATGAAAAAAAGAACAAATGAAAAAGCAAAAAAGTATGAAGAAACCAACAAAGGATAAACTAAAAGATTTCGAAGAAAAATAGAAGAAAAAAAATTTAATAAATACAATAAAGCCAAAACAAAACTGAAGGAAATAAAGAACACTCGATGAAAGACAAGAGAAGAATAAAAGAGAAATGGAAGAACAAAAAAAAAAAAAATAGACTATAGGATGATATGATGAATAACAGTATGAACAAACAAAAGAAAGAGAACCAACAAAAACCAACCGAAAATAACGAAATAACAAAAAATCCCACCAATGAATGAAACGAAGAACAAATGCAAGTCTCAACAAACTAAAAGAATTAAAGCTGCGGTAGGTAACTTTTGACGCTCTAGCGGTTAATAAACAGAACTGCTCGCGTCTTGCGGAAGAACATTGTAGCCGGAACTACTTCTCTCTGTTTATGTCTATGAAGAATCACAAAGGTACTGGGTTACTCCGCCGCGGTACCCCCGAAGCAATCTAAAATAGTCCGAATATAAACACTTATTATAGGTGCACCCTAGTGATTCAGGACAGGCTAAAAACACGGTTTGGAAAATGGATTCATGGTGTACTCACTTATTATATACATTTTTCTACATTTTGAACACAAACAAAGTTACGGACCGCAGCTCTGATTGGTTGTTTTTTACCGGGAGCGATGGAGTTTCTGCAAATGGCAATAGGACACTGGGAGGAGCCAGAGGAGCTTGATTTTTACACAGATTATCTGTCTCATATTCCACTGTCAGGACATAATGACAGGTTTAACAAATATGTAAAAAATATATTTTTACAAAAGTTACCTACAGCAGCTTTAATAAACAAGAGTATACAAAAATAAATAAATGAATAAAACAGAAAAAAAAAACAGAAATAAACAACATATCTAGCAAAAAAGCAAAAAACGAAAGCATCAAAAAAGAAAGCGAAAGGAAAAGACGATGGTGACAGAAGTTTTAATTGCGGTTCTGAATCTAAAATGTTACAATTATAACAACACTTCTATTGAACTGGTGAGACAGCAGCACAGCATTAAACCCATCTGCCAGCCAACTCTCCTCTAAAGCGCTCTTCTTTCGTCACTCCGCCGTTTATAGAAGCAGAAGATAATAAAGCCGTATGTCAGCGCTCTTATTTTTACCTTCTCGCAGTCGTTCTCGGTGAACTTGCTGAGGAGACGACTTCTCTGCTGCCCTTTGAGGTTCCTCAGCATGGAGGCGATGATGGAGCACACATGCTCTGCCAGAACAAAACAAGGCTTTAGTGTCCTGATCTAACACATTAGTGTCCTCCACTCACAGTACATCAGTTAAAGCGGCGAGCGATGAGTGGGAGCTGACGTCCTCCTGCAGGTTTAATAAGTAGGTTTCAAACTTTCTCTTGCAGCTGTCAGAGTGAAAGCAATGTAAAGTTGACTAGAGAAACTATATGAGGGGATGAGTTATGAAGACTTTTCTTTTCTGGATGACTTCAATCTGGACTTGAATCACAAGGATTGTGGGTTTTATAAACTTCTGATCAGAAGAAGATGATTTGTCATGTTTTTGAAAGCAGTAGGGCTGCAAAACTATTAGTTGCGATTAATCGATTCAAAATAAAAGTTTGTTTACGTACTATATGTGTGTGTACTGTGTAAGATATGTGTATGTAAACACTTGTGTATATAAATATAAATATTTTACATATAAATCTAACTTTTTTTTCTCAAATATGTGTATTTATATATGCATAATAAATATAAACAGTACACACATATAGTATGTATCCATAAACTTTTATTTTGAATCGATTAATCGTGACTAATTGTTTTGGAGCGCTAGAACAAAGTCTCTTCTGTTCACCAAAGCATGATTTATTTGATTAAAATACAGTTAAATTCTGAAATATTATTGCAACACAAAATAGCCATTTTCTATTTGAATAGATATTAAAATGTAATTTATTTCTGAGATGCACAGCTGTATTTTCAGCATCATTCCTCCAGTCTTCAGTGTCACATGATCTTCAGAAATCAGGAAAATATGCTGATTTGATGCTCAAGAAATATTTCTGATCATCATCAATGTTGGAAACAGTCGTGCTGCTTCATATTCTTCAAATACTTTTTTTTTAAATTATAGAAAGCACCCACAGAGCCAAAAGTTATAATTAACGTAAAGACATAAAAGGAGTCTGTGATAACTGCTGCAAATGGAAATACCAGACTGCACTAAAAGCTTTAATTGATGTGGAGTGAAGTGTATGAAAGTCTTCACACTGCTGTCGCTTATAAAAACACTAATGCTGAGCCAAACGACGTGCAACAAGACATCAAACGCGCTTTAAATCTGATCTGACGGCTCGTTTGACTCTACAGTAAGAAAGAGTCCATCACATGAGACTCAGGGACTGCCACAGGAAGAGCTCATCCTTTTCCTAAAATTAAAATTGGTTTAAAATGTGCTCGATCTCAGGCCATACGAGATGTAGAGGAGTTTGTTTCTTCATCAGATTTGGAGAAATGTAGCATTGCATCACTTGCTCACCAATGGATGTGAATGGGTGCCGTCAGAACAAGAGCTGATAAAAAAAAAAATCACACTAAACTCCAGTCCATCAGTCAACGTCTTGAGAAGAGGAAAGCTGTGTGTTTGTAAGAAACAAATCCATCAAAGAAGTTTTTTTTTTTTTACTTCAAACGGTTGCTTCAGTCTAAAATATGAGTTTCAGAGCCGTTTTTGCATCTGTGCAGATTTCTCTCCTGATTCAGACTAAATTCTTTGTTTCACTAGAAATAGTACATTTAATGGATATTTTACGGAGAAGCAACATATTTAAGTCTTCTCCAGATGTTAAATGATGGACTGGAGTGCTGTGTGGATTATTGTGATGTTTTTACCAGCTTTCATTCTGACGGCACCCATTCACATCCATTGGTGAGCAAGTAATGCAATGCTACACGTCTCCAAATCTGACAAAAAAACAACATCACATACATCTCGGATGACCTGAGAGTGAATAATAATTTAGGAAATGTACATTTTTGGTTTAACTATTCGTTTAACACCAACGCCCTTCTACGTCGACTGCACCAAACAACTTTTAACGTCTTCTATAACAGCGCGTCCATGAAAGCCGTTCTCCATCAGGTTAAAAATCAATATGTAAACACTATCTCGCACAACCCGTAATCAGACGGCCTTGATAAAACTATTTAATTTGGCCTCGGTCTTCGTCTGCACTGAATACAGATGAGTTTAAACATCAATCCGCATGCATCTCTTACACAACACATTACGCATCCTACTGCCGCGGGGCACACATTAATCACAGACATGAGAGGAAGCGCTGGGTCAGCACCGTGATGTCACGCTCCTCCAGACGGCCACCAGCAGCGAGGGACGTTATTAGCAGCAGAATAAAGTGTGTGGGGAGAGGAACACAGCCACGGGGAGCGGATGAGAGGAGAGGGGTGCAGGCTAGAGGTCTGAGATAAGTGTGTTATCTCACAGCTCTGCTGCAGGAAAGCTTCTGTCATCATTACACACAGGAAACAGGACTACATCACTGCGGGTCGCCGTGGCAACAGGGAGGAAGGCCATTGGCTGGCGGGGCGTGAATGCGGTGGGGTGTCCAGTAGGGGGCGCTACTCTATATGGGACGAACACTTGATAACCGAAGGCTAAATGATAATAGAAAGAATGAGGAAAAGCTTAATTTGACCATTTTTAGCTGATATGTCATTTGAGTCGTTAGCATTTATAGAATTAAAAATAAATACACTGTAATGTTCTATCATTTGTAATAAAAATTAAATTTAAAAAGAAAAATTTAAATATTCATTTATAAATTATAATTATTAAAATGTATAGCAATACAAAATATGTTTATATATATATATATATATATATATATATATATATATATATAATAAATTCATGTCATAAGATAATTTAAAGAAATTATACCAAAATAGTATTAATTAAAAATAATATAAAAACTATAAAATAATTGCAAAAATGTAATTTATAAATTATATGTAAATAATAAACAAATTATATAAGATTAATAAAGAGAAAATAATTAAAAATTGTTTACAAATAAATTACATATATAATTAAATACAAGGAAATATTACTATATCATAATTTATAAATTATAATGAATAAAACACATTATACACATATGCAAAAATGCATAAAGATGTTTATAATAAAATATTTTTTTTAAATTGTAAAATATGCATGATTGAAAATATATATATATGGTTAATAAATAAAAAATATATTTAAGAGCTGACATGTTATATAAAATTAAGAAAATATAATTTTATACTTTTTAAAATCAAAATACATTATACACAGATACAAATCATTCATAAATTGCTTAAAAAAATACATATCCATGACATGAATCCATTTTGATGTGTAAAGTTCCTTCATTAAGCTATCGTATGCCTTCAGATGATGTCAAATATACGGCACGAGTCAAAAGGACTGCTTTCACTGCGCTCTAAAATAGTGTTTGTTTTCTTAGAGCTTGAAAAACTTAATATTCGCTCAAAGAAAAAAGAAAGTCAACAACATGAGCATGAATAAATGACAATAAGCATTTTTGGGCATACAATGCCATTAAAATACAGCCTGGGAATTAAAAAAATGTAAATTATCTCAAAGGCCCAGCAGAAAATATTCCTCAGGTATTTACATTTGCATTATTTACGAAATACCAGATAAAGAAAAACTTGATCCAAAAGCCTTTTCAGCAACTGATTTACATAAGCATGTGTTCTTCTGCATAGAGAGACAAGACAAAGGTTTTTTATTACAGTTGAAGAAAATCCCAGGAAACAAAGCGGATTATCACATTATCATGGTACGAATCTGCAGCAAAAGAACTGCTAATTCTCAATAATGAATGCATTAGTGAAAGCGCTGAGGACGTCCTAACAATGATCTGAGACGGGAGAATTAGCAGAGCTCTGGAGATCAGCGCAATTACACCACGCTCTTGATCTAATATAGCACAGCGACTCGAGCACTTCCCGCGATTATTACGTGTCCGGTAGAGATTAAAACGCAGTTAAAAGACATTCATTAGAAATAAATGAAGTGCTGCTTCAACCTCTTCGTCATCAGTTCGGTTCACGTTCGGCCGATTCTGAGTCGCGCTGAGACATCGAAGCTAATGGGTTTGTCTCAAACGTTGTCTTACAACTCTCCAAAGATTATTCATTTAGTCTAACAGAGCTCACAAACCCCGAGAAAGAGCCAGGAATTTCATTTAGCTTAACTATGGGCTAAAATAACCAAAGAAAGAAAGAAATAATCGTATAAAATTGACACATCTGTGAACTGTTTAACTAAAATTAAAATATAAAAACTCATTCAAAATACTAATAAAACTTTTTTTTATGTTAACTGAAAACAAATTATTTCAATTAGTTGCATTTTTTTAAATGAACAACATTTCTATGAAATTTCAATTTTCATTTTTATTAATTTTTTTTGTTTAACTTGATTTGCGCTAATTATGAAGATTAAACTGAAATAATTTATAAAAGCCATATAGATATTTTAGAGAGAAAAAAAAAAACTAATATAAAATTGCAAACACAACCAATAACTAATAACAAAAACAAATGAAAATGAAAATACAAAATTAAAAACTTCAGCTATTAACAAAACTACATGTCAATGATATTAAAATAACTACTGGAAATTATCCACAAAAAAAAAAAACTTAAAAATGATTTAAAATATTAAAAAAATAAACTTACTTTTCTTTCAGCTAGCTGTCAATGCAACATTTTAATTTTAATTTACTTTAATGTGATGTTCCAAAAAAAAAAAAAAAAAAAAAATGAAATACATTTTTTTAAATATACAGAAAAAATGACAGGTAAAAAAAAAATAAAAAAAATAAAATTAATAATAATTATATATATATATATATATATATATATATATATATTTATATATATATATATAAAAAATAAAAAAACACCAAATTACTCAAATTTAAACTAAAATTAAAATGGAAATGAAAACATATATAGGTTAATAAAAAAAAATTAACAAGATACTAAAATTACACTAGTCAGAATTAGTTGTCCCTCTTTTAGTCTCATCTTAATTCTGCTGTATCCTGAGGATGTTCATCTTCACCGGCCCGAGGCTGATGTGACCCTCTTCCCTGCGGCTAAAACGAACCCAAACCCTCCAGGTATTTCAGAGCATTTCCCTGAGTCTCAACCAGACACACACACACACACACACACACCTCTCTCTATCTCTGGAGAAAACGGCCAAGCTGCATTCAAGACGTTTATAACGGAGGAAGCTTAAATTGGCTGATGGCGAGTTCAACTTACTTCACTCTTAACACATCATTAGCAAAAACGTTCTGTGAACGTTGTGTGAAAGCGTCTCTTTCTCTTCGTGTCTGTCAGGATTGTTTACCCGTCGACGGTTGTTTCTCTTTTCTACACAAAGCAGGACGCCGTTCATTTGTTTGGTGATTAACGCTGCAGAAGTTTACTTTTTTGTTGCTCTTCCCACTTCTTTTAAACTATCATCCGTCAATAAAAGCCTTGCACACACTGCAGAGTGGCAGAAGACATTATTCCTCCTCTCTAAATCCTTCCGGTCTGTTTGCAAACACAAAGAGTGTTTTCTAATCAGCTAATTACGAATGCTAATGCGAGCCGAGCACATTTCAGAGGGTGTTTTATGGGGATCAGTCTGAACTTTTTCGATCGGCCGTAAAAGCTTAGCCGTTTAATTACTCAAACTCTCAGTCGTCAAAGCTGCTAATTAATTAAGCGCTGCGTCTTCATAAACAACTTTTGTCGTCAAGAAATAAGAAGCTAACAGCTGATTGATGCCGGAGTAATCTACACCCAACACACTGACAACGGCATAATACCATGTGTGCTCCAACACAACAAACCATTACAAATGTGTCAAGTGTTTTATTATGAAGGAGAAACAGTTACTGTTGAGGACGAATTAGCTAAGTCACAGCACATGCAAATATTTATTTCTATTTTATAAATGTATTCAGGATCCTAAATACTATAACAGATCCTAAAAATAAGCAAAGTGCAATGTACTAAATAAATAAACAAATAAACATCTACACAAATACTAGCATGATTAATAGGCTACTGCAGTTTGGGGAATATATCATGTAAAAATATATATTTTTTTTTGTTTACATTAAAGTAAAAAATATTGATATGCAATAATGGTTAACTGGTCCTAAAAACAGGGTTCATGTTCCTCAAAAACAATGTGCAATTAAAAGAAAAAAAAAAGAAAATGTGTGCAAATTTAGCTATAGGAAAATCAACTATCTGAGGATGCAAAAAAACTCTAAATACTGAGAAAATCATCTTTAAAGTTGTCCAAATGAAGTTTTTAGCAATGCATTTTACTAATCAAAAATGAAATTTAGATATAATTATGGTTGGAAATTTACAAAATATCTTCACGGACATGATCTTTACTTATAAAAACGTATAAAAGTAAAATAATAAACGATAATTTTGACCTATACAATGTATTTTTGGCTGTTGCTACAGATAAAAACCAAAATTTATAAAAGCCGTATAGACATTTTGGAGAGAAAAAAACTAATATAAAATTGCAAACACAACAAATAACTAATAACAAAAACTAAAACGAAAATACAAAAATAAAAACTTCAGTTATTAATAAAACTACATGTCAATGGTATTAAAATAACTACTGGAAATGATCCACAAAAAAAAAAAAAACTTAAAAAAATACTTACTTTTTTCAGCTAGCTGTCAGTGCAACATTTTTAATTCACTTACTTTACATTTACTTTAATTTGATGTACCAAAATAATTTTTTTTTTTTAATGAAATAATTTTGTTTAAATATACAGAAAAAAAGGACAGGTAAAAAAATAAATAAAACAATTATATATATATATATATATATATATATATATATATATATATATATATATATATATATATATATATATATATATATATATATATATATATATATATATATATATATAATAAAAAATAGGAAAAAATAAAAACACCAAATTACTAAAATTTAAACTAAAATTAAAATGGAAATGAAAAAATATATAGGTTAATAAAAAAATATGAAAAAGCATAGTCCCAAAATAGAACTTTTTTTGTTTTGAAGCCACACATGCATGTAAGCATGTAAACGAAACCCGTTAGGACCTTTAACTGTTTTTGTGTGACAATGAAGCATTGCATTACATTTGCAAATAAACTAAAAGTAATAGAAGTAAATTAATAAGTAAATATTATTAAATTATTAGTATTAAAGAAAAATGATACTTATGGTCTACTATGTATAATATAAGTGTTTCAGTAATTTTACTTATTAGTCTTCAATCCTCCTTTTCGAAAACGTCGCTTTGAATAAAGTCATCTGCTGGATGTGGAAATTAAGATGCAGTTTTATAATACTGCATAAATACTTTCCTGTTTGCTTTCCAACTAAACCCTGAATAAGATCCACTTTAAGCTTGATTTCAGACATGTCTCTTTCCACACCATCCAAACACATCTTACACATGCAGATCCATCAAACACATCTTCCTCCAGTGTGTAAGTGTCTGAAATAACAGCATCCCCCATCTCTCTCTCTCTCTCTTGGTCTCTAATAAGCATTAAAAACTGTGTGAGGAGCTTATTTGTATCGCAGAAGCAAAACAATAAGAGCAGCAGCCGCAGAGCTCTACTCCCCGAGGAATAAACCGCCGGCTGAACTGTAAATAATAGCCCAGAAAAAGATATTACTGTGAACTCGCCGTCATATTACAAACGCCCCTGTCTGTGTGTGTGTGTGTGTGTGTGTGTGTGTGTGTGTGTGCGCGCTCGCAGCTAATTGAGCAGCTCCGCCACACTAAATCCATTTTAAGAGAATAAAGCTGGTGGGAAATAATACTGAACTGAGAAAGAGGCATCTCAGGACTCTGGTTTCTACAAACCTTCATGCTCCTTGTCCGATACTCCCACTTTCTTCATCTTCTTGGGCGTCTTCATGAACAGAGGGAATATGGTGCGCAGGCCCAGGATGTCCACAAACTTGTGACAGTTATCGGACCCCTCTGGACCGATCACCCCGTAGTCCAGGACCTTCAGAGCGCTGACTCGAGACATCTTCTTCTCCCTGAACACACATGCATCATTAGCACAACACTCAGACTCAACTACAAACAAAGCAGGGACCAACTACTTAAGAGCCACTGAAGGGACATGGTTTGCAATTTTAAGAAATAAGAGCAGTACTTATTCGGCACAGAAATTAGAAAAAAAAAACTTAAATTATATAATATTTTAACAATATTATGCTTTACAAAGAAAATAAATCAATAAATTACTTTAATAAATATAACAATTATATACAACATTTTAAATTTATATATTTATATAATCAGGGTTTATACAGAGATTCTTAAATTGAATTTACTACCTTTTTACCACCTATTTTACTACCATCACAATATTTTTACTATCAACACGGCTTCAAACTTCAACTGTAGCAGTGTTAAGTGTTAAGTAAAGTGATAAGTAAAGACATGAAATACCCTTCCAAAATGAATTAATAACATATTTAATCACAATTCAATGAGGCAATTATAACTTAATTTCAACACTGGGAGGGAGAGATAGAAAACCAGAGAGAGCGAGAAAGAGAAAGTCAGGAGAAGTTCTGTAGGTGTATGTGAGTGTGTGTTAGGGTGAGTGAGTGAGCTACATTCGAGTAAGAGGGAACTCTACCATAGGACTTTGATTAATCAAGATATCACAACAGGCCTTGGTCCATAGGATTTACTCAATATGTCAAAGAGTAACAATTACATAAAAATTAGAAGACAGACTGGACCTTTAGAATGAACAGCTACACAATGTGTAATAATAAGTGCAATTGTACACTATAATAACAGTATTTCATTAATAAACAAATAACTTCAAAACTGGACACAAGCCAAGCACTGTCCAACACAGAGAGAGAGAGAATCAAACAGAAAACACAAAGCCTTTCTTTGACACGAATTTCGTTTTGTATTAATTTTATCTTAATTTTAATCCATGTTTCATTATTTTGCATAATCACAACACATTCAGACATGAACCGAAACTCAGCGTATGGGTAGCCCAGGCTACTCGCCTCACAGACCTAAACAGATTAGAAATATCCTATATCTATTATCTACAGAAAGGTTGAAATTTCTACTTTTAAACAGAACCAATCAAAACTAAATAAAAGTAGGCTAGGCAGTGGTGGACTGGGACAGTAAATCAGGGAATCTGACTCCACCCCAGGCCTCCTCTGTTGCTGCAGTCACCGCCCAATTCATGTGTCCACCAGACTGATAAACTCTTTGGCTCTTTCAGTTGTTTGAATTGGGTTATACTTAAAAAATAAATCAAAATCCTTAGACTGTGGACAGGCAAAATAATCAAATCAAGTATCAAGGCATTCACTGTCTCTATCATCTTTCCCTGAATCGCCCTCTCTCTCACTCTGCACACTGAGTTTCTCTGCAATATCAAATAAGCACTTTCAATAATCTATATTAATTATGCAGCCATCAATTGTATGTCCCAATGATCACAGTCCTACTACCGATGACCTTATAAATCATAAAAGCACATATTTTTCTATTATTATGTAAATATTAGGGTGGAACAGTTCAACTTTTTCACAGTTCGGATTGTTTCACGGTTTTAAGAGTCACGGTTTCGGTATAGTTGTATATGCTATGTTTATGGAAAAACTATACTTTCAAAAAATATATATTATCATATTATTAAGAATATTCTAAATACAAGCAACAGCACAAATAAATACAATAGAGTAAAGATACAAATAAAATAAACTGACTTTCAGGTTTTTTTAGGTAGGTCTTGCATTAGTTTTTAGGTACAGAATTTAAAGTAATCAAATGTAAAACAGCATTGGATTTAGGACTATAAATTAAAGATTATTCTTCAAGTAAAAAAAGCTTTTTAATCAAGAGCAGTGAGTGATTTCTCGGTTGTTGCTGTTCGATTAATATAAAGACTGTCACTTTAAGAGAATGCACTGATACAGTGTTAGTATAAGTATTGAACAAGAGTGAATGATTTGTGGAGGTTTTTTTCATCGCTGTTGTTGTAATGTCTGGTAATCCAGAATGCGAGTCAGTGTCAACCTCATCTTTGCAGCTGACACAGAAACACTTGTTTATTAATAAACAATTAAAATGTCATATTTTTTTACAATGTTTAGGTGCCGTTTATGCGTCACCACTGCATGAGAGAGAGAGACACACACACACACGCAAGGTCTCTCCCGCTCTGCCGTGCGTTTGCTACAGTTTGCATGCGCGCTTTTGCTCGCGCTCTAGATTCGCAGGAGATTTTAACTAATTTCCAGGCATCATAACATTACAAAAGGAAATTGTAATATCTTTTTATTACTATTTTGGTATGATGAACATTCACCCGCCAGTGTGGCGGATAGCCTTTTGAGATTAAGCCTGTTTCAAACCAGACGCCGAAGCGACGCGGAACGGAAAATCACGCGCGGTCCGCCGCCTGCCTGTTCAAACCTGTGATCACATTTGTCGGTATTTTAATTTGAAAATTGCTTATATTTTTGACAATTGACCGGATTGTCTCGTGTTTCTTGGTGTTCCTTCCGGGATTGACGCGGATCGCTCGCGCCTAGCGCAAAAAATAGACCAGACGCCGAAACTGGCGCTTCACTGTCGCCAAACGGAAAATCTAACCGCACTTGGCGCTTGTTAATTTCGGACCCTGGCTGCAGGCCAATAAAAACTGGACTGCGGGCTGCGGTTTGGACACCCATGATATAGACCCAGTTAGATGGGGCTTCTAAAATTTACTACCTCGTCAGATGACGTTTACTACTTTTTACAGTGGTGGACGAAGTACACAAATCAAGTACTTGAGTAAAAGTACAGATACGTATAGTATAATATTACTCCAGTAAAAGTAAAAGTACTCCTTTTTCAATCTTACTCAAGTGAAAGTACAAAAGTACTCAATTTTTTATGTACTTAAGTAAAAAAGTACTGAAAGATAAATGTTTGCAATTTTATATAGGCTACTTAATTTAATTTTATATTAGCACATATTTTTTATAATCCTACTGCTCAAAATACCTGGGATTTTTTCCATAATAACCACTATATGGAGTCAAGATATATTTTTGTTGTTGATATGGACTACGCTGATGAGAGTGATGTTCACTGTGAAGCTTACACTGTGATGTACCTGAGAGAAACAGAGATGACCATCTGATTTTTACCAGTAAGAACAAAGTAATTTAAAGTTTGTTTTACAGAACATCAAAGTTACAGTACAGACCAAAAGTTTGGACACACCTCCTCATTGAAAGAGTTTTCTTTATTTTCATGACTATGAAAATTGTAGAGTCAAACTGAAGGCATCAAGGACTATTTGAGCAAGAAGGAGAGTGATGGGGTGCTGCGCCAGATGACCTGGCCTCCACAGTCACCGGACCTGAACCCAATCCAGATGGTTTAGGGGTGAGCTGGACCGCAGACAGAAGGCAAAAGGGTCAACAAGTGCTAAGCATCTCTCAGGGAACTCCTTCAAGACTGTTGGAAGACCATTTCAGGTGACTACCTCTTGAAGCTCATCAAGAGAATGCCAAGAGTGTGCAAAGCAGTAATCAAAGCAAAAGGTGGCTACTTTGAAGAACCTGCAATATGACATAGTTTCAGTTGTTTCACACTTTTTTGTTATGTATATAATTCCACATGTGTTAATTCATAGTTTTGATGCCTTCAGTGTGAATCTACAATTTTCTTAGTCATGAAAATAAAGAAAACTCTTTGAATGAGAAGGTGTGTCCAAACTTTTGGTCTGTACTGTAACTTTATATATGACATGATAATAAGGCCTGAAGTTAGGAAGAACATTAAGGAAAATATAATTATATTTTCATAATGACCACTATATAATGATTTTCCTTCTCAAACCTTGTCTATGGTTTAAAAACACCCCTGGCCAAACGGGGTGCATCTCTTCCCACTTTAATAATTACTGTAGTTACCATGTTCTGAACATCACATCCTTTCTTTTCTACCCAGATGTAATCTCTCTCTCTCTCTCTCTCTCTCTCTCTCTCTCTCTCTCTCTCTCTCTCTCTCTCTCTCTCTCTCTATATATAGGTGGTTGAATAAAAATATTTGGACATTATTTATAAAAGTTACCTCAACTTAGCACCAACAAGCTTGTTAGCTAGACAGTTAGCATCAGCTAACAATATTGACTTATTTTCAGTACGGTTATGAATGAACATTCATGTCTGTCTACTCTTCTAGTTAATCCAAACAATATACATATGTAACGTTTAGGGGTGTAACGGTTCACAAAATTCACGGTTCGGTTCGATACGATACACTGATGTCACGGTTCGGTTCGGTTCGATACGTTTTAGATACAGCAAAATGTAAAAACATCTCAACTTTTCAGAATGCCGCAAGCGCACCGCGGGTCATGTGACAAGAACCAACCAATCAGCTTCATCCTTTCCCGTAACAACGTTGAGAGCTCAGCCAAGATGAAGGAACAGCTGATCATAGTTGTATATGGATTGCAATTTTGAAATAAATTCAGTAGCAGAGCTACTGCAAGCGATTTTAGAGCTGCAAATCCATTTATCCTTCGCTGAAATTTCCGCGTCTCATGGAGAGAGCACGTCATTGTTGCTTAGCAAAGACAGACGCCTCATGAGCGCTTCTGCCCGAGCGCTTTGGAAAGGAGGAGAAAGACGCGCTTAGCGTTTTCCACGCGTTTTTAGGAGCGATATGTGAACGGCCCCTAAGGCGCTCGCTCACTCAGCACGCGCTGAAGGCTCGTTGCAAAATGTCGAATGCCTTTAACAGACCAGAAATATAAGATCCTAAAATAACCAACAGGTCTGGTGTTTGGGTTGGATTCCCTGTAAGCTATAGTGTCTAAATGCTGCAGGGATAGTTTGCTGCGTGCATGTTTCTCCTTTTTTTCGTCTTTTCCCAGATAGTACTGACGCATATATCCCAGATATTCCCGCTGGTTTTTTTTTTTTTTTTTTTTTTTTTTTTTGTATTCCCGCTGGTGTACCCTGTCATGTTGCAGATGCGACATACCGTTGTTTTTTTATCCACCACTCTCTTGCCATCACCATTATAGCTTAAAGGGAATCCAAAGTGCACCCAAACACCAGACCTGTTGGTTATTGGAGGATCTTCTCATTTCTAGTCTGTTAAACGCATTGGCTATTTTGCAACGAGCCTTCAGCGCGTACTGAGTGAGCGAGCGCCTGCTGAGTAGCCTAACATAAACATATAAGATGGTGTTTTTTTCTTCTTCGGGAGTGTCAGGGGCGTTGCCTGTTACGTTGTTTGGGTTATTGGGCTACCTTGTTGAACGCATATCATTATATTTCTTTCTCTCTCTTTTTTTTTTTTTTTTTCAAATATAATTAATTACTCCAACGAACCGTTCGGTATACATAATGCGTACCGCGTACCGAACCGAAAGCGTCGTACCGAACGGTTCAATACGAATACGCGTATCGTTACACCCCTAGTAACGTTACTGTTAATACACAATATAAAAACAAACGTCACATAGGGCATTTTAATAAAACTGTTAACATTATGGCAGCGGGGAATTTGAACGTGCATGAGTTATTGTATTTAATCTGTGTTATTTAAAGGTTTTTTTTTGTTTGTTTTTGTTTTTTTTTTACCTAAAATTGATGTGTCTGCACTAGAGCATTTCAGTGGGCTTAAATAGATCACTCTTTACAACGGATTTAGTTCCCAAAAAACTGAAAATTTTGACCTAAATATGATTTTCAGTTACAATAATTAATCCAATATTTCGACATTAATAACTTACTTTTAGCAACATCAGACGCACGCGCGCTCACAAGATCTGCCGGTTCTTACTTCTGGAGACTCGCACTAAACGGTTCATTTAAATCAGTGAGTGGTCGACTCCAGAACAGCTGCAATTGGATCATTCTAATTCCTAAACGAATCATTTGGTGCGATTCGCGATCCGATTTAAAGGTTTATTTTGAAAAGACTCAGTTCTTTCATGATGAATCAGACACCGCTGCTGCGTGTCGGAGCACGTGATATATTATAGGGAGCAACGATATGTTTTATGAAATGTAGTGAAGTTAAAAGTACGATCTTATGCTTCGGAATGTAGTGAAGTAAAAGTAAAAGTTACTCAAAATAAAATTACTCAAGTAAAGTACAGATACTTGAAAAATGTACTGTGTGTGTATGTGTATATATATATATATATATATATATATATATATATATATATATATATATATATATAGTGCTGTCAAACATTAATTGCATTCAAAATAAGATTTTGTTTACATAATATGCATGCATACTTTATTTATTATTTAACAAATAGTCTAACCCTAACAAGTAAACTATACTTGCAACAAGTATTAAGTTTTTTTTTTTAAACCATATTATGTTTCTGAAATGAAAAAAAAAAAAATTAATTAGCATGTACTAAATGAACTATGAAATGTGTTAGAAATAAACCTGCCTTGACTAAAATTAGACTTGAGAGCGAACGCCTTGGACTTCAAGAAACGAGAAAGCAACATCAGTTTCATTTGGTTGCTCTTAAAGTCGAGCAGGATACTGTATGAATATTCTCCAGGTGTATATAAATCAAGAAACTGATCTAAACATTATGCTGGAGTCTGAACCTCTCCTCGAGAGAGGTCTGTACAGACACAAGCGGCTCGAGGGAAATGTAGCTGTCCGTCACACTGGCACTTCCTTCATCCACCAGTCACTAACAACAGTTTATCTACGCCTCGGGGAAATATTACACATGTGAGGAGACGCAGAGAGAAATAGAGTGCTGAAGAAAGAGAGAACAGGCACAAAGATAGAAAATCAGTAACTTTGGGACAAACTGTAGCTGTCAATCAGAGACGCACCTGAGCATGAGGTTCATGAGCTGAAGCCCCTCCCCCCGGAGGAAACGATCCCGATTGGCTGGAAGCATGAGGCAGGAACAGAGCGCATCAAACAGATTCTCCATCATTTCCTGTTCCTCCGGCGTGGCTGGATTGTGACGCTTAAACACCTGCGACGAGAACAGAAAACGTCAATGGAAATAAATGAATAAAGACTTATGAGCACATTGTGCTTGTCATCATACCAAGCATTACCAATAAACTCTTTAAAAAAATTATAATAAAAAAAAATAATATTAAATAAAAATGTATACATTATTTAATAAGGAAAAAAATGAAATAATTAAACCTTTTATAAATATATAAAAAAAAATGTACCTAATTGTCATAAAAAAATGAACAATATTCTCGTAAAAAAATTTAATGTATAAAAAATAATTAATAAATAAATAATTAAATTTATGAAGATTTTACTTGCCATTAAAATTGAATTAAAGCTATAACCTTATAATAATGTTAATAAAAAAATACAAAGTTTAGAAAAATTTTAATAAAACAAATTATTTAAAAATATATAAAAACTGTTAAACTGAAATTCTAATGAAAACTGAAAATATAAAAATATTCAAATTCAAAATATTAATGAAAACATTTGTTGCCTGACAAATTTTTACTGAACCATTGCGATATTTTAGAAAGAAAGATAAATAAATAAAAAAGGGAAATTAAATAGATAAAAGAGTTATATAAAGTAATAAAGAGTTTAGAGCACACTTTGCTTTATTGTGATGAAAATTAAGCGTTAAGTGTTAAATAAAAATAAATCTTATTTGTTCAGGCCAAAACAAAACACTCTTTAATTCATTCCACAGATTTGTATTTAAA
This sequence comes from Carassius gibelio, assembly GCF_023724105.1. NCBI lineage: Eukaryota > Metazoa > Chordata > Actinopteri > Cypriniformes > Cyprinidae > Carassius > Carassius gibelio. The sequence continues at coordinate 25,054,559 of NC_068418.1, forward strand.
TGATTCTCTACTAATGAATGAAACATTGTCTGGTCATGTTGTGCATCACGCAAACATCATCACAGGGAAAACATCATGAAGCGGCCGTATGTTCTGGCTCATGATGATCTCTAAAGGTTTCAGACAGAGACGCTCTTACTGAGAGCTGCTGCAGGAGGACATCAATCCCGTCCATTTCTCCCAACAGCTCCCTCGTTTCTGAGAGAAAGAGAGCAAAGATGATGAACGTTAGTGCAGTGTGCTAATAAAGTCAAGAGAGACGTGCATGTGATAAATCAGAAGAGCAAAAACACCACAAATAAATCAGCAGCCTTATTGAGCTTCATTACTGAAGTCATGCATCACAGCACGAGTTTGATTTTTATGCACACGACTCATAAAGGTTTATATTATAAAGGTTTTATACATTCATTTGATTACTACCATTTTTGATGATAATGAATTTGATAAATCTAAAACATTTCATAGGGCCAGGTAGCATTCCACTGATGCATCCTCTGCAGTGAATGGGTGCCGTCACAAAAAAAGTTTGGTTTTCTCCTCTCAAGCCATTAACTGATGGACTGGAGTCATGTGTGGATTATTGTGATGTTTTTATCAGCTGTTTGGACTCTTATTCTGACGGCACCCATTCACTGCAGAGCATCCATTTCTGAGACAGTGATGCAATGTTGCATTTCTCCAGATCTGATGAAGAAACATGATTATATACACATCTTGTATGGCCTGAGGATGAGTACAAATTCAGCAAATGTTCATTTCTGGGCGAAAAAAAAAAAATTAGTTTCTCACTGAGCTTGTAATCGTTCAGTAGCATTAATGTAATTCACAGGAGATCTGTTATTTGTACTCACTGTCATTGTTTTGCAGCAGGATAGCCAGTATTTCACTGCAGTACAGCTTATTGGCATCGAAAGGCATCTTGGCCTGTTTGGGAACACAACAAACACACAGTTTCAATGGCTTTGGCAGCAGCGTCCCATTGGATCTGTGTGCCGTCTTCTCTATTGTCAGTGTAATTGCTGGTGTGCTGGAGTCTTCAGGGAGCATTAAGACTCGAACAGCATGACGCTCTTATTCCAGCAGCCAGCGGTAAATCTGAGGAGGAGAAAAGACTGCAGGCCTACAGCTCTTAGGAAAATCTCAAATCCAGCTCAAAAAAAAAAAATGATCGAGTTAAACCCGTCAGAACGCACAGCCAACTTCAGACCAGCTGACACTGTTCACTGTGAGGAAAAATATACATCTTGTGCTTGACTTTAAACTTAAAGGTGAAGTGTGTCATTTTTCTGATGTCTATCATCTCCAAGTAAGCTACTCACAGTTAAATATAGAGTCAAATAAGTGAATCATTAATGCACTTTTAAAATACTGAATCACTGCTGTGTTTGAGTGCTCCATCTCAACTATGTCCGACTCAACCAATGGATTATTATTATTGCAATTCTGCACACAGATATTACAGTTACAACATCCCTCAACAATGCATGAATGCATGATTAAATAAATAAATAAATGCATAAATGCAAAAAGTAAAGCAGCTCGCTGACCACGTAATCATGTGTAGTTACTATAATCAAAGCAAAACCTGGAAACAATAATAATTAATAATGGTTTAAATTGTTTACAAAAGCTGTAAAAAAAAATGTATAAATAATGCTGAATGCTGAATGAATGTTAAGTACATAAATAAATGCATAAATAAATCAATGCAAGAATACATAAATGCATTAATAATTAAATAAAATGCATAAATGCAAATAGTAAAGCAGCTCACAAAACAAAATCATGCATAGTTACCATAATTAATAAAGCAAAGCCAATTAAGCGAAATGAGCAAATAATAATAATAAATAAATTTAAATAAATTAACAATATTTACTTGTAGATATTTATATATTATTTACAAAACCTGTTAATAAATTCTTAAACGCTTCAATAAATGCCTTAATAAATAAATGCAAAAAAGCATAAATAAATGCCTAAATAAAATTAAATAAATGCATACGTTTGCAAAAATGAATGCACAAATTAAATGCATAAATAAATAAAATTCATGAAAAATAAAAAGCATAAATAAATACGTTTGCAAAAATGAATGTACAAATGAAATGCATGACAAATAAAAAGCATAAATAAATAAACCACACTCAGACTGGCTGTAGGTCTCTGCCAAGTTTAGTGCATGTAGTTTAAACTCTTTCCCAGAGTTTGGTCACATGTTGGTTGTTTTGTACAATAACAGTATGTTGGTTTATCAAGCCAAACTCCATTATCAGATTTCATCTATGAGCAGACTACATTCATGAAGACCCATCAGTGAATGGAGTGATGTTACCTTGATCCTCTTCAGCAGCCACTGCATCAATCCCTGCTGGGCCGCCTCTGTACACAGACCGGGACGAAACTCGGCCATGTTCTCGATCACAGCTGCCACAGAAAGACAGAGAGATCTGCTGTTAGTGTAAGACCATGCTTCTCTGTTATGACCTAGTTTCTGCAGCGTCTGCTTCACCTAGTTACAAGAAAACTGATGGAGCACTGCAGTGAGAGCAGAAGACGTTCACTCGACACAAGAATGCATGGACGCAGAGGACACAGCGTTTATTTGACACTCGCTCCAGACAGCAACCAGGGCTTAGAAATAAAGACGACCCCATGAAACGGTCAAATCAGTTTCCACAAGCAGTAAAGAGCCACTGACCGTCAGGTTTGGACTAGCATTTAGAAATTAAAAACACGCTATGAATCAACTCAGGTGAATTTCATTACATAAATGTGTAATAATTAACGTCTACTAATTATAATTAGATGTATTCTGTTATATGAAAAAAATACATTTATAAACAAAATGAACAGAAATTAGTCTTTATGTTTTAAAGACTTATGCACCATAAGCATTTATTTTTTACATTTATGCACATAAGTGCAAATATAAATGTATAAACTAATGCTTAAATAAATGCTTAAACATTCTGTAGAAACGCAATAAATGAATAAATTCATAAATCCTACAATGCAAAAATAAATACATAAATTAAAACCATATAATACTCAAATGCTTAAATGCATGCATAAATACTTAAATAAGTCCTTTAATAAATGTTTAATTGCATAAATCCTCAAATGCATAAATACATAAATTGAAACTTAAACATAAAAAAATGGATAATTCTTTAGATGCATAAATAAATGCTTTAATGGAAGTGAATTAAATGAATGCATTAATGAACTCTGAACAGTCTGTAGGCCTACAATACAACTTTTTTGATGGTGCATGTATAAAATTAATAATAATAATACTATGTTTTATTACACACCCGAGTAATTCATACTGAATTTGTTTATATATATTTTTGAGATTCTCGCTAGAAGCGATCATAAAACGGACTGCTTTTATGCAATTTTTTTGCCGTCTAGCACCTGCATTTGAATGAAAAAGACCAATAATTTGGGTGAACTATTGCTTTAATAAAAAAATGTTTTGCGTATAACACCATTAAAAAAGCAAAAGTATAATCTTACTTTAGCCTCAGGGAATGTCACCAGTGTGAGTAAAAATCTGAACTACTGCCCAGAACAGCCAAAAAAACCCTCATAGACGAGTGGGGACACACAAAAAGAGGGAAAGAGCGAGCAGAGCGAACAGCTCTATATGACACATCACAAGGGAGTTCAAGACTCATCTGTATTATAAAAGACTCTGAAGACACCCGATAACTCAATCAGAGGCATGATGGGAGAAAAATCTCACAGCGATGAGTGGGAGGAAGAGAGAGAGAAATCTCATGAGGAAGAGAGAGAGATTACACAAGAACTGGAACAGCAGAGGAAGACATGGAGGAAATGTGTTCAGTCAGACCCTTTATCTCTCCAGAAGCAAACCAGACGCACTGTTTCCAACCGCTTTAACAGAGCTTCAGGCATTTCCTCCCTCTTACAAACACATTTGCTCTTTGGGACAATTGACATTTTAATGTTTTGGGAAAAAGGCTCTTAGGCTTTCTAATGCTGTGGTTATTTGATCCAAAAATACAGTACTATTGTGAAATATTATTACAATTTCAATTAACTGTTGTCAATGTGGATATACTGTCAAATGTAATTTATTCCTGTGATGCGCAGCTGTGTTTTCACATGTGTCACATGATCTTCAGAAATCAGAATAATATTCAGATTTTCTGCTCAGGAAACATTAACAAAGAGACATGAGGAAAAGTAGCAATCCTCTGAAGTGAATGGGTGCCGTCACAAAAACATGACAATAAGTTTTGTTTTGCTTCTTACGAACACACAACTTTTGTCTTCTCAAGAGATTAACTGCTGGACTGGAGTGATGTGGATTACTGTGATGATTTTAGCAGCTGTTTGGACTCTCATTCTGACGGCACCCATTCACATCCATAGGTGAGCAAGTCATGCAATGCTACATTTCTCCAAATCTGATGAAGAAACAACATCATATCCATCTTTTATGACCTGAGGGTAAAGACAAATCCAGCATTTCTGATTATTATCAATGTTGAAAACCGTTGTACTGCACAATATTTTTGTGGAAACCATGATACATTTATTCTCAGCATTCCTTGATATTTATAGCATCATTAGCATCATTTATATTTAGGCATTTGGCAGACGTTTATCCAAAATGCAATCAAGGTATTTATTTTATCAGCTAATTTATTTTCTTAAAATAATATTTTAAGTCGCAGTAATGCTTTTTTCATAACTTAAATTATATATATATATATATATATATTTTTTTTTTTTTGAAGCTCAATGGCAAACCTGGCAATCCAGCGTTTAGTGTGGAAACTTCCCACCATGACGTGTTTTCCCGGTGAACTGATAAAATCAGACTAGCGCATGTGTGTTGTTAGCTGGTTAGCGTGTGTCTTACCTAAAGTGTTGTAAACTCCATCAGCTTCCTCCTTCACCGTCTCGTCCAAACGCTCCATGTTCTGCACCATGAGAGCTACGACCTGCCCCTCCAACTACACAGAAATAACACCCATTCAACAAACACACAAACATGTACACATTTATTTAGGCTAATGCTAAAAAAAATAAAAAATAGTAACAAATTTGAAACTAAATTTAAACATTCAAAAAGTATATACAAAGAAAATAAATGTAAAATAAAACTATTTACACATCCTGAGGTTGATGCTCACCTAGGCTGCATTTACTTGATCAAAAATAATATATTATAAAAAATATATATAATTTTATAATTTAAAATAACTCTTTTCAATGTGAATACAGTGTAAAATGTAATTTATTTATTTGATATGAAGCTGAATTTTCAGCATCAGCATCATTACTCCAGTCTTCAGTGTCACATGATCTTCAGAAATCAGAATAATATGATGATTTACTGCTCAAGAAACTGTGATAAATTTTATTTTTCAGGATTCTTAGATTAATAAAAAGTTCAAAAGAACAACATTTATTTGAAATGTTTTCTCTGGAAAAAAAATACAGATGTGCTCATAAAGACCTGGTTTACTTGCGATGATGCATCTCAAAAAATATATATATATATATTTTTTTTTTTATGGTGAACCTGAAAAATCCAGGTTAGATGTAGCTTGTAGTAATCAATAAATGAAAATAATTAAATAAAATATTTATATAATATATTAAATTCATATCAGCATAATAAAATAAACAGAATGCATTGTATCAATTAAAAAAAAAATTATATACACAAAGCTCTATTTTACAGCGCGTGTGTTGAGATGTCATATTAAGCATTATTTAGATGTGTGAAGGTGTTTGCTTTGCTGCACAACACAAACACTGAACAGCAGCAATCAGACCCATGCGGTTCAATCAGTCTCTTCCTGTTTCCTCTGCTCCATCTGACACAAACCGTGATCACACAACCTCCGAAACCATCTGGATATTAACATCGTCTGTCTCTGCTTCTCTTGCAAACGTCAGGCCAAATACGAGTCATTTCCTCCTAATGCTCCCATCTAACGCTGCTGAAGCAGGCCGTGATCTCCTGTAACACCACTGATCAGAACAGGTATCTTCCCTTACCAGAGCGTCGATGAGCACCTCTGCGCCCTCCTCGCTCTCGTGAAGCGTGTCGATGTCGGTCAGCTCCTGCAGGAGGTCCACCACCGCGATGCTGATATGTGATCCACGCTAAGGACTTACAACACTGACCAACGGCTCAACACAACACATCAGCTCATGTAGAACAGACACAACAGCAGATACTGAATGTTTATGTGCTGTAAGAAATAGAATAACACTCCTAATCAAAAGTTTGGGATCTGTAGGTTTGTTTGTTTTTTTAAGACTTTTTTTAGATTTGTTTCAGATCAATTCTGTGTTTTTGGACTTTCAATTCATCATGAAGCAGCACAACCGATTTCAACATTATTAATAATCAGAAATGTTTCTTGATTTGATCACTGCAAAAAAAAATCATGTTTCAAAGAGTATTCACACAGAAAACACTTATTTTGAATTGCAATAATATTTCAAAATATCAATGTTTTTACTTTTTTTCACTATTTGGTGAACATTTCAATCATTAAATATTTTACATGTACAATCAAATAAACAGTTTTGAATTGAACCGAGCCCAAACTTTTGAAAGGTAGTGTATATTTTCCTTTTTGTGGCTAATAACATTTTTTATAAAAATAACATTTAAATATATAGATTTATGTATATTATACAGTTTTTTCATTCTATTGAAATTAATGCATGAATAAATAAATATTTATGCATGTATGTAATTATCTATAAAATGTTACATATTAAAAATAAACATAAATTCTAACTTATTAATACTCCTAAATATGTAAATAAAGTCCTCTTTAAATTTCAGAGTAAAGTTGCATTGATTACTTAAATATAATGTGTCTAGGCCTCTAAATATATACATATCTAATAAATAGCTAATTATTATTTTGTTAATTATTTTTAACAGTGGTTAAAAAAAGCTATATTTAATTACTCTTTAAAATAAATGGTGACTTTGGTCAATTAAATTTTTTATTATTATTATTATTATATCATATTATTATTTTAATTATTGTAACCGTTAATAAAGTTTCTAAAATGTTTTAAATGCATGTGAAAAATATATATATATATTCCTTTTTTTTATGTTTGCCTTATGTGATCATGATCACCTCAAATGATTGTTTCTGAATCTTTTTGTCAGTGTTATAAGCTGAGTTAGTATCATGAATTCTGGAGTCGTTTGGAGTGATTTGAAACCCTCGCGTCTGATTGATTTCAGTCGTGAATGTCTCTCTAACCGTCTGTGTATGTTGTTATATCTCTGTGATCTCTGTGATGCTGAGGATATCAGTGTTGTCGTGGCTGAGGAGGCCGAGCAGCGAGTGAACAGCGTTCAGCTCCACCAGCAGATGATACAGCTCTGGAATCGTGGCGATGACGTGCATCTCCTGGATGATGTCATTCAGGTCAAGCTCCGCCTCCATGAACCTGCCGACAACAGGAAGTGAGGTCACATCTGATCTCACTGCTTGCATCTGTTCGCATGAGATTTCTTCATAACTCACTTCTCAGGGTTGTCGGGAAACTTGATCCTCAGCTCCTGGTTTTTGTAGGATCTCTTCTCAAAGGTCAGGATCATCTTCTTCACGGTGCTCTCATCCACGAGCTCGGCCTGTCAACACACAGCAGGCCAGGAGGTCAAAGGTCATGATTCTGAATATGACATCAGACCTGCTTTTTTCAAAATAGTTCAAAATACTATTTTACAAAGCTAATGGTGCATCACTATCAACAGTTATGCAGCTTTTACACTAAAATGTGTAGATGGCAAATTTTATTTGAAGCCTGAAAAATTCTCGATTGGGATCTAGTGTGAACGTCATTAAAAAATAAACAAATAAAAATGCAAAACAGTGTAGATTTTTAATACTGGTGATAAAACCACATTCATTAAAAAATACATAAATAAATAAAAAACGTTATTGGTTTAATAACAGATTAATGGTAACAATACATATTTAAATAATTCATATTTTAGTAGTGACACCAGAATAAATCTGGAATAAAATTGTTTGTAGCTCATAAAATATGAATAAAAACTGTCTTGTGTTAAAAGTAGTAGTATATTTTTATTTATTATAATGCCATGTCAGAATCTTCAGCTATTTACATGGCACAAAGTAAATAAACAATAAAAATAAAATACCATAAAAAAAACTTTAACATGGAAAAAAATTCTAAAACTTTTAATCTTGTGTAAAAAAACATTTTTATAATAAAATAAAATACCCTGAAATTATATAACTGTCGATCACAAAACGTTATATTTAATTGCATTGTTAAATGAGGAATCTAGAACAGTAGACATTATTACTGTAATATTTCTGAAACACTGTGTTTTTGTGAAAACCATCAAATACATCTATTACTAGGGCTGGGCGATATGGCCTTTTGTAAATACCGCGATATTTTTAGACCATGTCACGATACGCGATATATATCTCGATATTTTGCCTTAGCCTTGAATTAAAACTTTGATGCATACAATCACACCAGTATGATGATTTTATAGGTCTTCATTAAAACATTCTTGTTCATACTGCATTAATATATGCAAATTTTAAACTTTCATGCAAAAAAAGAGGATATCACAACTAAGTCAAAGTTAACATAATTGTATTTATTAAACAGTGAGTGGCACAAACATAAAATTGTCAAAAAAATTATATCTCGATATTGTCAAAATTTTTACGATATTCGATATATATCTCGTTATGTTTGCATTTGCATTTAAATAATAAAAAAACATGATTTTCTTTTGCCCATTAAAAAAAAAAAAACTATTTAGATTAAACTGCTAATTTAAGCAGTTAAAAAAAATCTACACCAAGAGATCACTTACTGCTTTTTATTAAATGAATACATGTAAGCCTATATGTAACTGAAGCAGTGCAAATTAAGTACAGAAAGTGCATTCTGTCAACTTTTTAGTGCATGCAATTCACAATTTAAACTATGCAACTGGGATAAGTATTTTATTTTAATTTTTTAACAGGTTTTTAAGCTAAGAACACAAGTCTGTCAACTGTCTGCGGTTTTAAGAGAAGCTCTGTGGCATGAAACTATGTTCCTACTGACATTAAAAACCCTCTTAGATGGGGAGCTAGTTGCTGAAGCACATAGCTATTTCTTATATATAAATATATATAAATGAATACCAAATACTTTTGCATTCTCTCTGTCTATATTATGGAAACTGGTAAACATATCAGTGAAATTCCCCAATAGTAATTCCTAATGGCCATAGCCTATGTTTCTCTATTCAAACATCAGTGGTTGAGTAAGTGCATTTATTTTGCGATCACAAACGCAAACAATACAGTTGAGATCTCACGACAGAACACAGACCGGCTGAACGATGCTTTCATTAGATCGCTCAATTCCAGCTTGTTAGTGTTTTCAGATTATCGGCGGCGGCTCTTCCGCTATGAGGAGTGGGCACATGCGCATGCTTGCCAGATTGCTTAAAATAAGCAAACACCGGGCAGAAAATGTATCCTTGTAACAGTGGAGCTCTGATTCGGAGATTTAAACTCTTGTTATCTGGCAACCGCTATCATTAAGCTCTCGTAGTAGAGGGGCGCAGAGCAGTCAGCAGTTACAGGTTCCTTTGTTGGACATTCGGCGCGTTCTTTTGGGAAAGTATGCTTGAAATTGAAATATTCAATATTCCCGATATATTCAAATTTTACATCGTCGTCAAAATTATACCGATACTATCGCTAATATTCGATATATCGCCCAGCCCTATCTATTACTACATATTATTAAATAAACTGTTTATCAAATAAAATTGCACTGGCATAAAACAGTCTGCCTGTAACATGTTCTTCCCCACCAGAGCACATCTGTGTTGAGAATGATCTCACCTCTGGATCCTCTCCGTCCTGATCCATCAGTCTCTCCAGGATCTTCTCTCCGTCTCCGGTCTGCTCCTCGCTGTCCGGCCCTCGTCCTACATCTCGTCCCGCCGGCCTCTGCTTGCTCCGGGACTCCTCGCGGCTGTCTTCAGCTCTGGGTCTCTTGGCACCTCGGTCGGGCTGAACAGAGAAGATTACTTCACATGACGGATCCACACACTCTGTTTAACCATGAGACTGTTCTCAGATTCACACAAGAGCGATCGCACACGTCTGCATCAAAGACGTTTCTGCCACTGTGACTACAAGACCTTTTTAATCATTTCTGAACAAAAATACACTGTCATACTTGTTGAGCTTCACTGATGAATAAATTCTGCTATGCAGAAAAAAACAACCAATATTTTAAATGCAGATTACCTATAAGCTTACTAATATAAATATATAGTTTTTTTACATTACATATTACAAACTCAGACTAAAAATGTATTAAATCTTGTATTAAAACTAGATAATGTACAAATAAAAAAACAAATAAATGCAGATTACCAATAAGCTTACTAATATAAATATATAATAAATATATTTTTTACAGTATGTTTCTAAACTCTTATTATAAAAATGTATTAAATCAGGTAAAACTAAATAATGTTCAAATAAAACACAAATAACAATATATCTTTGTAATCTAAAGAAATACACTTTTTATTGGCCTAATCAGACTGATACAATATTTTAAATTGTTACTGTTTTGTCTAAATCTTATTGGTTATAACATATAACCAATTTATTTATTAAGTAATAAAGAAAGAAAAATGTAAACAAAAGTTTTGAGATAACATCCCAATAAACATAATTTAACACATAATTTAGGCATGTTGTTTCAAGAAACATTAATAATTTAATTAGTCAAACTGGTTTTCAGCCATAAAATAATAATAATAACAACAACAACAAAAACAACAACTATTATTATTGTTGTGATTTACATTATCGACACCAGACAAAAAAAAATTATTAATAACAATTTTTGTAATTAAACGATTTACACACTGTATTTTGAGTAAAAAAAAAAACTTTAGTTAAAAGTCATAAAAATCTGATGTTATATTTTATGTTTTAGGATAAATAAATTTGCTAAATTAATGTAAATGTAATAAATACGTTAAACTAAAGTATTCTTTTATCCTAATAAACACCTTTGATGATAGGTTTCAAGAAAAATCTTAATCGAGGAAATGTTGTTCAGTTGCAAATTTACCAAAAATAAGCCTATCTTAAAAAAATAAAAATAATAAAAACAAACACTAACATAGCATTAGCATAGAAACAAACCCTCGTGCGTCTTTGCTAATTCAGTAAAAGATTCATCAGGGCTTTTACCTACTTACAACAACCTTAAACACCACTTAATCACTTGTAACGATTGAAAAATTGGTTTATTTTTGTATTAATGAATCAAGTTTGTTAATAACGTTACACGTTAATACAAGCAGCAGAATACATCAACCAATGACGATTTCATCCACACAAAGTCACGGAGAGACGTCAAACGCGTCAGTACCTGATAATTCAGCAGCTCCCCGACATCCATGACGATTTCTGTGCGGTCTAAGCCTTAATAAAACTGATGTTTGTGTAAAAGTCTGTGTACACGACACGCTTACGAATAAAACTTGTTGGGTTCTGTTCTTCGCGCGTCGCACGAGTGACGTCATTCAACAGCGACACCTGCAGCCGCGCAGACGCAGTAAAACCTAGAACTCTACTAGAACACTACACAGTGCACACCAAACTGTAAACTACAGAGACAACACGGACAGAACTGACTTTATCATGAAAGTGTTGCGTTTCACTAAACTTATAAACACTATAACTTGTTTACAATGAGACCGCAAACACGTTTTAATAATAAGGTAAACTAAAAAAAAAAAAAAAAAAAAAGAGTCAGTTTTGATCTTCATGTTGACTGTGTCAAAAGGTCTTTTGGATATCTTTATGTTTTTTAACCCACTATCACTCTTGCACAAATCTACAGCAGTATTTCTGTGCTGTTTGGCTTACTCGAACTTTGCTGCAGGTTTTTATCTGTTTCTGAAGCAGATAAGCAGGTGAGCAGACAGCTTTAATTATTCACAGTCAGAGATTACACACAACACAGACACATTTCCCTTCAGCTTTATTCACACGAGATAAGAGCACTAGCTCACTGCATTCAGTATCGAACAGTGTGCATTATGCATCAATAAACGTTTTAAACATCTTCACATCACCTCCTTATTTTGCATATTCAGTGTTATTCAGTTAATTTATAGTTTACTATTTAGCTAGTTAGTTAGTTGAAATAAAATAAATTTTACCTGAAAAAAATAAAAAAATAAAATAAAATATATATATATATATATATATATATATATATATATATATATATATATATATATATATATATATATATATATATATATATATATTTATATATATATACACATATATAATATATATATATATATATATATATATATATATATATATATAAAACTTTAATAATATCTCAGTTATACTAAAATAAACTAATATTTAACCCTATATTATATACATAAGTATATATATATTTATATTAATGAAATCTATATAGTCATAGAAAATAACTAAATCTTCAACTACAAATAAAATGAAAACAGAAAATATAAACAAAAACTACTTCATTATATCACCTGATATATATTATATAACCAATAATAGTTTTGTGATAATAGTAAAAATAACTTAATAACTAACTCCACTGAAAATGATCTTTAATCCAATTTTATGCAAATCATAATGCAACACAAGTATGCTGATTATGTAAGAAAAATGTGTTGCAAATTGTTTAAAACATATGTTGCAAAAAGCCGTGTTGTCTTTGTGTGTTCAGGTTCAGTCTGCATGTTTCTGGCCTGTGGTGTAAAGGCAGATTAATATTTAGTGGATGTTTAATAATGCAGAGCTGCTGCAGTGATAGGAAGGCCTCATTTATGTATCTGTCTCTCATCTCTCTCGCTGTCCGGCCTGTTTGGTGTGTCACAGATGACCGGCTGCTGTGAGACTTGACAAGACAGAGGCGCGATCGAGACAACACTCATAAATCCAGCATGAACAGGTGATTTTCCGCTCGCTCACCAACCAACCCGCGTGGAATATTGATCCTGTCATGAATCCTGACGGAGCAGAGCTGCCTTTCAACACATTTCCACACTTTTGTGCTGCATCACAGACGTATTTCAATCTGCTACCAGTGTCTATCATATTCTTCTGTGATTCTGATGCATCATAATTGTACACTAGAACATAAAGTACAGTTGATGGGTAAATGTGTACAAGATACAACAAACGAAACTATATATATATATATATATATATATATATATACACACACACACACACACACACACATAATTTAGAATTTCAAATAATGTAATATTAATATATTTATATATGTATTAAATACAAACAATAATATATTTATACCTATGGTTAAAAATAAATAAAATAAATAAAATTAAAATATAAAAAAGAAAAGATAAAAATAAAAACTATTGAAAAACATTAATAAAAACTATAGTTGTCTATCAGAGATCCCAAAATAAGCTAATAACTAAAATATCCCTTTTAAATGAACCCTAATACATTTATTATTATTATTATATTAATTTATTTATATAATATATTAATATAATAAATTAATGAAAACTTTAGAGATATTTTTCAAAATTATAATAAAGAAATAATTTATTTAAAAAATGACAAAAAACATAACAAAAATACTAAAACTTAAACATTAAAATTAAACCAGAAAATATATTTATCTAAAAATTAACAAAGCCTACTATCACAATGATACTAATTTAACTTAACTAAAATTACCCGGTGTATATATATATTTTACGCTGTATATTACACAAATTATTGATTGATTGATTGATTGATTGTTTGATCGCTTGATTGATTGCTATAAGATGCATATGATATATAGATTTGTTAAGAAAGTATCCTACAGAAGAAAACAAATCTTTATAGTCCTGAAAACAGGCTTCCTCTTTTGTGAGCAAAATATAATTTCTTATTTCTTTTATTTGATTTTGGGTGAAATATGAGCTGTCAACTTTCTTGACAAGTTTCAAGTTAAATGTGTGACATGAATATGTATGTGTGCGCACATGATTATGCAAATATGAGCTGTACATGCGCATTTAATTTTCCTCTGCAACCACATGACGCTCATTTTCTGTGGTGCGTGGTGAAGTTAATAGTCTAATATGCAGATTTGTGTGTTATTGTTTCCACAGTAATTGATGACATGCATATTAACAGCTTTGGAAATGATGCCAATGCCAAACTTTTAAAGAACAAAAACACGACTCATTCAGAAATCATTGTGATGATGACATCACAACCGCGAGCTCATTAACATATCTATTCCCAAGAGCTCAAGTCTTAAAGGTACAGCGGCCTATTTAATGAGTAGTTTAGAAAGAAGGTGGAAAATCTTCATAAATCTCAATAACACTGGAATAAAAACACTGATGTAGGATTTTGATACGTTTTCACTCAGAAATTGCTACTGGATTACACAATTAATTACAAAAAAAGGCAAGTAACAGCAAATTTTGACTGAAATAGTAAAACATTCTTCAATAATTATTTTAATTCTTAAATTGAAAATAAAATTTTATATTCTAAGAACGTATTGCTTCCTAAAAACCTGACATTGCATGAAATAATGTGACTGAAATCCACTATGCCTTTGTTTTAGGGTATAAAAACCATCTATATTTAAGATCTGTGAATTATATCATGCATAATGAATACATGTGCAGTGAAAAATAATGCCAGAGACCTTTACATCACACACGGCTCTCAAACAGCACCAGGGTTCACACTTCCAGCATAAATCTACCAAAGAGAGCTGTAGAGGAGGAATGATGAAGGAGAAGCGAGGGAGGCAGAGAGCGATATTTGCATGTCACTTCCTGTTTTAGTCTATTCTAAACGAATGGGTACTATATCATCCTTGTCAAATGTGATTGTGTGAACCTGTGGTAGGTTTGACCCCTGAAAAATAACCTTAAAGAGTCTTGAAAGCTGCGTCCTTGATTATATTCTTTGCAGAAATAACATTGTTCAGCAGCTTGCAAATCACCATATGCTGATCTCTCGGCCTACAAGGGCAGTTTTTGTGCTCTCGCTTTAGTTCAGCGAGAAATGAGTACACATTTAACTGTGTGCAGATGTTTCTGGTGAAGCGGCGGAGATAAGAGAAAACAAGCAGAAGCTCTCAGTGTAAATGACTTGACACTGTAATACTGTAATACAGAATACATCTCAGACCAATAGAGAGAGGCTGGAGTCAATCAATCATTTATTTTTAAATGTATATCTTTATACATTCATTCATTATTAATAAAAATTTTTTTTATATATATATTTTATATGTATAAGATCCATGTAAATTTTTTGCAACCTTTCTTTTTGATATGTAGTTAATAATATTAACTTAAATAATATTAACTTAAATATAAAGTTTGTGTGGTTTAAAATATTTCTTTAAAAAAATTATATAAAATATTTTATATAAATATTTAAGTCTTGTATTTTTTGTGTATTTTAAGTAATAGATTATGTAATTTTTTTAACTATTAAATATAATAGTTTGCATATAAATATGTATATACACACACACACACACACACACATAGTTGCATAAAATTGTATGCAAAATATGTAACATACTAATATACTGTATTTGTGTATATATGCATATATACATAGTTTTTATATATATTTTAAAAGAAATACTTAACACACACATGTGAACTCACATACACTTTAAGAAACTTTGCTTTTGGAAATTATTTATAGCTTTGTGTGATAGAGCAGTATTTTGTTGTTAAATTTCTTTAATTCATCACTTGTATGTGTGTGTGTGTGTGTGTATATCTCTTTTAATTGACATCTCAAGTCATTAGAAGAGTGTATGGCTGAGCACCTCTGAATTACATCACTGAGTGTGTGAGTGTGTGTGTGTGTGTGTGTGTGTGCGCGCGAGTACAAGGTGACGGTGTCTAATTGAAACAGCTGTGAGAGGTCAGAGGGGGTGTGGTGTTAACATCTGCTCAGGGGGCGGAGCCAATCAGCCTCCACACAACAGGAAAACACACCAAAGATTCAAATCCACCAAAGATTACCTTGGCAACTAACAATAATAAACAACAAAATAAAATAGGTTTATTTTGAAGGATTAAAATGACTTAATCTTAAATTAAAATAACTTGTACAAAAATGTATATATTATTAAGTAATAGTAATAAAAAAGCTGAAAATATTCTAAATATTAATAAATACTAAAATAGTACATAAATAATACTAAAATAAAAATGGTCAGATATAGATATCACGTCACAAGAAGTTATCAAGAACATTTTATATAATAGAATTAGATTTTATTTTCATATTTTCAGGCTTCGCTTTACAATTTAGTTATACATATTTATAGTTATACTAAATTTGTTAAGTTACAGTGTTTGTGTTTTTAATACTTACTTTTGACTTATTTTAGTACTTCAAGTTCTAAATGAAAATTTGGCCTTGGCAGCCAGCTTAATGAAAATCAGGGCTTTTAATTGATTATTTTATTTCAGTTAACATTTATTTTATTTAAAGTAATGAAAAATGTTTTTTATAGTTTAGTTTTAGTTAACAACCCTTCATCAGCCTCACGCCAGCACCTCTCTAATATATGCATTTACTCATATTTTTATTTGCTTATTTCTATATTGCATTTGTAGAGTAGATAACAGTTCATGCTACTGAGCTCTTAAACATTGCATGATGCATAAATAAATACATAATTGTATAATACAAATTCATACATAAGAACATAAACCAAGAATCGTTATCATTATTGCTTAGCTATAAAAGTGAACAGACTTGTAATTTTTGATGTCAGGCTCCAAGGGTCACACAGGTAATCAGGTAAATGAACGTCTGATATGACTTCCACTGGAATTTAAATTAAAAGCGGTGCGATGAGGAAGAGTCAGGCCCCGCTTATCAGGTTTGACACAGACAAATGCAAAATCACTCACTTTTCTGAACTTGAGCGTTAGCGTTGTGGCTCTCCTGACCTGTCACATGACTTCAGTAGACAATAAGACTGATGTGCAAATCAAGAAGAAACACTAGCAAATCACTACACAAATAATCAGATTACCTGCATGACCCTTGGAGCCTAACAGCAAAAATCACAAGATTTAATAGGTGCATTAAGATCAATATCCTTTTAAAAAAACAATGCATTGTTGCACGGCATTCTCTGAGGAAAACATGCTGCTTATTTCATTTTTTAAGGGATCTTCATTATTCTTCTCAACCTTTGGAAAAGCTTTGGCCTTAAAATGCCATCTGCATTGACCGGCGCTGATACCCTGGTCTCTCTCTCTTGTTTTCCTCCTGTCTGTCTGATCTAAATCACTTCTGTTCATCAGCGTGCCAGCTGTAGCAGGATGCCCCGTCTAATAAAGAGAAGAGATTGAAAATTGGGAGGTTAATGAAATTTTTCTAAAGTGTCCGTCTGGCTTTTTAAAGGCAGATTAAATCAACCCCGGCATAATTAGAGTGAATCGACCTGTGAAATGACGGCGTCTCTCCTCCGTTAAGTATTGATAAATAGGTAGAAGAGATTGGAAGAGAGAGAGAGAGAGAGAGAGAGAGAGAGAGAGTCTGATTAACATCTGCAGTGACCTGCATGCATCAAACACTCAAAGTTTTCACTAATAACTCTATAGAATAACCAAGCAACTTACTATATAATTAAGAATTAAATTAAAGTTAAATCAATATTATTAATGGAATGATATTAAATATTAATCAAATAATAAATCCAATTATTAACAAATATGTTATTAAAATATTATTAATTTAAAATCCACAAATGAGCCCCGTCTATTCAGTCAGATTTTAGAGCTGAGATTATCTATTAATTTGATATATTATATTAATTTTAATAAGTTATCTATGACAAAGAGAGGTTCTGAACACCTATAATTCATTAAAAAAGTATTTAAAAAATTGAGTCAATTATTTATATTTTTATAAAAAATATTATTTTTTTAATATTAAAAAAACGAACAGAAAGAAATGACCAGATTGTAGAGATGTTCAGATTTTAATACTAAAACTATACAAAATGAATAATTTAAACTATACAGAAATATTTTTTGAGCATATAATACAATTTAAACTAAAGTATACTGTTATATAAAATATTCTAGATAATTCAAACTGTTATGCATATTATATAAATACTACAAAAATATACTAAAAACTGTTTAACTGCCATTTAACTGGAAAATTTGACATACTTTAGTACTCAATTAAAGTGAAGCCAATAATAGCACAAATGGCTCATTCATCTAATTTGAATAAATTATCTTTGACAAAGAGAGAATCTAAATGTTTACTGTACAATTAAGAAAAGCATATCCTTAAAAAAATACACGTATGCAAGTAAAACATACTTGTAGAGTTATTTGTTCCCTTCTTTTTCTTCTCCCTTGCTTTAGTTTCTTTCTCACACAGCAGGAAACAGTGTGTTTTGTGGATTACTGTTATCAGAAGCACGCCAACAGCCCCTCATTCATATTTAAACCACGTGCTAGTCTTTAATCTGTGAGCGTGCACACTGTTCTTCTGTTATTGTTTTATAGCTGGTCTACATCTGCAGTACATTCACAGCTCAACAGGCGCTTCGGGGGGGGGGGGGGGGCTCGTAATTCAGCGTGCACTTATGATTTTGTTTTCACAGCCACCTTCACTGTTTTACAGCTTGTTATTATGCGATGGCCTTTTCTTCTGTTCTCTTCCTCTGTCTCTCTGTGGTTAGTGACACTGCGTAAAGTGAAACGTAGCATGAAAATCTCATTAATATGTAAATGAGAGCAGTGTGTGAAGTCTGGTTTAAAGTCGTTAAGGCCGCGTGAGTCCCGTTTGAGCTGACACATTAAATCATAGGTGTTCATCGGCGGACACGTGTTGCTCTTAATTACAGCAGGTGTGGCGTACACACAAACACAAGTTACATAGATGTGGCAAAACTGAACATGGAATGAAGATGCAAAAGAGCATAAATAAAGGATGCTTTACACTTAAAGGAACAGTTCAACCTAAAATGAAAAAATTGCTAAAGATTTACTCATCCTCAGGCCATCCAAGATTAGGATGAGTTTGTTTCTTCATCAGATTTGGAGAAATGCTGCATTGCATCACTTGCTCACCAATGGAAGTGAATGGGTGCCGTCAGAATGAGAGTCCAAACAGCTGATTAAAACATCACAATAATCCACACATCACTCCAGTCCATCAGTTCACATCTGGAGAAGAGAAAAGCTCTGTTTGTAAGAAGCATGCCATCATTTAGATGGATTTTAAAGGTTTTGGTTTGGTTTTTGCTTCTAAATGTTCGATCTGTGCAGATTCAGACATGGTTTTCCACAGGAGAAAACAATATTTTAAGTTTGAGGTTAAAAACAATGTAATCCTAGTAATGTGTGGATTATTGTGATGTTTTTATCAGCTGTTTGGACTCTCATTCTGACAGCACCCATTCACATCCATTGGTGAGAAAGTTATATAATAGCAAAATTTCTCCTAATCTGTTCTACAGAAGAAACAAAGTATTTTTTACTTAGAAAAATTTCTTGTTTCATATATTAAAATGTTTTTTATGCATTTTTTCTTTGTTATATGTTTATGCTATTATTGTGAATATATATATATATATGTTAATTTTGACCTTGTAATTTGAGTAAAATATCATAAGTCATTCTTCTAGTGAAACTTCTTTCACGGTGACACACGCAGAACTTCTCTAGTCATTTAGGGAGCACATTTTTCAACTAAAAGCAGAAAACTATTAATGCGTTGAAAATACAAATTTTTGGAAAATGGGTTTCAAAGTGACAACTAACGTCTTGCCCAGACACACAAACATTTTGAGTCATTTTGAGATGGATGTGAATGCAGATCGTTCTGACAACGATATTGTCTGTATGCAAAACATTTCAAAAGTGCAAAGTTTTTAGCACAATCATTGTTGTCTCAACTTCCCATAAATCCCTGCACCATGTAGTACTCCTAAACCCCGCCCCTTTCTTATAATTGACTGAATTGTGAATATCACAAAGGAAATTTCGCTACTTAAGTTACATACAACTTTAAAAATTGATAAGGCATCTGTTTCACAATCTTAAACACACACACACACACACACACACACACACACACACATATATATATATATATATATATATATATGTATATATCTCCTTGTCTCTGTTCCAGGTCCATCTGTTGTTGAAGTGTGTTGTTGGGTTACAGTGAATCATCTCATCCTCTGTTGTTAATCTCTGATAATATTTCACCCCTGATGAATTTGCAGAATTGCTTGTCTGAGGAACCACTGAGGACGACGTGATGAAATGATTTTCTCTCTCAGTGCTTTTCCATTTGCTCCGAGATGAATTGTGTGTGTGCGTTAGAAAGCTACATTTCTCCACAGCTCCACGTGGCTATTTCTGATTGCCTGCTGGCGAGAGAGAAACCAATTCTGTTCTTATTAGCAAACAACCCTTCCACAACATTATAAAATCAATACATATTAAGCTATTCCATTAGCTGAGCTTTTTTTCCATTACCGTGGAAAACAAATCTCCAGAATAGGTTTCAAAACGAGTTCCTTGTTCCGTTTCGGAATGTTGGAATCCGTCAGTCGTGGAGAAGATTGAAAATTCCTCGCTGATGTAACGCGGCGAACCATTTGACCTCTACATCAGGTCAGCTGTTTGGCGGGAATGAGGTTGCCATGGTCACTGAGTGGATTCTGGCGGGAAACAAGGGTTTGTTGTTCTGCTCTTTCTTTCACTAGAGACTGAACTCAGATTATCAGTCTAACACCATCAGGAAGCCTCCGTAATCACTCGTAAATCACTTTAATCAAGAGTTTTATGGCATTTAATGCTGCTGTGTCCGTTTTGAGCTTGTCTACATTCAAAAAATGATTTTTGCTGCTTGTTCATTTTTGTTAAACATAATGCAATATTGTTTTTTTTACATAATTTCACAATTTATTTGCATTCAGTCCATGAACTGTGCAATGCATATGCACATCCTTGATTAATAAAAAAGCTGTTTAGAAAGAGAACGGAGGTTTGCTTATAAACAACAAAATCGAATGAATTGAATAAAAATGAATGAATAAAAAATAAATAGGGCTGCACAATTAATCCAAATAAAACAGCAATTGTAATGTAGCTTGGTGTGATTATAAGGGTTATATTAGTTAAATAAAGCTGAAACTAAAATCATAAAAAATGTTTTAGTTGAAACAAACCAACAAGAAAAAAGAATAACTGAAAAAACAGCCTACGAAACTTTTAATGTGAAGGCAAAATGTATTATTTGACTTTAGGTTAACTTGTGCTAAAATAACTCAGAAATATATAGAAATAAACAAGAAATATATATTCAAAATATATTACAAATGGCAAAACACAAAATCACGAAAACTTGGAAAATCTAAAAACAAACACTGGTTAAAAATAATAATAAAACAATTATAGTATCTCAGTGATACTAAAACAACACGGGCAATTATCAAATCAAAGGCAAATGAAAATAATTATGTTACACAGCCCTGCATCTTAATAAAAAAAACTATTTTGAATTACAAAAAAGGTATAATATTTCCTGATGACGCTGTTTTCAAAAATATATATATATATATATATATATGTATATATATATAAAAACTTCCCATCACATAGTTTTTATTTTCTCACAAAATAAGAATTTATGCACATATCTAAAGTTTAAAAGTCCAACCTGTACAAACACGCCATATCAAATAATTCTACAACTATATAAATATATAAATAAATGTTTTTTTTCACAAAATGTGTAATATTGTGTTACTGTTTGCATGCTGTTGAAGAAAACATGTGGCTCGAGCTTGCATTTTCTTCTGTGCTGTCTCAGTACTCAGAAGAGTGTATGTGTGTAAATAGGGATGCAGTGTTAATGAAGGGATACACTCACTGCTCTGTGAACAGTTCCTGATCCGCTCTTTATTCCTTGAGCTGATGGAGACATCTGAGATATGAATCTGGTGTCGTTTATGATTTTACACACACAGAAGCAGGTTTACTTTTCGAAGTTCTTCCCTGCACAACCCTAACATTTACTTGTGAAGCAGGTTGAGTTTATTCTGGATTCACATTCAGGAGGGAATAACACAGTCTGTGGTTTGAGGTGTTTCTAAAGGCTTGTCTTGTCAGCGTCGCACCCCAATTACCTCGATTCCCTTCCCTCCTGATTCGCCCAGTAACGATGATAAATGACCAACCGCAGAACGAAACCACTTACCAAACATTATTTGATGAATTTGTTTCACCTCTTCCCAAACCTCAAGAGCGTTTGGCATTGATTCTTTAATTGCTGTGTATTTCTGCTGGATTGAGATGCATTGACCGCAGGCTTCATTAATATATCGTTCCATTGTTCTACATTTTTTAATATATAAAATATAAAAAAGTGAACATTTTATTAGATACACATACATTATTAATTTGTACTATTATTAATTATATTCAATATATTAAAATAAAATTTACTATTCTAATATATAAAATCTGTAAAAAAATTACATTATATATATATATTCATTGTTCTTTTTTTATACAATTTTCAATAATATAAATAAATGTCCAGTTCTTGTATATTATAAATACTGAATATATATAATATATATTATTATTATTATTACATGAAATATGTTTTTTAATAAATCTAATATTAAATATTATAAAGTATATAAACCAAAATATAGCAGATGAATAAATTAATATATCATTTTGAATCATTTTAAATAAATAAAATGCAATCAGTTTTTTAAACATTTAAAAATATTAACTATTGCTTTAAACACACCTACACATATATTTTTTATAGTTATGTAAAATATATAAAAACTGTTATATATACAGTATATATATATATATATATATATATATATATATATATATATATATATATATATATATATTCACACACAAAATATGAAAGCAATATACTAATCAATAATATTTGTAATTTAATTGACAATAATATAGATTTCTAATACTAATTTAATATATTTTTATAATTTTTAATTTACAATAATATAAATATATATTTGTAATATCATTTACCAGTAATGTGTTACAGTTATGCTGGTGTGTAAGGAAGGCGCACGAGGAAGACTATATACAAAAGGTACTTTAATACAACAATATTTAACAATATTTAAGATACAACAATAATCACAGACAGGAATCACAGAGGAACTCAAAAGACAGGGTATTTAAACACACAGGAGGTAATGAGGGAACTGGAGACAGGTGGGGATTAACCAATTAACCAAACAAGAAAAGGAAGATGACCAAATATGGGAACTGAAAGTCACTGAATGTAACATAATGTGTGTGAGTGTGCTATTATTGTTTATAATAATAGCGTAATTGAGATCAAATGACCCCATTTTGGTGTTTATTGCTTAATAATTTTATATAAAACACTGCAAATTCAATATGATCCTATTTCACGTTTTCTTTCAGCCATTGATCTCTCTCTCTCTCTCTCTCTCTCTCTCTCTCTCTCTCTTATTTAACCTTCATTTTCTTGTCACTTCATCCCATCTCTTTCTCTCCCTCTCTGTGTGTTTTAAGCGTGGCCCTCGAGTCTCCATCTCTCTCGTTCTCATCGAGCGGCTCTATTAGCGTCTCTTTCGGTGTAAAAGAGCTGAGAGCTTTGAGATTGCTCCAGACAGGCCTCGTCTTTCTACATTATCCTCTGCTGATGGTGGTAATGCTTTCAGAGCACTGCCACGTTACACTCATGCATCTCAGCTCTCTCTCCGTCTCAGGAGAATCAGCTCAGATCGTTTCAGAGAGTCTGCACACATTGATCATCCATTTATAAGCCATCGACCGCTCTGAATTTGTACAGCATCCACCAAACCCACAGGACTCCGCTGCTCTCCTTTTCTCTGGAGGATCTCTGGATAAACAGCTCCTGAGTGAACCTCGGGCTCAAATGCCTGCTTGGTGTTGTGTGCGGTGTTTGATCGACCTTAAAACACTGACTGACGGAGTGAATTTATGTATTGTTTATGCATTTATTCAGAAATATTTATTTATTATTCAGACATTACTGGAGACTAAAGACATGGGTTGTTATGCATGACTTTGAGCAATGCACACTGGGTAAAACGTAGATTCACTGACATTTCTAACGTTTCTGATGCAAAACCATCACTATTGTTCATATTTAAAGGAACAGTACACCCAAAAGTGACAAACAAAACAAAAAAACTTCAGGCCATCAGATATGTACACTTTGAAACCCAGTTTGTTTCTTCATCAGATTTGGAGAAATGCAGCTTTATATCACTTGCTCACCAATGGAAGTGAATGGGTGCCGTCAGAATGAGAGCTGATTAAAAACATCACAATAATCCACAACTAATCCACATCACTCCAGTCCATCAGTTAACATCTTGTGAAGCCAAAAGCTGTGTGTTTGTAAGAAGCAAGTCGATCATTAAGACACTTTTAACTTCAAATCGTCACTCCTTGCTAAAATAGATGATGACAAATCCATGATCTTGATGATGGATTTGTGTCTTACAAAAATTCTGCGTTTGTCTTCTCTAGACGTTAACTGACGGACTGGATTACTTGTGGATGACTGTGATGTTTTTAGCAGCTGTTTGGACTCTCATTCTGACGGCACCCATTCACTTCCATTAGTGAGCAAGTGATGCAATGCTACATGTCTCCAAATCTGATGAAGAATCAAACACATCCTAATCTCGGATGGCCTGAAGGTGAATAAACTGTTAGTAAACTGTTATTTTTGGGTGATCTATTGGTTTAAGTTTAGAGATTTATATAAACAAATCCTAAAAAAAAAAAACATTTTAATGAACAAGAGTGCCAGTGGCGTGCTGTGATGCAATCGGTTGACGGACACCTCGTTCCTATTTTTGCCCGTCCACACACCTACGCCTCTCACTTCGGATGTTAAAATGTTCCCGAAAACAGACTTCAGCACGTAATGATCTGCAGTCGCTGTAATGATGAGGTTTAAGAAAAGAAGACACAAGAAAGTGAACGTGAGAGCTCAGAAGTTAGCAGATGCACGGTCGAAATATAGAAACTAAATATGCAAAGGGAGACGGTGAATATCTTGTGTAGAAAATATTGAACTACAGAGAAAGACTGAGATCAGAGGTGAGATGACAGTAATATCACAGGTGATGCCTTCTGAGCACAAATCAAGCGCCTGCCTAAAAATAGGAAGCAGAAATGTCATCTGGAAATCAAAGGTGATTCCACCGACACCAGCAGAAACACAAGCATCTGATGACACGAATAACAGCGAGAAAACACCTATCACAGGAACACGGCAGACACATGAGACGTGATGACAGTCGGAAAATATAGAAACACCTTTTTATTAATTCTCATTACTGTAATGCAAGAAAGTTATATATTATCATACATATGAAATTGAAATAATCATGCATGATATTTGGTGATTAAAAAGTAAATAATTATAATTTAAATTGTATTAAATTATACTTACTGTAAGCAAAAAAAATTTAAATAGAAAATAGATTCATAAAAAAATATTTCAATTATATTTAAATGAGCAAAAATGACTTAAACTTAATTATAATAATGTCAGTATTAAATATTCAAATTAATATAAGAAATTATATTTTTTTTAAATGTTGGCCGACAGCATATTATAAAAAAAGAATTAAAAGTTTAATTATAATCATTTATAATATTTAAATTAATGCAATAAATTATATTTTTAATAATCACACACGACTTAATCAAAAATGAATTAAACATTTAATTATAATATTTTCAGTTATAATTATTTTAATGATGGCTACCTGAAATAAATTATTAAACTATACTTACAATAGCAAAAAAAATGAAATAACTTTAATCATAATAATTTAATTTATACTTAAATCAACAAAAACATTATTAGACATTTGATTATAATAATAATAATTACATATATTTTTGTTTTTAATAATCCCTGACTGATTTCAACTATACTTAAGTAAGCCAAATATTAAATAACTTAATCATTAAAATTTAAATTAGACTTAAATTAGGCAATAAAAATGAACTCACAATAATTCAAAAAATATATATCCAATTAATTATACTTATATCAGCAAAACTGTAATTGAAACTTAAATTATAATGAATGAAATAGTAATAAAATTTAGAATTGTAATAATTTTAATTTTTTTCATTAATACAACATTAATTTTACTGTTTAGTTGGGGTTTTTTTCCTCTACAATGGCTGACTGAATTACTACCCAAACACAATAAAAGCTATTTTTTGCTAAATATTCAGTTTCTTCCACAATGCATCACATCCAATGCACTGCAGTTGGCTTTTACCAGGAGGAAGTCAGTCAGACCTGAGATGAACAGTGACTGAATCCAGAGAGAAGAATGAGTCACACACACACACACACACACACACACACACACACACATGCTGTTGTTGATCTACACAGAAACAGTATCACAGGACTCATCACAATCAGTCAGTCTTCTCGCTCTGAGATCTGGCTTCTCTAGTGTTCATCGGGCAGAAGAGACTTGGCTGAGGTGCTATTTCAGGACGAGGTGTTGGAGGTGTTTTTAACACGCTCTGATTGGACTCAGAGTTTCAGGACGCATGTTTTGCCCTCCAAACACACCGAGATGCGGCAGGATTTTCCCGACCTCACACTGATGCAATCAACAAACCCAGCAAGAGCTGCAGGATAATCAATGCTGGAGCCCCAGCTCCTCCTCTTCATCATCATCATCATCTTCATCAACTGCTGCTGTGTGCCGAACAACCACAGCACTGCGCTGGAGCTTTATTCATCATGACAAATGCATGCAAACACATGATTGAGTCAACATGCAATCACAATTGGCCCAACTGACATTAATGCATGCTCCTGGCCAATAATTGAATATTAAATGTGCTGTGAATGCCAAACACATTTGACTTCAAAAGTAAAAAAAAAAATTATATATTATTATAAAAGTAAGATATTGAAATATTTATATGTCATGGTGTTAGGTGATAAAAAAATGCATTGTAATTGCAATAATGATTTTTTTTTAATTATATTAAATTATATTTTTTTTTATGAGCAAAACAAAAAGCATGATAAGTAAAAATTGTTAGCCTGAATGCATTGTAAGTCGCTTTGGATAAAAGCGTCTGCTAAATGCATAAATTTAAATTAATTTACATTTAAAATTTAAAACAAAATAAAAAATAATTAAATGCATTCATTCTAAATTTTAATGACTAAAATGATAAAATAGCAAAATTTTAAATATATGCCCAAGTCCACTTGAAATATATACATTTTAAATTAATATTAAATTAATAATTTTATCAAATATATTAACAATTATTAATAATAGTAGTAGTATAAAATTATATTATTTTCTTTTATTTATTTGTTAATAGTCTTTTACATTTAATTATAATTAAATTGTATTTTTAAAAACTATCAATTTATTTTTTAGAAACATTATTTATAATATAATATAATATAATATAATATAATATAATATATCTTTGTCATGCAGAACTGATCAACTAATCTGGTTTTTTATTTGGCACAGTGCACTTAAAGAGTTGAATCCTCTTGTGTTGCTCCTCAGAGGTCTGGAGGGTTTCAGCATGACTGATTTCTCCCATAAAGCTTTAAAGCGAGAGTCGTGACGCTCTGAGATCTTTATATGTGTGCGGTCAGGAGGTCAGAGACACACTTCATCCGTCTGAGAGACAAA
The DNA here is from genome assembly GCF_023724105.1 of Carassius gibelio. Taxonomy (NCBI): domain Eukaryota; kingdom Metazoa; phylum Chordata; class Actinopteri; order Cypriniformes; family Cyprinidae; genus Carassius; species Carassius gibelio. Next base: position 25,082,435 of record NC_068418.1, read on the forward strand.
CACACACAGACCGACAGCATTACGAACACACCACTGGTGCAAACACCATCTGCAATGTTCCTGCTTTCTCTCCGCTGTGTTTACTGTGTGTTTGTGGTCACACTGAGGTTTCTTTGAATACCTGTCTTTTCAAGATTCGTGTTCCTGTACAAGGTCGAATCTCACGAAAATCTCCAATCTTTGGAGTCATATTCACTCTCAAATGCAACAAAAAATGCAATTTATTTAACTTAGAATTAAAACATTTTTGTTGTAATGGTCATTAAATTAATGTAAATCACTGTAATGCAGAAAATTCATATATATATATATATATAAGTATAATATATTAAAATATTCACATGTCAGGGTATTGATAATTAATACAATAATTTTAATGTTAATTTAAATTATATTGAACTATGCATATATTAGTTAAAATATTATTATTATATTATAATTAATTATCATTCTAAATTTCAATTATAATTATTTAAATAACATTTATTTGATCTATATTTAACTACACTTACATTAGCAAAAACTTAATTAAAAACAAATTACAAATACATTGAATTATCAATTATAAAATCATGAATTATGTAGAATTATTATTATTTTAATCATGTTAAAATTAGATAACAATAACAAATGTTAAAGTAAATAGTATAATATAGAATTACAATCATTTCAATATTTTTTTACAATTACATACGTTTTAGTTATACTTTAGCAAAAAAGAAAAAAAGACATTATAATTATAAATGATACTCCATTTTAAAAGCAAACACTTATTTTGAGTTAAAATTATTTTCAGTATGTTTATAGTTTATTTTACTTAGATTAGTAAAAAAAATTATTATAAAAATTCATCGTTTGATCATTTAAATCATAAACTGTTATTTATTAGAATAAAATTAAATATAATATAATATAATATATATATATATATATATATATATATATATATATATATATATATATATATATATATATATATACTTTTAAGTATAATTGTTTAAATTATAATTATTTCAGTTAAATAAAAATTATTCCTTTTTCTTTTTAAAAAAAATACTGTTAAAATAATTTTTATCACTGAGACTAAAAAAAAAAGAGAGAAAGAAAAAAATAAGTACATAAATAAATACATACATAATATAGAAATAACCAATATATATTTAAAAAATCTTATTTTAATATTACTTGCGCAAAATTAATTTTAGTTTCCCCCTTTTCATTTTGGGATGTAATATGAGGAACTGTTTAAAGGAAACAAACTCCCTTTCTGTGCACTCTTGTGAATGTACGTGTGTGTGTGTGTGTGTGTGTGTGTGTGTGTGTGTGTGTGTGTGTGTGTGTTTGTCTTCGACCCACATTGATGTTTCTCTTCTCCAGCCGTGGCTCTGTGACGGATGGTCTGGAGGGACAGGGCAGACACACGGTCGGTGACGGATGGCCTCTGCCAAACCCTGACACCGAGCCATTCAGCCAACAGAAATGATAGATGTTAAATCTAATTTTAAACACCCACAACTAAAGCGGGTCGGACAGCCGGAGGCGCGGCTGCAGCGATGCGATAACACCCTTCCCCACCTGAACCCGGACTGACAGGCCGATAAATACTACAACACGCTTGTTTTAAAAATGAGGCTAGAAGAACGGAGCCAGTGTTTAGACACGCGGGTCATTTTAGAGGCCAGAATGAGACACAAACAACTCAAGAACTTACTTTTAAGACTGAAGTCCCGTCACTTGATGGTCATATTGGCCACGCCCCTAGAAGTGCACTGGTAATTCACCTACGTAAAGCTTAGCTCACGCTAGCTATGTTTCCATTCAGAAAGTTGCACATTTAACTTATGCGCAAAACTGGAATACTGCATAAAACATTTGGGAATAAACACCGTTTCCATTGCAATGAACAAAGTTGTCACTTCCTGATAAAATGCCACTCAAGAACGGCCTGTGATTCGTGGCTATGTGGATGTGAAAGTAAGCATCTTTTAAAGTCCACTGTTCAAATCCAGTCCTCGGGGGAAATATGCACAAGGATGGGTTTGATAGTTAACATCTTGAATGGCCAGCGCAAGAAAAGATAAAACATTTCTATAGCACCTTTTACAAGCATTTACTTCAGTGACGTTCAAACAGGCGGCAAGGAACTCGACCGGAAGTTGAAGTCGGGTGGGGGCTGCCATCTTTTAGCAGAACTTCACTTGCGTTAGCATTCCCATTGACTCCCATTCATTTTGGCGTCACTTTTACAGTGAATAACTTTACATCTGAGGCGTTTAAAGACTCCGTTTGTCCATTATTTATTTCTAAAGATACAAGACAATGTATAAAGGGCTCCATTACCTTCTATGTTACATTACGGCCCCGTAGAAACAGTTTTTGTAAAAAAAAATAGGCTAACGATTGCATCATAACCACTCGGCTCTCTGTCGCATTACCGTACAGACAGGAGGAGAAGCTCGCAGGAAATTAACTTAATATGGCGTACTGGCGTTACATTTAAAAATACTATACAAAATAATTAATCAGAATACTTACTCCTGCTCACTCACGCCAAAGAACTCCCTGCTCAAGCTCGCCGTCTCTGCAAGATTAACGATGGCAGTTTGCACGCACAGCTACTAGAAGATTTACATCTGTCAGACAGGTTGCTGACGTCATCAAGCTTCGTTTGAGTCTGCACGTCAGAAACGGAAGTGCTAAAAATGGGCTTCAATTGTCTCAGTTGAGTTCCAATGGGGTCAACTAAAGGTGGCGTAACATCAGTGTTACTTCTTTGATGCATACGTTGATTTTTTTGCACGAGGTCGCCCTCTGGCCACCAGTATGAATGAAACAAGCAGTGTTTATAGCGCTCAATAATGGCCAATCCACCATATTTTGGGTAAAAAAAAATTACAAATAAATGTTAAGTAGACATATAATAATCAAGGCTTTTTCCAGTGTACAAAAGTTTAAATTAGTTTTTTTGTTGTTAATTTGTTGCAAAATACACTTTGATGTGTTGCATCACATGGCGAGCAAACGAAACACAATAAACACTGTCATCGCTTTCAGAGGTGGATTTTTGTGTTTGGGAACACAGTCATGTAAGACAGTAATTATATAGAAATAGGCCTACTTTTGGTTGAGCGACCAAAAGAACATTTAGATGTTGTGAATGAGATAAGTCCGCTGGTTAGTCGAGTTATTCTGTCCCAAAGTGCAGTCACATGACTTTTTTGATAAATGTGTTTCCATTGTAGTTCATGCAGATTTTTTCATTAAAAAAAAGTTTATGCAACTCAGATGTGCACATAAGTTTTTTTTAATGCGCATTTTTAGAATTGATGTGCATCTTGGCATTTCCATCCAGCCTTTTTGTTTATGGGATACTCCAAAAAGTGTATAAAAATAAATGGATGGAAACAGCTACTGTGTGACTTTGGCCATGATTTTTGATCTGAAATCTGGTTTGACATGTTCACCAACAGCCGATTAATGTCAGTTGCGATCAAATTTATCCTCCGCCGAAATTCTGGCAGTGTGACTTCTTCGACGAATTAATGCTAGAGATGTCTTCGAACCCCATAAACCTCGGCGCTCCTGTCCTCATATATTCATATGTTGCCTTTGCTAAGTAAACACCAGTTGCGCCGCTGTTTTTAGGTGGTTGTTTAGTGCTACTTACACTATTCTTCAGGATGTTGACTCAATCATCATCCACACTTATCTCAATGTGCTGCAGAATTCAAAAACATACTTTTGGGAATTGCAATGAGCAAGTTTTTGCAGATTACTAGGATTTTGGTTGACTAAGACACAACACAGCAGATTACCACACAACATACAGACATTTATAGTTTCTGTGCATCAGTGCATGAATATTTTTTGAGATCAGCTGTGTGTTGGTCTGCTGTGGTCATTTGATTATTTTCAGGGGTATTTTATATAATAGAAAACAGGATTTTGCTTGATGTTTTGAAATAAGAGTTCAGTAGTCTTCTACTGAAAAGTCAACTGCAAAATAGCTGATGATTGTACAATTACATATTCATGAGCTTATTAACATATGGCCGCCCACATTACAGAATCATAAACAATATTTAATTGTCAGAGAGATGGGCATGAAAAACTGAATTACACAAAGAAACCTTCACTAACATCTATAAGAGGACTTCATGTGTTTGTCTTTTATTTCACCCTTTGATTTTTGCAGGGTAATGCAGCAAAGTCATGCTCACGTTCAGGACAAACACATTAGAAAGAACGATACTGAGCTTCGCTGCCAGCTCGTCTATTCATCTCCTCCATCAATCAGACTTCAGCCGCCGTCTCTCTCCATCCGTGAGTGATGAATCAAACCTTCAGAAACCTACATGCATAGAGAAAAAGACAGTAATTCAAGCACATCAACAGAAAGATGGTGTCGGAGTGACCTGACAAAATAAATGCTGATAACTGTAAAAGTTGATTTTGATTGCTTCTATTGTCTTCATCTGTAAGTCGCTTTGGATAAAAGCTTCTGCTAAATGAATAAATGTAAATGTAAATTACTTGTTGATTTATTTCATAAAATAAAATGTCAAATTATGTGAAAAAAAAAATGTATTATTGAGATGGAATTCTGACAAAATACTGAAATTATTACATTGGAAGTCAACACTGACATTAATTCTAATTATGAAATTATGAGAAAAAATATAAAATTTAGATTTAAAATGATAGATTGAGATCAAAAAGTCCAAGTTATTATATACTTATTATAAAAGCCCAATTTAAAATATGATTAAAATCATAATTATGGCAAAAACAAAAAAAATTTTAGATGAAAAGTCTAAATTCTAAAATATGTAAAAGTTGCAATAGAAAATGTAAAAACTATGAGAAAAGTGTTAAAAATGTAAAACTATTACATAGGAAGTGAAAATTCTGATTGTAAAGTCACACTTATGACAAAACATATGTTATGTAATATATAATGTACTATAATAATAATGATAAAAAGACAAAATTATGAGACTAAATAGTCCTAATAATTAAATACTAAATAAAATGACAACATGTGAAGTCATGATTATGACCAAAAAGATAAAATTGTTGGATAGAAAGTCTAAAATTATGGCATGTTAAGTCTTAGTTATTAAATAAAATGTAAAAAATGATGAGAAAAGGGTCACAAAATGAGAATAAAAAAAAACTAACAATTATTACATTTGGAAAAATTGACAAAAAAATCTACTTTTTAAGAAAAAGTCTATATTAAAAAATATAGTTAATTTTTATAAAATAAAATTATAATTTAAAAAAAAATTGACAAAGTCGTGATCATAACAAAAAGTCTAAATTAGATAAGTTTAAATGATGACAAACTAAGTTCAACTATGATACTCTCATGAGAAAGGCGATTGATTCTTTTCATTGAAATATGGAAATGAAGCAAGAATAAATCAAAGACAATGATTGCTGTAAATATGACTGCAGGCTGTATAGTTAGATTCAGTCAGACTGAACTTTTCTCTGTTGTTCAGATACTGTCATGTTTTACAGAAAATGTGTTTTTATAACGATGACAAAAACAGCATTGTTAAAAATACAAATCTTTTTGGGTTAAAGATCAGAGCAAAAATGTTTAATAACAGCCTTAACTAGCAAATATAATTTCACCTCACAATTCATAAATCACTGCGTATCCTGTTAATTATTTGAGCTGCAAGATATAATTGGAGGAACGGACCACAAACAGCAGGCTTTCCTGAGAACAACCCAAGCAACAAATGAGCATTTCAACATCAACTTTGATATTTATTCTCTCTCTCTTTTCCATTTCCACCGGTTTAGAAAACTTGGCAGAAAATTAAGCCTTATTTTTCTCTGACGGAGACGCACTCAGCGTGAAATTAAAGGCAGAGAGTTCTGGCTCTAATAGAAATGTGTTCCTCATCCGAGGTCGCAGCTCATCACATTACATGTAGTTTTCCTCACAAGAAAAGACACGAGTCACTGTTCATTCTCAAAGAGGAACCGACCCAACTCACTCAGGTCCTTGGGTATTTTTGCAACCTACTGCAGTTAATACTAGAAGTCAACCTGAATTCACATGCTTTTCCTGCATTGTGAAGGAATTATCAATGCATAGTAATATAACAAGACAACACGTTTGTAATCTTTCATCAAAATAACCTCTTTTTTAGAGGCTTCACCTCTAAAATCACTTCTAGCTGATGTCTATAAGGCCATTTCTGCCATATAAGAAAACAATTATGTTTTGGTTAATGATAGTTATGAAATAAAACGGCAAAAACATTAAGACATTAAATCTAAATATGGCATACTTTATCATTTTAAGAATACAAAGTTACACAAATCAGAATTAGATAAATGGAAAAGGTGTTAATTATGTCATAAAGGAAATTGTGAGTCATATTTAGTCGTAATTATGAAAAAAAAGCAACAATTATGACAAGGTTTTTAAAAAGATAAAACACCAAATTATGTTGTAAGTAAAAAAGCCATGAAAAGTCAAAATGATGTGATTATAAAAAATGTATTACAACATATTAAATCATAATTGTAAGATAAACTGAATTATAGCACTCTAATTCATAACCTTAAGACAATTATGAGTTAAAAAGTTTAAATTGAGATTATGGCAAAGCAAATGTACATTAAAATGCATAATTATGAGTTTAAAAGTAAAAATTATGACATAAAAAGTAATATCAAAATTATGACAAAGTAAAGAAATATATATATGTATATAAATATATTAACTTGATGTTTTAAATGTACAAATTATAACTAAATCAAAATTATGACATGCTAAATCATAATTGAGGTAAAAAGTCAAAATTATAGCACACTTCTTCGTAATTATAATTAAGTCAAGAACATGTTGAGTTGACATTATTAGATAAAATCAAAACTAACTTGAGCCAAAAATTGTCATAAAAGTTTCAATTATGACACTAATTCATAATTACGAGAAAGTGGTAACATTATAATGTATTATAAAATATGAATCGACTTTTTATCTCATAATTAAGAATTTTATCTCATAATTATAGTTTACAAATCCTGCGTTTTTTTATTTAGCAGAAATGGGACTCTCTTCCGATAATGTATTTATATATAATATATATACATACATTGTAGGCTTTTATACTTATGTTTGATACTCTTTTACCTTCTGTTCTTTAATATTTTGAATTGTTTTAGCATTATTTTTAGTTTTTCATTTAAATGTTACGTTTTTGTCATTTTTAGTTTTTTTTTTTCTTAAATGTGTTTAGTATTTATTCAGTTTTAGCTTTTAGTTTTGGATCTGATAGTTGTTTTAATACTATAATTCATTGCTTCTGTTGACCACATCTGTAAGTTGCTTTGGATGAAAGCGTCTGATAAATGACTGAATATAAATATATATATATAGTGTGTTGTGTGGAGCTGTGCGGTAATCACTGAGCGCTCGTGACGTTGTGTCCTCTCTGAGAGACTGAGGCCGAGCACACAGATTTAATTAAACACACTGTCAGGCTGTAGTTCCTCTTCAGCTAGTCTTCTGTCAGCGCAGTGACCGTTCAACCTTTCCCACAAACACAGGCCTGTTCCTGTCCATTTATTTCCCTTCATTCCTTAAAGCCAGAAGAAACATCGCAGGTGTCAGTCACCGTTGTTGCAGCGTATTGTTCTATCGTTCTCATAAAACACCCGTTTCTTGCTGGAGACCGCGGCGCAGTGGGGAAACCGCGACAACCGTGATGCACAATGCACTTTAAACCAGTCACAGGTCACGATGCTGTGAGAATAACGATGACATCTGCCCTCTGTGCGCTTAAAGATAGTGTCTGAAGATGAGAAAAAGTGTCTGAAGCACAAGAGGCTCCAACGTCAAGAGCAGAAAAACCTGAAATCAACTACACTGATAACAAACTTCTCCAAGAAGACATTTAAACATATTTTATTCTCGAGAAAATAGTATTAGCTCAATTAAAACATTAGAAGACAATGAAACGTCTCATTTGTGAAAGAAAAATATGCACGTGCATGTACATTGACTCAAATGCAGGACATTTAATGCAGAAAATGTGCATGTTATGCAAAGTATGTGCTGCAGAACAGTGCTGTTGTTCGTTTAAACTGAAACTATTCAAAATTGTTTTAGTTAATTGAAATAAAGTAATTGGTTTTCACGTCAGCCATGCACATTTGTGCTAATGTTCCCATATTTAATGTGCATAAGATAGAAAAAAATTGAATGTACTTTTCAAGCTTAAATGAAATTGTAAGGAGTGAAAAGTACTGTTTTTTTTCCTTCAGAAATGCAATCAAGAAAAAAGTACAAATTACTCAAGTATTCAAGTATCAAATATGAATTTTAGATTATGAAAATTTATAGTGACACGTACACATAACATACAATATTACAGTGATCCTTAAACCTACAACTAACTATAATTACCCAACTAAAGCCGTTTTACATACTTCTACTCTCCAATCAGATCCAACTCATAAATGTGTGTGTGTGTGTGTGTCTGTGTTTGTGTGTGTGTGTTTGTGTGAGTGTGTGTGTTTGTGTGTGTGTGTGTGTGTGTGTGTGTGTGTGAGTGTGTGTGTGTGTGTGTGTGTGTGTGTGTCTGTGTTTGTGTGAGTTAGTGTGTGTGTGTGTTTGTGTGATTGTGTGTGTGAGTTAGTGTTTGTGTGAGTGTGTGTGTGTGTGTGTGTGTTTGTGTGAGTGTGTGTGTTTGTGTGTGTGTGTGTGTGTGTGTGTGTGTGTGTGTGTCTTTGTTTGTGTGAGTGTGTGTGTGAGTGAGTGTGTGTGAGTGTGTTTGCGTGAGTGTGTGTGTGTTTGTGTCAGTGTGTGTGAGTTAGTGTTTGTGTGTGTGTGTGTGTGTGTGTGTGTATAATGACATGGGTATGACACAGGTATTACAAGGAGAGGGTGACTTATGAGGACATAACCCATTTTTCAAAACGCTTATAAATCATACAGAATGAGTTTTTTGAGAAAGTAAAAATGCAGAAAGTTTCCTGTGAGGGTTAGGTGTAGGGTTGGTGAAGGGCCATAGAATATACAGTTTGTACAGAATAAAAACCATTACACCTATGGGATGAACACACTTTTCACAAAATCAAACGTGTGTGTGTGTGTGTGTGTGTGTGTGTGTGATGTTAGGGCGTCCCGCAGCGGCTCTGTTCATCTCATCCCATTAACTCCAGTCTCTGGTGCTCTCAGGTGCTTCCTCCTCACCAGCGGATCTAACGCGTCTCTATCTGCAGACAAACAGACAAGAGCTTCATTCACAACCAACGCTCGGCTCTCACACACAAGGAAGCTTAATAAAGTTAAAAAAGCAATAAGCTGCTCTCATACTATATTGCTTTTATAAAACACGACATCTGCAATATAATAACAAACTCAGATGATAAATATGTTCTTCTATTCTTTAAAGGAATCACAGTTAACATTTCTTCAGACAAGTAATGCAGTTCAGTTGTTTTTTGACTTGGTTCTTGTGCACTGAAACTTTTCATTGTTTGGATCACGGCTAGTTTTGTGTTTGCTTATCAGTTTTACAATTGAAGAAGTATTATTTCGCAAGTATGATGAACAGTGATAAATGGGTGGACGCTGAAGTGAAGGCATTTGTAACAAATGTAGTACTGCCAGTTGTCTTTGGAGATTCCTTCTTTCAATCACTTTACGACTTTACTTTTACATTCCATGTCGACTATTGTGAGACCCGTGAGACACAAGAAAAAAACACTGCTCTGTTGTTAACATTGTTGAATGGCATGCACAAATGACATCGCTGCCAACTGGCTTACGTCACTCCCTAGTAGAAACTGTTGGTGTAAATGCAACCTTTTAAATGGTACTGGGAAATAGTATCCACAAATCATCCCAGTACTTTAGTACTGTACATTTAGTTCTGGAAATAAAGCGGTGCAAGAGGCCCTAAAGACAAGAGAGCAAGGGGAACTATAAATAAGGTGGAATGCACATGAGGTACAGGTGAGCACAATTAGACAAGCAAGGACTAGACACTGGCTAACAAGGGGGTGCGGTAATTGAAAACAAGGGGGCAGGACAAGAGGAGCACATGGCCAACATGGCCAACAAAGACAGAGTCATGTGCTCAGACACAAGACAAACAAAGACACGTTAAACAAATACAGAACAGACATCTGATTCTATCTTAAAAATAACAAATAAAATCATGTCAGGTTTCATTCCCAAATGCCGCAGTAAGATCTAACAGAAGTAAAACACAGGTTCCAGAATCAGTGCCTCACAGGATGTCATTAGAAACCCTCAAAAGAGCAGGCTCTGTGGTCTGCTCCAAAATCATCTAATAGAGAATGTTTTCCTGTACGCTTTGTAGGTGTAACACTAAACTCAATCGGTGCAACTCACAGATGTGTGTGCATATCTGCTATTATAAACAAAACTCCCCAAAACCGCTGTGCTCCTTTTTTGACAATGCACTTTCACTATGTATAAATGCATAATGTGGCACATGATTTGAGATGCAACTCCTGTGTTAATTGGACACATGCGCATGACCTTTCAATATGATTAATAAACAATATGACACATTTGGAGCTCATCAGAAGATATTTGACGTTTAACGTGCAGCCATGAGAAACAGGATTTTGGACAAATGAGATTTCACAACAGCTGCTACCCAGCATGACTCCTGTCGTCCTGTCGTTCATTGCTTGTAACAGAGGGAACTGAATTTACAGTTTTTCACGTTACATTGCATTACAGTCTCTCATGGCTCATTGCTTTATTATGCAATAGTTCCATTTGTTCATTTTAACTTTTTGGCTCAAAAAAAAAAAATTCATTAGATTCTCGTCAGCTCTGCAAACACGGATGAACAGAATCCAGCCGAGATGAATGTTGTTTCTGACAGAACTAAATGACTGTAATGTGACTAGATACAAATGGTTGAGGCTGGCCGGCGGCGTTTATAATGGGATATTGAGTCCAGTATTGACCTGTTAATAATGGCGATGAATGGGGTCACGATAGACACATTATTGCTGTCAGGAAGATCTAATTAACACACTTCTGAGCGCAAGCAAAGCATGCAGATATACTGGGGGAAATGAATGCAAGATATTGTAGAGCATTTCAGTTAAACAGTGGATACCGTTGTGCTTTTGGAGCACATTTGTTACTTTAAAAAATTCTATCAGTCAAATAATCTTTTCAAGTATTAAGAAATTGAGTTGTTCCATCCAAATGAATACTTTTTAATTATACGTTGCAAAAGGTAACAATATTTGCAAATTTACAGCTCAATTTAACATTAAGTCGTGTGCCCAAGGTTGTCAAACTACAAAGTGCCAGGGAATTTATTGCTGATATTTTCCCCTTTTTTACTCTTTGTATGTTATCTACTTATGTTATTTGTTTTTTTGTTATTTACCTTCTATTATTTTGTTTGTTTATGTTTTAGCTTCATGCAATTTTATTTTTCTGTAACTTTTTATTTTTATTTAAAAATTTTTTTTAACTTTTTGTTCCATTTTGTTGTTCTGCTGTTTTTTTTATCCTATTCAAATGATATATTTTATGCAACTTAATTTTGTTATTTCACTGTTTTTGTAAAATTTTTATTTTTTTGTTCATTACTTTCATTTGATTTTATGTACTTTTATTGTATTTTATTTTATTGAAATGTAATTTATTTTTTAATCTATATCAATTTTATTTGCATTAAATTATTTCCCTTTATAGTTCCATGTTATACTTTTGATGTATTTTTTATTTAACTGTACCAATTTATTTTATGTTTGTTTATATTCATTTAGTTTTATTTGATATTTTATTCTCTTCTCCTCTGGACCCGTTTCTCACTTTCATTCCTGTCGCAGTGTGAAATATGCCACTTTCCCCTATAGTGAGGCATTAGACATCAAGAAAGGAAAAACGTGTCACCTATAAACTACGTGCCTGGATTGCTGAGGTTAGGATTCTGCGGCATGTCTGAATTCCCATCAGATAGGCTACTCAAGTCTGTTAATGCCTCACTCCAGAACAAAGTTTGGAGCCTTCAGCTTCACTATGACGGATCTCAGAAGCTCTGGAAAAGTAAAGGAGGCCTTAATAATTTATGATAGTCTGAGCTTTTCAAAGCATTCGAGCGAGTCGTGATTCCCCTGACATTTAATTTGTCTGAAAATCAGCGAGCGTGCAAGTCTGATTATCTCGACGAGCACCACCTCTCCACAAATCTGTGCTTTCACCATCACTGAACGTCTGAAACACTGTCAATATCACAAACCAGTGCGTAACCATCAGAAAATAATGACGCATCTGATCAGGATCAGGCTGTATTTGCATCTGACGGTCCTGATGACTTGTTCTTTCATGTTGTTAAACTGCATAATTCAGAAAAACGATTTAATCACTGTATTACCAGAACAATAGCCATGCATGATAAAAAACATTAACAACAGTGTGTTCTAAGTAAGTATTTGGATGCATTTAAATGGCATTTCATACATGCATGTAAACAAAATACCATAGTATTTTTTTTAAGAAACATTGAATTCAATTGCAAATGCATCTATATATGTGAAAGAGACACATTCCAATAGCACTGCATTTTGGATGTGCAGGTGAGATAATTAATTTTGTATTGATATATATATACTTCTGCTGGATCATTTAACAGCATCCTCTGATTTAGCGTGAGTGCAGGAGAGTAAAAATGATTTGTGTAGTCTGTCAGGGAACCTAAAGTATGAAATATATGTTATAGTTCTCATTATTTAAGGTTCTACCTTGAGCAGATATAAGCTGCGGATGATATATGCATCTTTGTCGAATGATACGAGGGTCGTTTAGAAAGCATTTGATTGTAAATGAGTCATGAAATGGAAATTGTGGTGTTTAATGTAGAGTAAAGGAGGTGGGTGTGTGTTCAACTTTTATCTGAGACTGAATGACATTGAGAAGCTTCATGTGATGCCAAAGCAGCACGTGTCTCAATAGCGCCTCCAAGCGGTCACGTGCTGTAATTGAGTCAATAGAGAGCTCCAAAGGTGAGATGACTTCATGTAGATTCACGTCACAACGTTCACTTGTGGATACTTAAAAAAATAGGGGAAATAAGTTGTAGAGAAACTAAGAAAAAAACACTAAAAACACCACATTTATTAAACCCAAGGAGCACAAATTCTGCAAAAAAAAAAACAAAAAAACACATATGAGGTGGGAGATCAAATGAGGAATCTACCATACCGCAGAGATGAAGAAAGGATTTAAGCGATGGTCTGCAAGGTTAACCAGACTCTGATGTGATCTGATCACCTCAGAGAAACCCAGAACTGAACATCTGCAAGAGCAGCTGTGGTCAGTGAAGGGTTAATCGTGTTCTGATTGGTGGAGGAGGATGAGTGGGCGGAGTCTAGAGTGAGAGAGCGTCACTGTTTTTTTCTTCATTGCTGATAAAAAGAGTCGAGAACAGGACTACAATTAATCTAAATGTTGAAGATCAACTAAATGAACATGAAACCAACACAGCACTCATATGATGATGTCATGTCAGTGGCTGTGATTATTAGATGTGGTAATAATGTGGTGATGTGATAATGTGATGTTGTGGTGATATAGTGGTCATGAAGTTGATGGTGATGAAAGTAGTGTTGTTAATAATGTGATGATGGTAATGTCAGTGGCTGTGATTATATGATGGTGATTATGAGTTGGTGAGGAGGTCATGGTGGTAATTAGGTTGAAGGTGATTATGATGAAGCAGCTTGTGAATGTTACACCATCACACAGCATGTTTGTGCCAAAAACTGTGTGCATAAAGGTAACCTTCCTCTCCTCTTCTTTACACCCTGCTGCAGCTACATCCAGAGAGAGAGTGAGAGAGAAAGAGAGAGAGAGTGTGTGTGTGTGTGTGTGTGTGTGAGAGAGAGAGAGAGAGAGAGAGAGAGAGAGAGAGAGAGAGTGTGTGTGTGTGTGAGAGAGAGAGAGAGAGAGAGAGAGAGTGTGTGTGTGTGTGTGTGAGAGAGAGAGAGCTTCAGTCTCACCTCTGCAGGACTTCAGTGTCTAGTGACTCCAGGTCAGAGGTCAGATGTATGCATCACAGAATGAATGTTTTTCTCAAACATGATTTATAAGCAAATGTGAGCACAGACCGTGCATTTACAAATGGTTTGTGTCACAGTCTGAGGGTGACCCAACTTCAGGGTAAGGCTAAAAGTAGCCTAACATTAGGTTAATTATTAAGTAGGTGACATAGAGGGAGGCAGCCGACAGACCAGGATCTTGTCTTCACGACAACAATATCTATACTTCATGTTGAGCATAAATACTGATAAAGGACACCGTCAACAGTATTGACGGCAAAATAGACTATGTTTGACAGGTGCAATATTTGAAAATTGAAAATTATTAATTTATTTTTTTAAATTACATTTATATCTGAACATATGTCAGAGTTCGGAGTGGGTTCGTGAATAATTTGAGTCAGTTCAGGAGTTCGGAGCGGGATCGCGAATCATTGAGTCAGTTTGGGAGTTCGGAGCAGGATCGCGAATCATTGAGTCAGTTCGGGGATCGCGAATCATTTGAATCAGTTATGGGGATCGCGAATCATTTGAGTCAGTTTGGGAGTTCGAAGCGGGATCGCGAATCATTTGAGTCAGTTCGGGAGTTCGGAGCGGGTTCGGGAATCATTTGAGTCATTTTGGGGATCGCAAATCATTTGAGTCAGTTCGGGAGTTCGGAGCGGGATGGCGAATCATTTGAGTCAGTTATGGGGATCGCGAATCATTTGAATCAGTTCGGGAGTTCGTAGCGGGATCGCGAATCATTTGAGTCAGTTCGGGAGTTCGGAGCGGGTTCGGGAATCATTTGAGTCATTTTGGGGATCGCAAATCATTTGAGTCAGTTCGGGAGTTCGGAGCGGGATCGCGAATCATTTGAGTCAGTTATGGGGATCGCGAATCATTTGAATCAGTTCGGGAGTTCGTAGCGGGATCGCGAATAATTTGAGTCAGTTATGGGGATCGCGAATCATTTGAGTCAGTTTGGGAGTTCGAAGCGGGATCGCGAATCATTTGAGTCAGTTCGGGAGTTCGGAGCGGGTTCGGGAATCATTTGAGTCATTTTGGGGATCGCAAATCATTTGAGTCAGTTCGGGAGTTCAAAGCGGGTTCGCGAATCATTTGAGTCAGTTCGGGGATCGCGATTCATTTGAATCAGTTCGGGAGTTCGGAACGGGATCGCGAATCACGAAATATTCGCGCTCGTAAATTTTCAAATTGGACATAACCTTTAATTCGTTACTGCCAACTGGGGTGGCAAGGCTTTCTTTCGCCCCTGCATACAGGCATCTGCACTTTTTGTGCACTCAAAACAGCGATGACGACTCATCTGATTGGCTATTGCATTCATAAACTCAACAGAATTGCATGTGTTTGGTTAAAATTCTTAACGCTGTAAAATGCAAACAGAACAATACTGCAACAGGAGCGTATTTAAATATAATGCCGCAATTGACACTTGCATTTCATTTTCACTCTATTAAATTATGTGAATTAGTTTAAATGTGTCAGCAGCGCCATGCAGATACATATTTTATTCATTTACTCTTTGATCTGAAAGAAAACAACGTTTCTGCATGTTGCTGCATACATTATTTACATTAAATGACAATTTTCGTTTTTGGGTGAACTATTAACTTTAAACTCGTACATAAGCAGATCTGTAAAGGTGAAAACCGGATTCCCTGAGTCCACATAACCATAAAAATGCAAATGAGCTTTTAGCCGGCACAGAGAAATTAGCATCGATGTTTATTAATCTTTCAGATCAGTTATAATGAGGGTAATTATTTGTGTCTGCAGGTTAATCATTCGCTGATTAAATCAACCTGACTCTGGTTCTGTTGGGTTTTGAGGACATGCTTTCACCATATTCTCCTCCTGTATAAAAGTTGCTCGTTTTTGATCACTCAACACAAAAATGTGGCATTTGTTGCATGTACACACACAAATTACTATACTAAAGTACCATAATATTTGAAGCACCATGGTGGTATTGCCATCAGATAAAGTTTTAATACGCGCGCCATCTGCTGGTCACCAATATGTTTACAGAACTAAAATTAAGTTTTGAGGTTTATTTTTTTATATATATACAAAATTATTTTTTTTTAGATTAAGCTTTGTACAAAAAATGTTGTCGAATATTATTGACCTAAAATACTGACATTAAATTCAATTATTTATTTTTTTTAAATGTCAGGTAGGTTTATCTACATGCAAACACAACAAATTATTTTAAAATGATGTAAACCATTAGAATAAACCTTAAAGATATTATATAAACAACTAAGAGCACTTACAGCATCGCATCAGATGTCAAGACAATCACAAGTGATTTTAGGAAGTCAAAAGCTTTATGTTGTCAGAACAAAGACAATCCATTAATCTGTGATCGACAGGTAATAATCTAAAATATAGACGTATCACATCACAAATATCATCCCTTCTGCTAAAACAATGAATCAGTGCTTGAAAACAATAACCTTTAAATCTTGAACTTCAAAACTTAAACTAAAAACACTGCTGCGAATGGAATTTAAAGCCATAATTCAAGGCAATTTAAATTGACTTTAGATCCAAATCTGATTTTATTTGCACTTAATTTTAATATTACACGAGTTTACCGTGCTTCCACTTTTTAAAGTGGCTTATAAAGTAAAGTCAAACAGGAAAACTAAATATGCAACAAAAAAAAAAAGCCCTATTAGAAAAAATATTTCTATTATACAACCAGATAAACAAATCACACTTGATCCAGTCATGAGAATTGTCCCAGACAACTCCACCTCAAACACAAGAAAAACAAAACTACACACACATCAAATCAAACACACACATGCACATTTACGATCTGGTCTCTATCCAAAAAACACACTCAACTAAACAACAAAAGCTGCCTGTAGAGAACAGAATAAGGCAAAACCAGGGCAAATCTACACACAGAAGGCCAATTTGCATTAAATTACACATTTTAAAAGATGAAGAGCTTATCAAAGTGTCATTAAACTTCAGATCCCTTTAAAATCAAACCTATCAAATGCATTTAAATATCCCACGACACTGACATTATATCATTATAATCCTTTCATGTGACTATATATATACCTCGTCCTGTAGCTAAACGCAGGGGAATTATGACTATAAAACACTCAAAAGCTATAAATCAATCCCAATTCAAACTCCAGTAGGGAGATATAGAAATACAAGACATTATTTTGTATCCCAGGACTCATTAAAAGGGCTAGAAATCACAGAAAAGGCAGAAGGAATAAACTAAATGAAAATACATATAGTGCTTTTTTTAAATATTAATAGTAATATTTAAGATGAGGCTGGAAATTATATGAATATTTACACACATGCACAGAAAAAAAAAAGTCAAGTGTATTTTTAGGGGACTAAATCTAGTAATTGGGCATTTACTGTACTAGGATCAGATATTAATTATAATAAATACAGAACGTCTCGTGTAACAGCGATAAAAACACAAACCTATGTACACTATGCTTTAAAAGCCAATGCCAGAGAATCGGTGACATGATGAACATCTGCACGGAACGTGTGAGTATAATTGTGATTAGAAATTAAACGATATTATGACTTATTTGAAGTTCACTTGCTGTAAATCCTCTTTAAGATGGATTGATTATCGTGCAGCATGCATAACCAACCTATGCAACATAACCAGACCCTAAATACGTACGGTAACTAATACGTTATCGCTCACCTGAAATACTCTACGACTCTCCTGAGAAACACAGTCCATAAAACCTGTCAGTTTATATTCAAACCACTATCCAGTACGATTTCAACATCCTAAAACCGTCACGACGATATTTGATTTACAATAAATGCAAAAAAAAAAAAAAGATTTAAGAAAGTTCACCAAAAATTTATATTTGCTGGAAATTTGCTCATCTTCAGACCATCCGAGATGTAGATGAGTTTGTGTCTTCATCAGATTTGGAGAAATGTAGCATTGTATAATTTGCTCGCCAATGAATGTGAATGGGTGCCGTCAGAATGAGAGTCCAAACAGCTGATAAAAACATAACAATCCACAAGTAATCCAGTCCATCAGTTAATGTCTTGAGAAGAGGAAAGCTAAATTTGTAGGGATAAAAAAATGCATCATTAAGATGTTTTCAATTTAATATTGCTTTTTCCAGTGAAAAAGTGAGAACTCAAGAGTAGAGATCAAGCACCATTTACAAACCAAAAGTCAAAAACAGTTAACGTCTTAATGATAGATTTGTTTTACATGCACTTTTGTCTTCTCCAGATGTGAACTGATTGTGGATTATTGTGATGTTTTTATCAGCTGTTTGGAATCTCGTTCTGACGGCACCCATTCACATCCATTGGTGATTAAGTGATGCAATGCTACTTTTCTCCAAATCTGATGATGAAACAAACTCATCTACATCTTGCATGACCTGAGGGTGAGAACATTTTCAGTAAATTGTAATTTTTGTGTAAACTATTCCTTTAAAGGTGACTTATTAATATTAATAAATTAAATGGCGCTGTTCAGAGCGAATTGAAAAGCGAAGTGGAATCAGTTTCCTGTTCACACTGGGAAACGAATGCTGGAATCCGTCTGTCAGAACTCCAGATGGCCGAGGTCGCTGAAGTCGCAGTCGAACAGCTCGCTGACGCCTTCGTGATCCTCCAGGCCGAAGTGATAGTCCTGGCTGTGTGGCGGAGACAGGGAGATAAAAGCGTCCAGCGGGAGGCCGATGGCGTCCGTCTCACCGCCCCGCTCCAGAGCGAAGTCAGAGGAATCCAAAGGAGACAAATTGAAATCTGGCATCTCGCAAATGCCTGAAAATGGATCCGAGTCCAGATATGACTCTGAAACAGAGAACAAAAATGATTTGATTTATTAGGTCTACTACAGAATGACATACAAAAGGTAATTTAATACAAAAAGTAACACGTAAACAATCAGAGCAAGAATTACCAATTATTAATAGCACATTTGTATAATTATAAGGGGTCATGAACTGAGAAACCAAAATTTCCTTGATCTTTTGACATTAGTGAACTCAAAACTTAAACATCTGCAAAACGTCTGACTAACGTCTGCAATTGATATAATAGTGTACATAATGTACAGTGCTGGCGGTTTGGCCCCGCCCACTGATTCTACAGCGCTGCCTGTTTGGCCCCGCCCACTGCAGCCGCTTGCTGTCTGGGGCGGAGTTGAAAACAGACACGCCAAGCCAGACACCTTCTGCTCCTGTTAGTGACACTCACACGGTGTTCGCATACTTTATCACAGATGAAGTGAATTAAATGCAATATTTGTCAAATACACAGACATTTCAGAATTTTTTTTATACAAGTATACTGCTTAATACAGTGCCATCTTTTCTGCCTGTTTTGCCCTGCCCACTGATTATAAATTGCTGCCTGTTTAGCCCCGCCCACTGATCATTTGCGGCTGCCTGTTTAGCCCCGCCCACTCTTTATATGTTGCTGCCTGTTTAGCCCCTCCCACTGATTCTACATAACTGCATGTTTAGCCCCACCCACTGACTCACACATCTAGTGTTGAGAAAGGTGATTTATATTTAGATTTGTATTTAAAATGTACACTAAGATTTCATGTTAAAATTACTATATTAGATTTATGTTTAAAATTCTCAAATTATGGTATTTGTTGTGATAAAGTGTCAAGACAATGATTTTAGTCAATTGGATGGGATTAGCATTACCTGAAGTCACTTCTCCAGACCTTTATACAGAAGCTAATAGTCGTCATAATCACATGCTAACCTGAGTCTGCACCTAGAGGCAAAGGGGAGGAACTGGGGAGAGTTGATGATGTCACTTCCTGCGAGATGCGATCAGAATGCGGGGGGCTCTGATTGGACGATTTCGCTGGACTACAATCAGTGACTGGACTACAGACCCCAGAACTGTCCTCGGGACACAGAAACACGTCGATCGGGCCTTTGGAGCTCTTGAGTGAAATCTGGTAACCCTGTAATTCAGACAACATTTAAAGGGACAAGAACACTTTACAAGTGTGTGTGTGTGTGTGTGTGTGTTCTCTCACCTCGCTGGGTTCAGAGACCTGCATCTTCGTCTCCGGCGGAGCTCGAATCACCATGATGATCTGATCCGGTGGCTTCACCGTGTTACGCAGGTCCTGACATCGAACGTATCCCAGCGTGACTTCCCGTTAAAGACCACAACATCCACAGATTCACATGTTAGTCGACTTAAGCTGCCAGGATCAAGTTCAGCCTCAAACCACTCAGATATACACCCAAATATGAAGAAAGACTAAAATAAAGAGCTCAAGAACATCTATTTACATGTACACAATGAGAAAAATATGCATCAAGTATTTAGGAAAAAAAATATTTAAAATTTTATACACTGATACATTTAAATCTTAACTATAATTTTAATCTAAAATAAAGAGCTAAAGGAGATTTTGGGAAGATCATGCTCTCTTTATATATACACACACACATGCATAAATAAAAGTAGAATGCATTTAGGAAAATATATTAAATATTTCGTATTATTACAGTTAAATCTTAAGTATAACCTTTTATTTTATTCTAACACATAAGAGCTTAAGTAATACATAAGCTTACCTGTATTTTTTATAGTAAGCATTACAATTTAGGTCTAATTTATTGCACATACCTTCATCTTAATTATTTTTGTTTTCAATTCTTATCTTTATTTTAATTTGTTTTATTTACGTATATTTTTTAGTACTGTCAAATGATTAATTGCATCCAAAATAAAAGCTTTTGTTTCCATAATATGTATGTGTTTGTGTATATTTATTATGGATATATAAATACACACACATACAGTATATATTTATATTCATAAAATGCATATAATAAAAAATATGAAATATATAAACGTAAAATTTTTCTGAAATATATACATGCATGTGTATTTATATATACTTATAATATAAAAACATACATTATGTTAACAAACTTTTATTTGAAAGTGATTATCACGATTAATCATTTGACAGCAGAAATATTTATTTAATTTCTTTGTGAGTGAATGTGAAGTCAGAGGCAATATTTGTTTGAATCTTGCCTCTCTACCTACATGTAAACACAGATTTAACAAAAATTTGTGCATTTTTAAGCTGCTACATTTTAGTCTAAAAGAGCTAAAGACATTGAGAAGAACCCTCTCCTCACACACACACACACACACACACTGAGATGAAGGATATTTCTTGTTGTGTGTGTCCTCTGTGAGGAGCCGTAGCTGTAAGCTGCATTTGTTAATGAGCTCGTCGAGTTTCTCCTCGGCCTCCGTCAGCTCAGACACCTCCCTCTGCAGCGTCTGAAACCTGGCCATGGACGCCCCGTCGATACGGTTCCCCCTGAACACAAGAAACGTGACACACCGCAGATAAACAACTGCACAGATTTCCCGAACCAATCAGTGAAGCTCATGATGAACGCACAGCCACTGAATGTTGTTCTTGGACTTCTTGGAGATCAGGTGGATGCCCTCCAGGACGTTGGTGATGTCGTAGATGCGCCGTTTCTGGACGTCCAGCACCTGAGAGGCCCAGTTGAGGTCGACCACGCCGTCCGGAGACTGAGCCAGGAGATCCAGGAAGCGCTTGGTGGTCAGATTCAGAGACGTGTCGTAGCGGGACTTCTCCGTTGACACTTTATGCACTGAAACCAGAGGATTTCATGTGGAAAACTGTTATATACTGCAATGCAGGAGTGCATCGAATGAACGCTTTAATTCAGCAAGGATGCATTAAAGAGTTAATTCACCCAAAAATGAACATTAGCTCTTATTTTATAAAGCATTCTAGATGTACACGACTGGAGGAATGATACTGAAAATTCAGTTTCAATCAAAGGAATAAATTACATCTTACATTATATTCACACAGAAAACTTTTTTTTTTTAATACCAAAAACATTGTACAATTTTACAAAGAGAAATTGATTTTAAAAAAGCAACCTAGGTGAGTATAAGAGATCTTTTTTTTAAATAAATAAATCTTACCAACACCAAACTTCTGAACACCATTATTATTCCTCTCTGATTGATATTTCCAGTTTTTCTTGACTACATAAGGAAACATTCATACCTCTGGGAGGCGCGGGTGTGGCTGGAGGTGCTGGTCCATGTGAAGCAGGTCGGGACGTGCAGATGTACTGATGATCACTGTCCAAATCCAACTTTCTCTTCACCTGAAAACAAAAAGCAGAAGGAAACCAGAAATTATGACCTTTAAGGCCTGATTAATGTATGCATCATAAAACTAAAACACTACTTCAGTAAAACCCCAAAACTTTAAAATTGTAGCATAATTAAAAGAATGCATGCATGCAATATAAAACACTAATGCTACTTTAACAAACATCTAATTGCATGCTGACAATCCAGTGGTAATCTGAGTCCGGTCCTTCAGCATAAGTTACTCAAGTACAACAGTGATCACAAACCACTCCATATGGATTCTAAACCTACAGGATTTGGTTTCCAAGCCCAGATCCATTAATAATTATAATTAAGCTACATTCTGGAATGGAATTCCAAATGGTGAACATTCCAAAAAGGAAGACTAAAAATTGGAATCCCAACGGTTAAAGGTCACATGCATGGAATTTAAAGCATGCATGTGTGCCCGGACAGGTTAAAGGCGTACCGGTGGGCGTCCTAAAGTGGGTCTCCGGTGGTCCAGCAGGGTCGTGGTGGCAGTGGTGGTGTGATGAGGGGTGGCAAACAGCAAGATGTCGCCGGTTGCAGTGCTGGCCGAGGCTGTGCCGGGAGTGGAGATGATGACGATTTGATGATCTTCACTGAGATCAATGCTGCCATTGTTCAAGAGGGACTCAAAATCCGCCAGCAGGTCCTCCGAGGTCTGACCCGATATAAAACTCTCAGACATATCGGGCTAAATCAGCAGGGGTCACTCAGTCTCTGGGTGTATTTCCAATCCTTATGGCTTTCAATGCATGCAAACCGGTTGTTTTTCAAAATGCATGCATGAGAGAGAGTACAGCTGGATAAGCCACGTTAAAAACAGGCCTTGACTGAACATATGGGTGAGACTCTCAAACCACAACAAGGGCTGAATGTAGGTCAACTTCAGTTTGCACAACAAAAATCAACTTTAAATCAATAAAAGTTATTTATAAAACAATGCATTTTACTTCTAAACCTGTTTAAGATAACTTTGACATGCATTATGAGTTTAGAATTGGGGTTGCTTTAAGGAAGTGCTTTTGAAAATGGCTGAAAAGCATAACAAATACAGTTCATCATAAATATACATCATCATATACAAATAGCAATGCAATTTCAACCTTTAAAGTGCATAAAACATGAAATTATTCCATACGATCCTGAAATTATTGTCGATGTTGCGATATTTTGTTACGAATGGAGTTAGGTTTTACTTGAGCAGTGGTAAACGTGTTTGAAGCGTGTTGTTATATTGGTAAACAGGCTGTGTTTAAGTAAATATAAAGATATAACCCGATCCGGATGCGGAACAAAGCCCAAGTCCGGTTTCTGTTCGCATCTGCCACTTTAATCCAAAATATCCTGCGCTTTTGTCCTTTTTAATGACTCCATCCAGGAAGTATGGTCATGAACTCCGAATAACATCCAGATTCTTGCTCATTAGACGCAAAAACCCATTGAAACAGAAGAAAGGTGCGGCCAGAGAGTCCCCGCGCGCGACACGGCAGGAATCGCTTCTGTTATTGTTGTGTTTTTTTGTTCCAGCTGATCGGAACCTGCTCATAGGTTTACGCGCCAAATCTTTTTTGCCGCGAAACTGGCACGTGCCAGTGTGCCGCGCACTGATTGGCTGATAAGTTGCGCCCTTCGCCCTACGTGTCAGCGTTCCCAGGCCGCTGGTTGGCTGTCGTGGCCGTCACTCAAAATGTCCTGTTTTCTTCTTTTTTTTAATAAATTTATTATTATCATTCTTTTTAAATATAGATAAGAGTTTTCTGAATGGAAAACTACATTTCGTCTCACGTATTTGGATTTATTAAATTGTTTTTCAATAAGTAACGGTAACGGATGAAGAGTTTCGATCAGCTGGAAATGTCATTATTTGTATGAATAAAGAACCATCTGCTCGTGCTCTGTACGCGTTTGTCTAATCGTCTAGTAAAGTTGTTGTTTCTAATAAAGCCACCATTTTTATTATTTTTTGTTGTGAATTTCTTTTCCATATAAAATAGCCGACAAAAAAAATCGCTATCATGACATTATGCACAAATTAATGTAATTTCTCTAACACAAATATTAAATCCATTAATTATCAAGCAATTTACAAAGTTGCTGTAGACTAATTAAGGTAATATTAATCTATTATGTATTTTATTTCATTTAATTAAACGCTTAATAAAGCTTAACATTTACAGCAAATGCTAAATTGCTTTATGAATATAAAAAAGTGATATAGTCAAACAGGGTAAGTTTTGTTTCAAAACAATGCAAATATAAAATAGTCCTATGTGTGTGTGTGATATAGTATATTGTATTAAACTCCACCCACCGCTGGCGTTATGCACATAGGAGCCACAAGATGGCAATATTTTAGGTTGTGTCGGTTCGTGCAAATGCCATTGTGTCAGAACAGTAAAATAAAATGTAAAATAATAAATAATAATAATAAATAGTAGTAATAATAATAGCGCAGGATTGCTGACAATTTGATTGATTTACTTGACTGTACCTGAGAAGAGATTGGCGTAGAGGAGGGAGGAAGAGCGATTGGAATAACAGCCTCGAGCAGCGGATCATGGCGGTCCGGAGGGAGAGAGACACATCACTGGAAAAGCCACAGAACAGCGTTACATCTAAAGTTTTATTTCACAATATTTAGCAAGCTCATGTTCGGTGTTAATAAAATAGTTATTTTGGTATAGGTTGTTTTATATATATATATATATATATATATATATATAGTTCACTAGTTTGTTTACACAGTTATATTATTAAAGCACCTGATAAACCAAAAAAATAAATAAAGTTTTTCAGTTGACAAAGCAACATTTTTATTTTAATATTTCTGTTTAATTAATACATTTACTAATACTGAAATAAAAACAAGGTTAAAAAGAAATATAAAATAATAATAAAAAACTATTATAATCATGTTTAAAGATAAAATAAATAAAAACTTAAGGTGTATTTTGACACCTTGACACATATTGTTTTTCAGTTAGTAGCCCAGTAATTTCTCATTTTAGTTTTTCTTTATATATATTTTTTGTCCATGTTTTGTGAAGTTCTATGCAATAAGCATTGTGTTTTTTATCAAGTTATAAACAGAAGTTAAACTTTTGCAATAAAATGTCTGGACACTCCTGCATTCAGTTTAGTTCACCTGTGCTTCATCTCATGTGGACTCGATGCCAATTATCATTGTTCTGCATTACAAATATCATGAAGGTCTCAAAAAAACATAAACAAACACAATTTCCCATAGACATTTTTTTATTCAACTGCTGAACATCTTTTCACATTGGACTATACATACAAATCAACGCTAGTAAATAAACTCTGAAGCGACCGTGAAAGCAGCCGCTTCTACTTTAATACTAAAATCATCTGATAATCTGAAGACAGAGGAGGGTATTCACACCATGTACAGGATTCAGTTCATATACAGAGTCAAAGTGGTTTGGTTTACATGGATTAGTCAGAAAAGAGAGAGAGAGAGAGCCATATCACATTTAAACCATCATCCTGAGGATTTCACTGGTTAAATTCTCATTCAGAATGGGGGAGTTGGATAAAAACAGCTGTTTAAATAAATATTTGATGTTGCTTTTTTTTTTTTTTTATCTAAAAGATCCTCCCTGACACCCTAAAACAGTCGTCCACATGAGTCTTGATATTATTACCCATAATGCAATGCGCTG
Source organism: Carassius gibelio (assembly GCF_023724105.1). Classification (NCBI taxonomy): domain Eukaryota; kingdom Metazoa; phylum Chordata; class Actinopteri; order Cypriniformes; family Cyprinidae; genus Carassius; species Carassius gibelio. Next base: position 25,108,402 of record NC_068418.1, read on the forward strand.
AATCACAGCTGTACGCTTTATAGCAGGGCTTTGGGCTCCTCCAGTGGTTTAGACCAGATTCACTTCAAATAAATTCATGAGAAATGAAATAAACTATGATGTGAAACGCCCAAGAGCTTCCAGAAGACCTGTGTTTAAAGCAGCCGCCCTATAGAACTAGAGCGGCACCTGTGATCAATACTGCACGCTCCCAAACTCAGGCCCAAATAAACCAACATCATCGCTTCAGGGATTCAAGGCCAGCGCCGCGACTGAAAACCACACCGTTTCAGTTCATTTCAGAGAAATAATTTACTAATGTGAACCAGAGCGTGAAATATGAAACACAGGAGATTAAGAATAAGGATATCCTGAAATCACGCAAAATTTTAGACTCATTTGCATCATTTTAGAAATGTCCAAGCCATGTTTCACCTCAAAATTCATGTTTTATATATATATATATATATATATATATATATATATATATATATATATATATATAAACAGAACATTTTACTTTTTTTTTTACTTATATTAGCATAATGTGGAAAAATGTTGTTTTTTAACTATTAAATGTATTAGTTTGGTAAAATGTTTATAATTAGTATATCATTTGTATATGTATAAATGTTTATTATTACATATGTACACTGTTTTTTTTTCACTTTCCAGTTCAGGAAACATGTGGAAAATACGTTTTTCCACATCATACTAATGAGAATTCGTAAAAATGTGTTTAATTATCATGAACATGTTTTCAAGTCACAATGCAAAATACCTTAAGTGTCCTTTTATTTAAAAAAATAAAATAAAATACAATTTCTAAATGTTTTTGGGATGAAGCTGGCCATTTGTTGACAGTTTGGATGAAGAGTTTGATCAGGCTGCTGTCGAGTGCTACACTTTAATAACTTTAATAAGTTTGTTTGGATGACAGTGAGGGGAAAAAGGCACAAGGAGACCCGTCGAAGGGTTTGTGGACATAAAAACACATTCACAGAGCTCTGGTGAATCAATGCGATCTTCTGGAGTCATTCAGAACGGCTCTCGCTGGATTAATCAGATGTAGAAACGTCAGCGTCTCGTCTCTGACACGCTTGCATAAAGCCTCCTCGTCTCACGGGGACACAGACATTAACACCAATCGACAGTCATTCACCTGTGTGTCAGATCATCGGTCTGTCCTCACAGGAAAACTAGTGTGCATGAGATCTGGATGTCTTCTGTGTGTGTGTGTGTGTGTGTGTGTGTGTGTGAGAGAGAGAGAGAGAGAGAGCGTCTCACTCCTGTCCGAATCCCTCAGTCTCCTCGATAGCAAACATCAGCTTCTCCTTCATCTGCTCGTAACTGCGGTACGGCGGCAGATCAAGACGATTAAAACTGAAAAACAAGAGACTTTACAGGTTTAATATCCACACGGTCTTCTACGAATACTGTATGTGTAGTGTTCCTGTAGCTCAAGTGTTAGCGCATTGTGTTAGCAAGCGCAAGGTTGTGGGTTCGAATCCCATGGAACACAAGTTAGGAGAAAACCGTTAGCATGAATGCAATGTAAGTCGCTTTTAGCATCTGCTAATGCATGAATGTAAATGTATATGTTCTGCTGCTGTATTACACATGAATATTATTGATTAGGATGATTATTATATGCAGTATACAACAATGGATACTAAATAATTACAGTATATAAAGCTCTAAGAGTGTCACATAACAGCAATGAATTATTTATCATGAATTTCAAAATAAATATTAGATATTTAACAATTATTTATAAATTAAGATTATTTAACAACTAAATAACATTATTAACCTCAAATTAAAAATATGACTAAATTTGTGTACTACTAATCAAATAATGAATCATTATTTACTCACTTACAAAACGTGATTAATTCAGTAAACAACAAATAATTACACAAAAAATTTAATTAATAAAAAATCTAGTTATTATAAACAATAATAAAACACTATAAACAATCATGATATTATTTATATAAATATTTAAACAATAGATTGAAATAGTATTATTATTATAATAAAATAATAATAACTTCAAGCTCACATAAATGTGTTACTTATAATACGCACATACTTGTGTGTTATAAACATATGCATGTAATATATATACACTATAAACATATGCATGTAATATATACACAAACACACACACTGTACTATATTTTATTTATGCTTTCTACATTAAAAATGTTTTTGCCTTTTGATTAATCTATTTGCTAAATCATTAAAACATTATTTAGACCGTAGAAAAGGTGCAACCATTGGACTAATATTTTAAACACGCCTCCTCTGACACATACACACATAAAGATAATGTTTGCATGTATGAAGTGAGATGATGTACCATGTGTGACTGCGGGGAAGCCAGTTCTCCTTCCCAACCTTCTCGATGCAGAACTTCTGCGGTCCGTTACTCCCTGAAACGAACACAGGAGAAACGTCACACTCTCTTAATGCTAGAACACAACACACTGTGCAAGATACATGCATAGTGAATGTGGTTTCATATGATTATAATCAATAAAACTAAAAAACCTCACCCATCAGGTCTGCGAAGCCTCCTACAGGCAGACGACAGGTACCACTGACGAACTGCAGCAGTCTCATGCGCTTCTCATTGTCCATCTCTTTAATAAACTACACAGAAAACAGACAGTGTCTTGGTGCAATCTGAATAATTACTCATGTAAAACGATTACTGCGTCGCGTCATTACCTGCCAGAACCACAGGATCTGTTTACTGGTGGAGGTGTAATGTCTGTAAATGGTGTTTCTCTGCCAGTCGTTCAGATCTATTTCTTGCATTCCACACAGCATCACCTATGACACACACACACACACACACACACACACACACACACACACACACACACACGGTTATTTACAGAACAGATGCAACACTATTTAAATGTATTTGCACATGCATCCCAAATATATAAGAAAGCCACTGTATTTGTTATGTTGTGCAATGATATTCAGACTCAAGGGCACATATGTTTATTTTAGGCAGCTCTGTGCATGGGATTTAATGGATTTTAAAGCAGCGTCTCTCACCTCCAGCTCTTTGGCATCGAAATACTGCAGGTACTGCTGTGGAAGAACCTCATTAAATCCTTCGAAGAAAGCTTGAGTCTGTTCCTCGACACCACGAGACAGACGCCACTCGGCCACCAGCCTGAACACACACACACACACACACACACACACAACAGGACATTTACAACCAACACACACTCAACATCACCTGAGGAAGCTAGCGTCTAAGAGATCATCAATACAGAACCTGGTGTAAATGCACTTTATGGGAAGCTAACACAACACAACAGCTAGCAGTTAAAAACAACTAGCATTTTGTTCATCTTTTTACACGCATTTAAGATAATATCTTTTTTTTAGCATTTTGGTTCAATGAAACAACATCTATAATATAATGCAAAGTTGTGCAACATTTTAAATAAAATTCAAATATAATATACATTTATATTATGATAATAATTATAAATATCAATAAAATGTTCTTGCAATAAATACATTACATGCAAGTTAATGCAACATTTTTCTATGTGTGTGTGTGCGTGCATTATAATAAATAAATAAATAAATAAATAAATAAATAAATAAATATATATATATATATATATATATATATATATATATATATGCACACACACACACACACATGAATATAATTTATATTAATTTAAAATATTACATTTTATTTTTTTATATGAAAAATGTATATGAGTAATATAAATGTATATATAATGAAAATGCACATACAAAATTGTATTATATAATAAAATGTATAATATATAAATGTAATTAATATGTAATTGTAAATGTAATTTACATTTTTAAAATTAAAGTTTTAAATAAATGCATAAAATTTAAATTAATGTAACTGTTAACATAAACATTAACATAAAATTTCAACATTAGGTCTTGGAGGCAGCATTTATTTGCTGTTTACTGTTTAACGTGGCCTTAAATTGTTGGCTAGATAAGAAGTTCACGAGAATGACGGGTCTGAAACGAGGGAAATCAAAAAGCAGACTGAGCTTCTTCCTTATAATATCATCACTAACTGGACTTTGACGAGTTAAATGAATATAATCGTTTGCATGACCAAAACTAAAGCATCTAGAGGTCTTTGTGTGTGTGAGCGAGGGCTCTGGCTTTATTTAGCATCCAGAGTGTTTCATTATGAGACTTGAGACGGGCACCTGATGTACTCCTCTTTGTTCTCCTCTGTGACCTGGATGTTCCCTCCGTCCGGCTTCAGCTCGTGAGTCGACACCTCACCCAGGATCTCCTTATCCACCGAGAAGAACATCTCCAGCCCGCACTCCTCGATGTTATTATCCCTGACACAACACACACAGATGGTTAGAGAGACATTCACGACTGAAATCAATCAGACGCGAGGGTTTATAATCACTCCAAACGACTCCAGAATTCATGATACTAACTCAGCTTATAACAGAGAAAAAGATTCAGAAACAATCATTTGAGGTGATCATGATCACATAAGGCAAACATAAAAAAAGGAATATATATATATATTTTTTACATGCATTTAAAACATTTTAGAAACTTTATTAACGGTTACAATAATTAAAATAATAATATGATATAAAAATAATAATAAAAAATTTTATTGACCAAAGTCACCATTTATTTTAAAGAGTAATTAAATATAGCTTTTTTTAACCACTGTTAAAAATAATTAACAAAATAATAATTAGCTATTTATTAGATACGTATATATTTAGAGGCCTAGACACATTATATTTAAGTAATCAATGCAACTTTACTCTGAAATTTAAAGAGGACTTTATTTACATATTTAGGAGTATTAATAAGTTAGAATTTATGTTTATTTTTATTATGTAACATTTTATAGATAAATACATACAAACAAAATACATACATGCATAAATATTTATTTATTCATGCATTAATTTCAATAGAATGAAAAAACTGATATACATAAATCTATATATTTAAATGTTATTTTTATTTATCATATATTAACATATGATTAACATAACATTATATTAATATATATATATTTTTTTTTTTTACGTATATATATTTCGTATAATGTATTACAAAATGTCATGAATATTACTTAGTATTTTATATCTTTTTTATTTTTAAAACAAGTACCCAAAAAGTACCATGGTATTCTTTAAAGTGCCTTATGGTATATATTACAGTACCATGGTACCACATACACTTCTGTAAGACTTGAATGCATTCCACTTATTTGTAATGAATATTAATGCGCTCAGTAAAGCTGTAAACTGACTTGATCCAGATGAGCGAGTTGTAAAACTCTGGGTCGATGGACTCCAGGTCTTTCAGAGCCAAGGGCTTGTTCAGGATGCGCTTGTAGAACGGCAGCGAGAAGCCCGTATCAATGAACTTCCCATGAAACAAGGCCTGCAGGAAGCACACAGAATAAATGCTAAACATTATAATGTTCCTGAATGTCCGAATCCAGTTAAGAAACAGGAGCTTAAAACACAATCTGACATTGACCAAATATGGCAAGGCAGCATTACCATGGCGATGAAGCGTCCAATGAAGCGGAAGTATTTGAGGTGGTCGGGGTTGATGTAGGAGGCGGGGTTTATCTGGAGGCAGTAGTTGTCTTTGCCAGCGTATTCAAACAGACAGTACATGGGGTTCAACACCTCGTGAGACAACAGGAAGAACCACTCCCTGCACAAAACACAACACACGCTTTATTTGACAGCATCACACTGGACACAAGTCACTACTAAACAACTATAAATCACTGCATCAGAGCAGGAGACGCCTCGATAACTTGAATGATCTTTCATTTGAGTGTTTACATTTGAGTTAACTCTTTATAGGAACCGAATCAAACCTCTTTCAGTAGCCATAAAGAGAACTTCAGTGTTAGTATAATGAGACACTATTAAAAAATACAACACACACACACACACACACACACATATATATATATATTTTATATATATATATATATATATATATATATATATATATATATATATATATATATATATATATATATATTTAAACTGTTAATATTTAAACTCTGTTGTTTAGGATAATTATAGGTAACTAAAACAATTAAAACCATAAATACAGACTTTATTATTACTTAAAATGAATGTTAATTCAAATAAAATAAAATAAAAGCTTATACATTTTTTTTTATTATTTGTTTGGTTTAACTAAAAAAAAAAAATAAAACTAAAATTGAAAAAATAAAAATAAAAAAATTCTCCACTTGAGTATTCATGGGGCACATTCACAGTGTTTCTGTGATTTTACTGTGATTATTATTAAATATTTTATTCAACAAAATAAGAAATATATTGTAATATTGTTACTATATTAATTTTCAAAAATAAAAAACAATTAAAGCATTTAATAAAATTACAATGCTAATGTTACAATACTTAAATTTTTCTGGACTTTAAACAAATGTGCTTTTATCTTGAAAGATTGCCAGCAATAAAAGTGTGTGCTGATGGTTTCAGAGCACATTTATTTAATCAATTTGCCTTCAGTTTGACAATGGCAGTAATGCATATGTTGATATATCGTGCAGCGCTGCTCTAGACAGTTTTGATCTGCTCTTTATTCTCCAGAAAGAGAGAAATCTGAAGCTTGCCTGGCCACGCCTCCATAGTCAAGCCCCTCCTCCCCGGGGAAGATGATCCACAGCCTGCGCCGGAGATCCTGAGCGTTGAAGCTCATGATCTGCAGAGAGACACCCGAACAACGTCATTTCATATCTTCAGAGACTCCGGACCGCGAGGACGTCAGAGGCGTTCAAAGACAAGTCTCTTATCTGGCTGTTAAATGCTGCAGCTACTAGCAGAAAAACACCACAGTTTTACATCAGTCATGGGTTACCTGCTGGAACGAGTCTTCAAACAGCGTTTTGCGGCTGACGGTGATCTTTATGTGCTGTGGCACTGCTAATTGCTGTAACGAAAAATTCAAAACAATAACTGAAGATTTCATAATATCCATTTTGAAAACTTTTGCTTAAGGTCATAAAAGATGTACATGAGTGAGTTTGTTTCTTCATCAGATTTGGAGAAATGTAGCATTGCATCACTTGCTCACAACAGTGAATGGGTGCCGTCAGAATGAAAGCTGATAAAAACATCACAGCTGTTTGGACCCTCATTCTGACGGCACCCATTCACTGCAGAGCATCCATTAAAAGCGAATACATCTTTTTAGGGGGAACTATTCCTTTAATATTGTTCTGATGAACTTCTGATGTTCGTTCTTTAACGCTTTATAATTTCTCCATCCATAAAAACACAACTGGAGCATGAATCCTCACCTGACACCAGAATCTGAAGTATTGCACTTTGGCTTTGAAGTCTCGTACGTATGTGATCTGAGGGCCGTTCTCACTGGAGGGAAGGAAAGTGTGAAACGGTTTATAATGCAAACACAGTATAACGTAAATCTGCATCATGTTTGGTTCAGGACTAAATCTAATAATATCGTTCATCAATCACTTAAACGGCTGTGCATGCTAATCATTACTGATTACTTCTTAACTGCGCTCAGAACAGCTGATGGTGAAAACACCCTAAAAAAAGTCAATTTAATCTGACGCTCGTGACGGGTAACACGCAGTGTTAGTTTGTTTGTCGAGACTATTCTGACATCAGCAGCACGTCTCACATTCCTCTGACGTCGAGGATGGCTTTGTGTCTTCAAAACACTTGATGTGGATTAATACACACATTCTGAGAGAGGCGTGTTTGCATTCTCCGAGCAGAGTCATCACCGAAGGTTATAATCGAATGCGGTTTCACTCCTGAAACCTGTTTTTCCTGTTATGCATGTGAAGATGAACGAGATCACCGTGCGTCTGTAAGCTGAACCAAACTGAGCAAAACAAGAGATTCCTCGGAACAGTGTCAAGGTGATTTATACATTATCATTTCAAAAACATAAGAAAAGAAAGCTGCGCTGCTGCTGACATCATAATGCAACTGTGAATGCTGCACTGCTGATAACATCAGTGTGATACTGAACGGATGCTGACATCATAATGCAACCATAAACACTGCTCTACTGCCGACATGATAACGTGTTCATGTACTGCTGCTGATATTATAATGCAGTGCTGGAAATCCATGCAGAACTGCATTATCTAGACCCGTCCGGGTGCGTGTTTGCACTTACAGAGAGGATTTCCCAGTCCGGGGGTCGATGTAAGTGGTGGTTCTCCGGGTGTGATCTACGAAGTAAGGGGTGCCATCGACCGTAAACCTCATCTCCCATCCTTCGGGGAGGGGTTTCTCATTCAGCAAACTGCACAACACAGAGACCGAGCCATGAGCATCACTCGAGGAGCTGGGCAATAATTACTCATTTGAATCAACACTGTATTGCGCCTCAGTACTAAAAAACGTGCATTCGTTAGACTGAAGATGTAAAGAAAAACTTCTCCAAAACTGGTCTTTCTTAAGCACAACCGATTCATGTAAAAGTCTCTGTAGATATGCATTTAAAGGAAAAACAGACGGAGGCTCTGACCCTTGTGTGCGCGGATCCTCCCACTGCGTCGTTCTGGTCGTGTGATGAACGAAGTAAACTCTGCCATTAGAGTCCGTTCTCTTCTCTGAGAGCGAGACAGAAGGAGACACCAGGAGGAAAGTAAGAATAATGGAGACGAGATGTGATTAAGCCTTTGCAATCTCTCTCTCAGAGCTATTTTTAACATTTGAGCTATTTTCACTAGCATGGTGCAAGCGCTTCTCATTTCTTAAAGTGGGACATTGAAGAATGCACCGGCTAATTTTAGTGCTGCTTCGCAGGTGCAGATAACAAGGTTACCAGAACAATATAAAGTAGCTGCTAGTCCAGCATATTACAGAAGAGGGTACAGTTCTAGAGCATGCAATGAAAGGAAAGTTTGTCTCTCTCTCTCTCACCCCATCCGTGTGGCAGAGGTCCCAGCGGGTCAAACTCCTTATTCTGGGCGGCTGAAATCTGATCCTGCAGCAACAGGAGAACATCATGGCTAACTGTGTGTATGTGTTAAAATATGAAGACAGATGCATGTGTTTAGTTTCCTGACCCCGATGATGAATCTTTGGTTGAACTGCTGCATGGCTCCCTGCAGCTGACTGCGCTGGTGCTGCCATTGCTCGTAGTTTCGCACCGTCTCCATCGTGGGGCGCTGCCACGTGGTGGTTCTGCTTATGTGGTCCACAAAATACACCCGACCCATCGGGTCCACACGCCGCTCCCAGCTACAAGAGAGAAGCCCGTTTGAGAAGTCTGATTTCAACATTTTAAACTATTCTGAATAGTATTTATAATACCTTCTAAGAAATGTGGCATTAAAACAACAACAATAAAAAAAGGTAATGGAAACTGAGTGCAAATTCTAAAATCTTCTTAACTGCTAGATATAAACTCAGGATTGCGAGACAAACTCGTAATCGCAAGAAAAAAAAAACGGAATTGTGAGAAGACGTTAAAATCACGCAAGAAAAAAAATCGGAATTGCGAGATCTACATTCACATTTCTGAGAAGTCTAAATTGTGCGATTGTGAGAAACTTGCAATTGCAAAAAAATGCAAGATTTAAAATCAGAACTGCGCGACATAAATTTGCAAATAAGAGAAAAACAATTTTAATTATGAAAAATAGTCAGAATTGTTAGATCCATACTCACATTTTTCTGAGAAGTCTAAATTGTGCGATTGAGAGCAACTCGCAATTGCAAAAATAAATGAAATAAAATACAAGTTTTAAATTCAAAATTGATAGAAAAAAGTCAGAATTGTGCAATATAAATTTGCAATTGCGAGAAAAATTTAAAAATGGTGAAAAACTAATTTAATTAATTTAACAAAAATAAATAAACACAAGATTTAAATTCAGAATTGCGAGAAAGACGTTTAAAATTGTTAAAATTGTGAGATCTAAACTCACGTTTCTGATAAGTCCAAACTGTGAGATTGCAATTGCAAAAGAAAAGGCACGAAAAAAACGTCAAGAATTGTGAAAAACAAAATCAGAACTGTGAGGGGGAAAAAAATTTGAATTGAAAGACCTAAACTTACATTTCTAAAAATGCATGTTCGGATTGTGAAATATAAACTTGCATATGCAAGACAAAAAGTCACAATATTTATCAAAAGTTACAATTGTGAGGTAAACCACTGCAACAACCTGTATCTTTTGTTCCACAGCAAAAATAACCTTCCATTGAAAAACCAGCCTAAGTACAGGATGATCAGTAGAAATGATATTCAGGTAGCACACAAACTAATCAGTCATATACTGTTTTGTCAGTAATCTAGTACTAGTGCACATCTCTATTCACAGCGCAGAAAAGGTGGTCCTAAAACAAATAAGCTGCAAAATATCACTTCTTCTGTGTTGAAATATGATCTGGACATGTTCTTAAATCATTTAGCAGTTGTTTTCTTTACTATATATTTCTGAAAAGTTAAAATGTGTGAAAGAGCAACTCTCCAATAAATGAGATCTTGTGTTAGAACATAAAACCTTCCTGAACTATTACAGTGTCTGTGTTACAGTTTAAATGTATTACAAGTATGCATCGTACATTCTTCTAAGGGTGTGTCCAGTAATTCAGTGACAGAGGAGGGTTTCTTACCCCGTCGGCAGAGGCTCTGGTCTCTCCCACGCGGTTATCTTTTCCACATGGTCAACATAATACACACGGCCGTTCTGATCGACCCGCTGCTCCCAACTACACACACACACACACACACACACACACACTACAGTTAGTGAGCGAAACATATTGGCACTGATCTTTCATTAAAAGAAAATATTACGTACTGTGTCTTTAAATGTTAGGAAAAAAAAGCATGTATTTTCTGTTGACAAACAATTTGTAAATTGGGGAAGTGATGTAAGGAGGAACCGGCGCTTCTGTTTACTGACGTACCCTTGCGGCAGCGGACAGGGGTTGACCATGCTGGGAATCCTGCTGGGGGCGGGGACTATGCTGAGGGACGTCCTGCCAGGCTGCTCCACGGTGGGGGCGGGGCTATAGTCTGGAGCTCCGCCTCTGGTGGGATTCCGAACCGGAGTGTCTGAACGGGACGAATCGCTGCCATCAGGAAACGAGCCGGTGGAGGAAGCTGCAAAGAGAGGGAAACATTCACCACCATTTTCTAATTTCACTCATTTTATTTCAACAACCAATAAAAATGCAGAGCAAATAGACAAAAACATGCATACTTTAATACAAAAAAAATTATAGTTTTTATTCTGTTTGCATCAATTTCTATTATAAATGAATGATGTTCTTTTGAACATTCTATGAATCGGTGAACTGAATTAAAAATGTCTCTTGAGTGGCAAATCATCACATTAGAATGATTTCTGAAGGACACTGAAAACAAGTATGATGCTGAAAAAAATGATGCTGAAAATTCAGCTTTGATCACAGAAATAAATTAAATTTTAACCGATATTCACATAGAAAACAGCTGTTTTAAGTTGCTAAAATGTTTTACAATTTTACAGTTTTTACTGTATTTTTTTTATCAAATAAATGCAGCCTCGGTGAGACTTCTTTCAGAAGCAGTAGTGGGTATACATGATGTACAGTAATACAATCAGAAAATTAAACAAACACTTATTTGATATAATATTTACCAACAATTATTGCAATAATTAATTAAAAATTAATGCAATAATTAATTTCAAAACATTTAAATTATATACTTCTGTTAATAGACCATAAAAGATTCATTATCTGCTAATGCTGATTTAAAAATAAATAAGCCCTGATAATATATATATTTTTTTTTTTTTCCCTGACTTTGTGTGTTGATCCAACATGTTTCAATATGAAAAAGTAGAGTATTAAACAACTAAATGCTTTAACTGATCGTGTCTGACCTGGGGAGGACGTGGGTCTGCGTGGGGTCGGCGGCGGAGGTCGCGAGGGTCGCGGGGGTCTCTGGGGTCGTGACCCTCTGGATGATGCTGAAGGAGAGTCCATGCCGTTCACACGTCCATTAGGAGCCGACGGCTGCTCCTGACCGTCTGTGACCGATGGAGACGGATCTCTGCTTCTCCAGAGAAAGAGACAAGACATCAGGTGGAGATGTTCGGCTCAAAACCATGCATGAGTCATGTGACATTCCTCCACCAATCACAGCCTCACTTCATTTTTTTTGTTAAAATCAAACGAATGTTGGCACAAGCAGTGTTTCCATCCAAAGATGCAAATTTAACATATGCACAAAACTGGAATATCGCATAAAACATTTGCGAATAAAGCATCCAACGAGTCAAAAGGAACAAAACTGTCACATCCTGACAAACTGGCATTAAATATCTCTGAGAAAACTATAATAAATTACCTGCGCCTCAGAGAGAGCAGACGTAACACAATAAATGCAGTCACTGCTTTCAGAGAAAATTAATACAGATATGCTTTAATGACAGTCTTTTCTCAGGCATTTCAACACAGATGCTGTGAACGACATCAAGTTAGCGCAAAGTCACATTACTTTTTTTAATGTGCATGGAGGAATATATTCCTTAAATGTGTTTCCATCGTAGTCTATGTGCATTTTTTCTTATCGGATAAAAAAAATGTATCCAACTCAACTGTGCACATGCGTTTTTTTTCGGTGCATTTTTAGAATATATGCACATCTTGGCGTTTCCATTTGTATGCAATATTCCAAAATGCACATATAGCTCCAATAACCATAAAATAAACTTTCATTTGCACTTTCCCTTTGATAGTTATTTAATAGCAAATATGTAGATACCTTCTGCTGGAGTCGTCATCAAGCTCAGATGCCCCGTTTAAAGTATCTGGAAAACAATGTCATTATCCATTAGTGCTCATTTTAGTGTAAAATATGAAAGTAGCGTTGTTATTGAAATGACTGGAGCGACTGACTCTGGTTGAGGGCCTCGGCTGACTGGAACATTTCAGGATCGACCTGCAGACCGTCCAAACACACAGAGAGATCTCCGATGGTCTCAGCCTGATCTCTGTCTGCGCACAGCTGCAGGGTCTTCACCACCTCACAGACTGAACCAAAGAGAAGAGAGTCAGAAACTACAAACAACACATGGCACTCGACTGCTGGAAACAGAGTCAATGAGGAAAAAATATTTTATTAAAAAAATCCTATTTATATTTTTACATTTAAATTATTGATTTTTTTTAATCCATTATTTAAAATGTATTTTATATAATATAATAATGCATTCATATTCAACAAATAAATACAATTATATTGTATACATTATTTTCAGATTTGTTTAATAAAATATAACATCAATTATATATAACAATTTATATTTAACAATTATTTAAATGTATATTTTATAGTATAATATTCTTTTTTTTAAAGTTTGTTTTTAGACTTTTTATTTTTATTAACATATCTATATATTGAACTTATAAAAATTACACAATTATATTATACAATACAATTTATAATTTGTAATATAATATCAAAATAGCATAATATTTAAAAAACCTTGTCTGTCTTACATTCTAACTTCTGTTGTAGCTGGTAAACATGATAACTTTAACATGTTATGTGAAAACAGTAAATGCAGAAAATTCTATAAAACTACTATATTAAAAGTAACTCAATTATATATTTATTATATTATTAGATTTATATAATAAATTGGATATATAATTTAATTACTTATACAATAATATAAATTATAAATATTTGACATTTTTGTTAGAACTATTTAAATTCATATTTAAAACAAACATGTACACATATATTATTAGATTTATATTAAATTACATATAATTTAATCAATTATATTATGCAATTATATAATTTTTTTTTATTATTATAACAATTTAAATTCATATTTAAAATATAAACACATACACATACATTCTTCTATTTATATTAAATAAATTACATATCATTTAATCACTTATATTATGTAATTATATAAATTATAAACATTTTGAATTTTTTTTATTGTAACATTTTAAAGTTCATATTTAAAACAAACATCTAGTCAGTCCAATATTATAATTCCTGTCAGAGCTAGTAAACATGGTAAATGGATGATACATCCAAGCAGCATGTAGACAACAGAAATGATGACTTAGAGAGACTCGTATTCTTGTAGATGCCGTAATTTTCCATTTGTAATCTGGTTCCTCTGGTTAAAGCGGCAGAGCAAATACACTCACTCTTCATGTCATTTGATTTGAGCGTCTCGCTGATGTCGAGGGTGGCCAAACCCAGCAGAACGTCCGACTTCAGCGTCTGGTAACTCCAAACACGGAAGATCAGCTTGCTGAACGGAGTCACGATCCTGACGGACAAAAACACACACACACACACACACTCTCAACCGCTTGGCTTAGCAAACAACGCAAATAATTGAGTCCACAGTCAGTTCTGACGTCACTAACCATCACTTCACATCAAGAAGATGAAAGCAGTTTAACAGAGAATTGAGCTGAATGACAATGTGCATCTGAGGAACTACTAGAGCCTGGAAACTCACACAGTGAACGACTGTTTCCATTTGGGCGAGTGTGTGTTGTTGCATCTCTCCGTCTTTTTGGTCTGGCCGTCCACACACACCTCCACGTACGGACTCGGGCCGAACCAGTTCTTCTTGTTGTCCTTGAGTTTGGCCGAGATCACTGCGAACCCAAAGAACAAACGTTCACAGCAACACCATGATGGGTTCTGATGGATTTTGCAAACACGTTTCACTAAACATCGATGAAGAAAAGCAGGTACTGTGAGGAGGAAGTACAGGTGAAGAGGCTGTGAACGTTTTCTTCAAAATACAGTGCATTGAAACTAGATTTGTTTTTTTATAATGTGCATAAAAATTCACTTTTTAAACACAATTGCGACCACCAAACCAGTCATAAGGGTCAATTGATCAAAACTGAGATCTATACATCATCTGGAAGCTGAATAAATGATAAAACACGTATGGTTTGATCTCAAACATGCACAAGTAGTTCCATCTCTAAAGAAGCCAAATCTTGACCATGCGGATCCTGCTAACTACAGGCATGTCTCTAATTTGCCTTTTCTTTCTAAGATTCTCGCAAAAGTCATTCAACAATTAAACTCCATCTATGAAACATTTGAGTCAGGATTCAGAACTTTTCGTAGTACTGAGTCAGCTTTATTAAAGGTGTTAAATGATATCTATATGGTAACTGACCAGGCTGATAGTATTGTATTGGTGCTGACAGACCATAGTACTCTTATTGCTCGAATCGAGTCCTATGTGGGCTTGACGGGAACTGTTTTAAGATGGTTTAGTTCCTATTTAAAGGACCGGAGGCTCTCAGTTTTCGACTAAGCATCCACATGTCACCAGCTGCTAACCTCCCATGTGGGGTCCCACAGGGATCGATACTTGCACCAACACTTTTTTCTCTGTACATGCTCCCTTTGGGATCTATTTTCAGGAAGCATGGAGTCTCGTTTCACTTCTACGCTGATGATAGCCAGATTTAAGTGCCACTTAAATGCTCTGATAGTAACACCTTTGACAATTTGTTGGCTTGTACGAAGGATATCAAAATCTGGATGGCATCGAAATCTCTTAATCTTAATGAAGAGAAAACTTAAATGATAATTTTTGGTCCCCATAGTGGCATTTCAGTTATCACTTTGGTACATCTTGTACCAAAGTTGTTTTATGGTACATAAACTTGAAACTTGATGGTTTGTTAGGATCAGACAATATTTGGCCGAGATATAACTATTTGAAAAAAATTTAAATCGAAATATTGAGTAAATCACCTTTAAAGTTGTCCAAATGAATTCTTAGCAAGTCTTTTTACTAATCAAAAATTAAGTTTTTATATATTTACGGTAGGAAATTGACTAAATATGATCTTTACTTAATATCCTAATGATTTTTGGCGTAAAAGAAAAACCGATAATTTTGACCCATACAACGTATTTTTGACTATTTCTACAAATATACCCCAGCGACCTAAGATTGGTTTTGTACTCCAGGGTCACAAAATTGTTTAATAAAACATCCAGAAAATAAAAAAGTTTTTTTTAATAATAAAATTAATTCCACAACAACTATTAATATATAAAGAAAAAAAAAAATACCTGTAATAGCTTTTAAAATGTAAATTTACCAGGGTTATAATAGTTACTAAATCTATTAAAATATGTTTGCAAATTGAAAAAAATTAAATAAAATAAAATCTAAATATTAGGTGAAAATTAAGACATGTTCCCTTGGCAAATGAAATAAGTTTAAGTGGAAGCAATTACTGGAAATAAATAAAAACTAAAACAGAAATTAATGAATAATTAAATAAATTTAAAATAATTAAAGAAAAAATGACAAAAGCACATAACAAAATTACTAAAAATGTAACCAAAATGGAAAATAAAAATTAAAGTTAATTCAAAATACGAGTAGTATTTAATTTAAATTAAATAATAAATAAATTAAATAACACTGGTTCATACCGATTATGAAACATGAGATATTATGTTCACAAGAGCAAACTGTTAATGCCAACTGAAACAACTGAGATTAAATAAAATCGTAAAAAATAAAATGTTTGTATTTGTATTCACTTTAAGTGAATTTTTTAAGTTGCAAAATCCTACCAAACAAAATAAATGTTATGCCATTAAGCACAAACAGAGAAAGAAACTTTTAATATACCAGAGAACTATTAGGACATTCACAAACTTTCTTTATTAAACAGAAAAAATATATTAGTATATAATTAGTAGTATTAATTATATGAATACAATTAGAACAGTATTATTATTATATTAACTTACTATTAACACTCTAGTTCTAGATCACTGCTGAATGTGTGTTTATATGTGTATGATGTTCTTTATGATTTTTTTGGCCTTTTGTTCTCTTTTATTAGCGGAAACTGAACCCGTTCACCGCGGCTCTTTTACTGCTCCGTGACACCATCAGAATTGCAATACTGGTGATTATTAATGAGACAGAACATCAAAGTCCAGCGGATGAGGAAGAATGTCCCATCAGATGAATATGCAAACGTACCCATGATCTGCAGCTGCGCCTTCATTGGGAGGCCATTAGCAGGACCTGCTTTAGCAACACTGCTGGCCATGACACACCGCTACACGGAGACCTGCAAGCACAAAAACACACCAGACAACACGTAACACACTGAGGCATGTTCACACACACATCGGTGCATTCTTAAGACATTATCTAGCTGCGTGGCAAACAAAGCAAAGTACAGTTCTGCTTGTTGAGGTTCAACATTAATCTAGCAAAGATCTGATGGCATGAATCTCACACACACACACACAGACACACACACACACAAATCAGGCTAAGACTTGTGGTTAGAGTTAGACTAAGTTGAAACTTGTACACTACTTTTTATACAGGCGAACGAGATATATATGAAAGATCCCATGTAAGCAAAAGTTTTAATGTTTTCGAAAGAAGTCTCTTGTGCTTCCCATTTATTTGATTAAAAATACAGTAAAAACTGTAAAATTGTTTAATATTTTTACTATTTAAAATAACTGCTTTCTATGTGAATATATTGTAAAATGTAATTTATTTCTGTGATCAAATCTGTATTTTCAGCATCACTGCTCCAGTCTTCAATGTCACATGATCTTCAGAAATAATGAAAATATGCTGATTTGCTGCTCAAGAAATATTTCTGATTATTATCAATGTTTTAAACAGTTGTGCTGCTTAATATTTTTGTGGAAACATTTTGTTTTAGAATATATTTAGATGAACAGAACATTTATTTAAAATGGGATTCTTTTTGTAACTTTATAAACACCTTTAATGTCACTTTTAAAGCAATTCAACACATCCTTGCCAATTTAAACATTATTTTATAATGTCAATTGCTAAGTATTTATCAGCCCTGGTTTTTGATTTTTATATAACACATAATATTAAGATTTATTTGCATTCAGAGAAAACATCGTCTCTATTTTCGCCGAGCAGATTTGAAATATTTAATGCACAGTAAAAACCTAGCTAAAAAGTTTCCAGGTAAACTAGGTCAGATTGGATGACTGTGACGAGACAGTAAAAAAATTATGCAATTTTTCCAACAAATACACGACTAATCCAGCATGACGGAGGACCTGAAAAGCACGAATCAAGCTCACCATATATTCCAAACAGCAGTTAAAGATGAAAACAATCCACATCGACTTCAAAATCTTTTGAGAAGAGCAAAAATAGATTGGTCTTTCATAGCTATGAAAGTGTTCCTCTGTTTCCTGTTGTAAGGAGATCCCAGAGAACAGACGCTGTGCTCGGTGACTTCTCCTCCAGTTACGTCACAATCAAACCGAGACGCTTAGAGAGAGAGAGAGAGAGAGATCAGAGAAAGATCTGAATAAACTTTCACTCGAGCTGATCTCAGGGTTAATTATTCATCGCTGATCGCGTGTCGGGCCACAATAACAGCCCTGAGGAAAGACCAGCGCAGACGACACAGACAAAGACAAAAAAACAACAGCTAAAGCTTTGCAAATGGCACTGATAAGCTTCTAGGTTAGAGATTATGACAGACTTGTTCCTTCATAATCTAAATGTCACTCAGCCAGGAGAGAGAATCCAAACAGGAAAACCAAAGACGAGTCACAAGCCTCTGCGTCGTCTCTAACATCGACACAATCTGCTGTCAGTTTAATGTTCAGTCACTATGAGGTAATCATTGAAGAGTCAAACACCCTTTCACAACGTCAATCTGTTTGATAGAGATACTCAACGTAAGTTCGGACTCCACCAATCGCGTGAGTTTGGGGGCGGGGCTATCTGTCAGATGGAGGGAGTGTTTGTGGCGATAAAACGGACAAAAAAAACACACACACACAAAAGAACCGAGATATATCTGGAGACTGAGTATATCAGAAAGATTAACCACCTGGCATCCACCCAGAACACACTAGAAACACAAAACGTAACTCACAAACTTCTATTAATATCTTAAAACCTCAACAATACTTTTAACGAATAATACTGCGGCCGTGATACATTCATTTCATTTATCACATGGCTGTTCTGGAATATTATAACCAAATCTATAAATAATCTGCAAACAGTTATTTTGGTAACCGATTAATCTGTCGATTATTTACTCGATTAATCGGGCGATCTGTCCTAATTTTATTTATATAGTCTCAGTCTTCTGTTGTATTTAATGTGCGTTTGTCCATAGATGTAAGCTATTCACTTCTGTAACGTGATGTGGTCTGATTAATCGATAATGTTGTCGATTAATTTCATTATTCACTGCAGTGTGGTACAGTGATGGTATGAAATGATAATATCATATTACTTTTATTTACCACATGGCTGTCTGGAATATTTGATTGTGACGGCATTATATAACCGAATATACATTTGCAAAATACGTTTATTTTGGTAATCATTTAATCTGTCGATTATTTACTCGATTAATCGGGTAAGCATGCAAGATTATTGTTCAATACATATAGTCTCTATCTTTCACTATTTCTAAACTGTGTTTTGTCCACAGAAATGTGAGGTGATCTGATTAATCAATAATCGCTGTCAATTACTTTCATTATTTAAGATGTTCAAGAATACTGTATCATTACTGTATGATCAAATCAATACTCAAATTTTACAATCAAACGTTATAACCATGTTCAAAAGAGATCCCATGATACTTTTAAATACTTATTGTTAGTAACTACAAACCAGTGTTGGGGAA
Organism: Carassius gibelio; assembly: GCF_023724105.1. NCBI lineage: Eukaryota > Metazoa > Chordata > Actinopteri > Cypriniformes > Cyprinidae > Carassius > Carassius gibelio. Next base: position 25,128,150 of record NC_068418.1, read on the forward strand.
AGCTACTTTTAAAAGTCATGCATTACAATATTGTATTACTCCATAAACAGTAATTAACTGCATCACCTTTTACGGAAAGTAATAACAAAAAAAATAAAAGTTATATTTGTGGCCAGTGTTGGGGAAAGTTACTTTTAAAAGTAATGCATTACAATAATGCGTTACTCCCTGAAAAAGTAAGTGATTATGTTACTTAGTTACTTTTTATGGAAAGTGATGAGTTATGTTTGCGTTACTTTCGCGTTATATTTTAAATATGAGCAGGGCTTGATTTTCTTTAATATAAGAAGTTCTATTTATAGCAAATACATTAGCACAGTCACACCAAAATGTGTAATGAATAAACCTCATGCTGAAGTAAAAGTAAATTCACGTCTGTAGAGTAGAACACAGGAGAAGAAGGTTCAACACTCTTCGGAACAAAAAAACAAAAAACAATGAAGCACAATTGTTAGTTTATTTAGAGTAATTTTTGCTTATTAGTATTGGTTCAACTGGATTATCAAAAGGTCAGCGGAAAAGACATTTGTTAATAAAATGGGATTAGATACATTTGTGTTATTTAACATTGTTATTTCAGGTTTGCGACATATTCTGAGTTTGCATGACACTATTTTAATAAATTTTTATGAACACTAAATCAGTTTTTAGGTTTTTTTTCAGAGTGGGATGAATTAATGCACATTCGTTAACGCACATTGACACAGCGCAACACAACGCCTCTGTACTTATGATTTCTCCCGATATGGGGACAGGAGACTTGTCAGTCAGTAAGTGGGAAAACAACGTAACTGGGGTTACTTTTTAGAAAAATATAGTATTGTAAATTAAGAAGTAATGTGCTACCTTACTACTTACTTGAAAAAAGTTATCTGAATACGTAACTTTGATTACTTAAAATGCGTTACCCAAACACTGTTTGTCGCAAACGCAAAGGCCCTTTCACACCAAAAGTGAAATGAGTACAATAATTGAAATAAGCCTGAGGCTGAAGGAAGTGCCTCGGTATCTTACTCTCAATTTCACTCACACGGAATAAACAGAAAAAAAAAAAGTAATTTGCGTTACATAACTGAAAAGTTATTTCATTACAAATTTATAAGAAATGTGTTATTACAAGTAATGATTACTCATAAAACTGTTACTGACTGTCAATTTTTTATTGGCGTCTCCTCCAGTTAACATGCACTTTAATGAGATTGATGAATCATACGGTAACAAAAAAACCCATCAGATCGAAATCACTATATTAAACACAGTCACAGCCATAAAACTGACAAACACTGAACTCTACACAGCCTTTTCTTCGACACAAATTCAGATCAACATAAAACAGATACACCAGATTTCTATACTAGTAATAGTTTCCTCCAAAATACCAGTTATGATAATCATTGCTAGTAGTGTAAACTCCTATAAATCAGCAATTCCTTTTCTTTTAAGCAGCTTTCATGTCTTTACAAAATAACACTTGGCTATAGTGATACCATGGTATAGTTAAGTATATTATTTGGTAATGACTGGGTCATGGACTTGATTAAAACACCATGATATTCAAATTAAATTCCGAGGTAATTTAAATAATACCACAATATTACCATGATAATTAGTTACTGTGTTACTTTTTTCTCTCTTAACTTACAAAAGTGCATTATATGTACCATAGCAGTACAATACCACAGTATTATCATGGTATATATCATTATATACCATTATGTTTTCGATGATAGCTGTGGTTAATAACACGTAACAAAACTCCAGTAGCTAATTTTTGGGTGCATAAACCATTTTTACCGCGGTATTTTGGTAAATGTTGATGGATATCACTTGAGCAGCTTCAGCACAAACCCCTTTAGCTAGGAAATATTGATATCATTAAATCAGCGGAAACCAAAGCCAAGATCAAACTCAAGCTGAACGACATGACAGAATTAACATGCGACATGTGTTCATACATGACGCTCCGACACATATTCAGGCACATGTTTTTGATTCCCTTTGAGTCTCGTTGTCAAAACAGAGCTATTTATTTGAGATACAAACAGTCAACGTGATTGGGCGAGCTGTCGACACGACTCAGTGTCACTATAACGCAATCCACATAACACATAAGCGCGTATTAGACAGTAAACTACAGCACACAGTCTCAATCAGCTGGTCATCGCTTACCCGAATATATCAGCGGGTCAGATGTGAGATGTGAAGCCGAAACGATCCGACTTCAAAGAGTTTATAAGACAATCCGTACAGAGCGACTCAGGTTTAGATCAAGAACGAACTTCCGCCATCTTCACGTCAATACGTCACCAAAGACGCTGATCTGAAATCAGCTCTTCCGCTCGAGACAATAACTGTCTTTATTCCAGCAGAGGGCGCTCTATGGCTCAGAGCGCCGGTTCTCCATTGACCCGGGTTAAAATTTCAAGACGTTTTTTCTTATTACAGAAGTTTATATTAGGAAACAAGTATAATCTTTCTAATTTATTAATTTGAAGGATTCGTTTTTTTGCATAAATATATTAATTTAGTTTTGGAAATGTATAAATAATATAGTTTTTTTTTAAATTTCTGAAGTAATCAGAATCCACTGCGATTGGTCCATCCTGAGCAGCGCTGAGAAAACCTAGTGAAAATTTGCAAACAAATAATGACAAATTTGAATTTCCTGTGCATTAAAAACACATTGTGAAGAATTTTAACATGACAAACACTGTAAAATATTCAATATTCTACCACGGTTTAATCCTAAAATACCCTTTGACTTGAGATGCATATTAAAGTATTAGCTAAAACTTTTAATAGCCTATATTATCAATGATTACAATAGTCAAACAGAAAAAATTAGGCTACTACATTAATAATGTTACATGTGTTAGTATCTGGTGTTTCTTTTTTCTTCTTTACTTGTGTTTTTTTGGAAATTCTGTGCAAAAGATGTGTACTAGCGCCCTCTACAGTATAATAATGAAAACACAGATTCTAGGAGTATAACTCAAATATATTTAGAATTTTTGTAAGTATAAGTCAAGTATACTTAAATGACATTTTAAGTATATTTCTGATGAGTGCATAAAGTAAATTACTGAGAGCATACTTTCCTGTTTTTTTAGTTTGATAGAAGTATACTAATAGAACACTCGAATAAACTTATTTTTTGTAAGCGTGCTTTAGGACAGGAAAAAAATCCACACTTTGCTGGGGATCAATACTGATTATACTACACTCAAAAAAAAAAATGCATTCTGGTAGCTTTGACAACTATACATTACATTTAATCATTTAGTTGACAACATTTATCCAAAGTAACTTACAATTGAGGAACATCACAAGCAACACTTTCTAAGATCCTTTTACTATGTGTGTATATATATATATATATTAGCGGTGGGCCGTTATCGGCATTAGCATGCTGCGTTTATGTGAGACTCTTATCAGGCAAAAAAAACAATATCGCCGTTAATCTATTCTCAAAGTGGGGTTGGGAGCTGGGTCTGTACTAAGCAAGCTGATGACTTTCACCTTGATATTTTATATAACTGACTGGCTGAGGCCAACCTAAAAATATGCTCAGGACAGTTGATGGGCCACTGCTGCGCATCGTCACGAAAGTTTATCTTTTTCACATGTTTTTAAGCCGTACCGCTTGTCGATTTAAACATTAAAGCATCCAAACACAAGACGCGGAAAAGCTGAACAGAGAAGCTGGTTACTCGTGCGCTGTGTTCGGTGCGCACGAGAGAGAGAGAGCCGCGTATCACGGACAGCGACACTGAACCGAGCTCTCTTCTGTGAAGAGAAAGGCGTCTCAAAACACTAGAACATCGAATCTGCTTCTTTTTGCTCTTGTGCCGACAAATACATACAAAATATGTCCAAATATCCACCTTGGAAATTATGCTCGAAAAAACTGTCAGTTATTTCTTAAGTGAAAGTAAACAGTTGAGGAAAAAACGGGATGTGTATTATATTGGATGCGTTCATCGTCTCTTAAAGTGACCGCACCTAATTTAGCTAATGGCTGCTTTAATGTTAATCCAAGAAAATGAAAATGAAAATCACTAACTGCTCTTGATATATATATAGCGCAACTGTAATAATGTGAGAAATGAATGTAGTGTCTGAATAAATGTAGGTTTGATTGTATATTTAATTTTTACATTGAAGACTATCCAGTGCTATTTTACATTTAATTATTTGGTTTCTGTACCTTGACACCTATAAACTTAAAAAAAAAAACTTAAACATTGTGTAAATAATGTATAAATAAATAAAAATAAACGAACATACAAATTTAACAATTTCAAACAGGGCCCACTGGTAAATAAAACTTCAAAATCTAAACTTCACCAGGTCCCCGCGGACCCCAGCTATGGCCCTCACCCCTGGTTCACACACACATCTACGGCTCACGTCTGTTTCACACATACTCCGTCTGCAGTGCGTATGCAGTCCGTGTGCGTTACGTATGTGGTGCAGCACGGACTCGATGTGCTTTCACACAGGACGCGTTTGCAGTTCGCTACTCGGTATGTAAACGATCGCTGCACTGCTGCAGACGCAACGCTCCTGGAACGCAACTGGAATCCGTTAACATGGGTGCGTAAAAAAATATGCAACGTATGCAGACGGAGTATGCATGTAACAGGCGTACTGTTGTTTGCACCTTGTTCAATGTGGAATTAGTTTACAGCTTTTTCAAGCACTTTGTGATGCATTTTGGAAACAGGAAATGAGCCCCTTTTCTAATGCACCACCTAGCTTGATAAACTGTTTATCAATTTTATTTGGGTAACACATATATTCTGAATGCCTTCGGCAGAATTTGAATGAACCATTTTAATCTAGATTAATCTAGATTAATTTCAAGATCACAGTGAGATTAATCTAGATAAAAAAAAATTAATCTATGCCCACCTCTAATATATATATATATATATACAAAAACCTGTGAAAGAAGGATAAAATATATTTTGTTTAAAGTATATGAGCAAACACTCCAGATGCAATTTCCAAACACACACATCATATGCTCGGACAAAGTATGTGTTTTGTAAAGGTTAATTGAAAGTACTTAAGTGTTTTTATATATATACTTCTACCTTAGTCCTAGGCAAAAATTGGGCCAAGTCCAAAATGCCCAAATGGTAAGCCTTTAATGATCTTCATCATAATCAGAAATTCTTTCTGAGGAGTACATAAGACCCATTTCTGAGAAGTACATAAAAAGTAAACTAAAAGCATACTTTCCTATTTTTAGTTTTAAAGAAGTGTACTAATAGCACACTTGAATAAACTTCTTTTTTCTAAGGGAGCTTTAGGACAGGAAAAAAGGTGTACATCTTTTAAAAGCCACATTTTGCAGAAACCATACAATCAAACAGATATTTATTAATTAAGTGATATATTTTTTGTCTACAACAGTATTTATAGTTCTAATATGATGCTGATGGAAACTTATGATGTATGCAATCATGTAAAATCCACACTTTGCTGTGGATTAATTCTGCTTATACTACACTCTAAAAAAGATCAATAAAAAAGGTACAAAAGCTGTCACTGGCGGCATATGTAAGTTTTTAAAAGATACAATTATGCAAATGTAGGCAAAATAAATTGTACCTTTAAGGTATGTATATGCTCCTTTAGGGATAAATAAGGTAAAAAGATGTATCCTTTCAAAGGTACCGGCTCAGTGACAACATTTGTACCTTTTTGTCTGAGCCTAGCACTTGCCATTCAGCAGATAATATTAACGCATTATTTACTGTTTGGTAGCAGTATACATCGACTGTGATCTTCCTCTCAGAGACGTGTAATCTGATACTGAGTAATACTTCATAAACTGATACTAATATTCCCGATGGTCAATGATCCACTCTCTTGATCTAGTTGTAATCCGTCAGTTTTTTTCATAATTTGTAAAAACGTTCCCGTTATTCATCTGTGCATCATCTTCACCTCATCCCATCTACCATAGATTTGAAACAATGTGAAAATGCATTAAATATGCATCATATTTAGTTGCTCTATGCATGCCTTCTTTTCTTCTGAGATACAAGAATGAAGAATGAAAAAAATGTTTTAACTGACTTAAGTGAAGCCCAAAAAAAATAATTCTGACATGAAACTGCCTTGATACTTCTGTGTTTATTTAATGCTTTAATTTCATTTGTATGAGTGATCTGAAATGTCTTTCTTAATCAAATTTCTGGCATTATAAATCATAATCTGACATAGCAACAAGATTGCATTCAGTTAGCTTTGACAACTATTACATTTAATCATTTAGCAGACAACATTTATCCAAAGTAATTTACAAATGAGGAACATCACAAGCAACACTTTCTAAAAGCCTTTTTACTGTTAAAAAATGTGTATGTAGTTTAAAGTATAAGAGCAAACACTCCAGATGCAATTTCCGAACACACACATAATATGCACGGACAAAGTGTTTTATAAAGCTTAATTAAAAGTACTTTTTAAAAATATATATTTCTACCGTAGTCCTTAGGCAAAAATTGTCCAAAAGTCCAAAATGGCTTAACGGTAAGCTTTTAATGGTCTTCATAACCATAAACTCCTGGTAATAATGATAAAAAAAGAAATAAATCAAATGTACTACAAATGAAAAACATCATTACGATTTGTGTGGAGTTATGACTCAATGGTGATGCTGCAGATATCTGGTGAGAAATGCAATAATAAATGCATCTGTAGCACATCTGAAGCATGGAGGAAGATGTGTCATGATGTAGGGAGCTGTGGAAAGTATGAGTATGAGTGAATATTACAGAATGGAACAGTTGTTTTCAAAAGAGGAACGATCAGATGTTGTTTTTCAGAATGTGAAGTAGCTTGAGAACAAGTTTCCGTCTCATGATTTGGTCTGATCAGAGTTTGGATTTGAACCCTTGTGCAATTACATTTTTTTATGATCTGTATGAAGCCATCTATGTATTGATGCTTCTTCCTGAAAAAAGTTTTCATGTTCACTGACACAACTTAAGCATTGAAGAAAGCATAGGGAACAGCTATCCCATGAGTTACTTTATCAATTCTTGCATATTTCCTAACCAGTGAATTGTGGTTAAAATCAAGTGAGAAATTCATTTATGTAATTTGACAATTGTAGTCACTGATTGTATTAAGTGCCATTGAAAGCCTAATGATCCTCAGTTCAGGCCATCATGGCCAAAGGTTTTGGCAGTGACATAAATTGTGTTTTGCAAAGTTTGCTGCTTCAGTATTTGTAGATTTTTTTTCTTTCACGTTTCTATGGTATACTGAAAAACAATGATGAGCATATCAGAAGTTTCAAAGGCTTTTATTGGCAAAAAATACATAATGAGTGAATATTTACAGTGTTGACCCTTGTTCTTCATTCGCCTTTTGAGGACTGACCCCAGGTTCTCTATGGGATCCAAAATTTCAGTGTTATGATCTCTGAGCCACTTCTATATCACTATATCAGTCCTGCTTTTGAGAAGTTGTGGCCTAGTGGCTAGAGAGTTTGACTCCTAACTCTTAGGTTTTGGGTTTGAGTCTCGGGCTGTCAATACCACTAACCCCCAACTGATTTCTGGGTGTCGCAGCATAAATGGTTGCACACTGCTCCAGGTGTGTGTGTGTGTGTGTGTGTGTGTGTGTGCACTTTGGATGGGTTAAATGCAGAGCATGAATTCTGTGTCTCACCATTCTTGGCTGTATGTCACGTCACTTTCACTTTGTGACATGGCGCTCCATCATGCTGGAAAATGCTCGGATCATCACCAAATAGATCATTGGAAGAAATAGGACGCAGGATGTTTTGATACCATTCTTTATTCATGACAGTGTTTTTGGGCAGAATAATGAGAGAATATACGAATATGCAAGTAGCCTCCTGCAGCTTATTCAACACCAGCATGTTTTGTGTGTGTGTGTTTTTTGCATAGACTGTATAAAAAGTTTTTTTTGTGAATGTGTCTGTGGAAGAGACAGATTTGAAGACCAAGAGTCATAATGTTCACAGCTGGGCTGCGTTAATGCAGAGAATAGTCCACTGACAGACCGTTTTAATCACTTATTCATATATATATATTTTTTAAGTTCAGATAAGAAAGACATGTTTTAGTTGTGTGCATACATATAACAGTACAGACCAAAAGTTTGGTCACACCTTCTCATTCAAAGAGTTTTCTTTATTTTCATGACTATGAAAATCGTAGATTCACACTGAAGGCATCAATACTATGAATTAACACATGTGGAATTATATACATAACAAAAAAGTGTGAAACAACTGAAAATCTGTCATATTGTAGGTTCTTCAAAGTAGCATCTTTTGCTTTGATTACTGCTTTGCACACTCTTGGCTTTCTCTTGATGAGCTTCAAGAGGTAGTCACCTGAAATGGTCTTCAAAAGTCTTGAAGGAGTTCCCCGAGAGATGCTTAGCACTTGTTGGCCCTTTTGCCTTCTGTCTGCGGTCCAGCTCACCCCTAAACCATCTGGATTGGGTTCAGGTCCGGTGACTGTGGAGGCCAGGTCATCTGGTGCAGCACCCCATCACTCTCCTTCTTGGTCAAATAGCCCTTGATGCCTTCAGTGTGAATCTACAATTTTCATAGTCATGAAAATAAAGAAAACTCTTTGAATGAGAAGGTGTGTCCAAACTTTTGGTCTGTACTGTATATGCAAGTGATGTGGAAGTGCGTGAACTTTTCAGTGCAAACGCATGGCATTTCAGTGTAAAAGGAAGTCTTTATATTAAGGCACACAAGTTGGTTGCACTAGTAAGGAACAGAGACATGAATCATACACAAGAGTTCTTTATTAGTCTAATGCTAAAATCACATTACAATAAACAGAGCATACCAGGCAAGACACACCACAGAATCTGGCCATAAAAATAATGTTATGTTATCAGAGAAGAAATACGGTCTTTCAGCAGTCAGTTACTACAAAATTAACATACAATAAAACAATCAAAAGCTTTGGGTGAGGTCTAAAGGACAAGGAATACAACCACACACTGGAAAACTCTTATCAAACTCTTATCACTCACACACAAAGTCTCACTGCACACAGCAAACATTATTCAAACCACAACCAACACATGGAGAAAAAAAGCCCTCAGTATCTAGCAAAAAAAAAGTTTGAAATCTCTCACGCACAAAAAAAAAAAAAAAATCACGATTAAATGATAAATCAGGAATAGATCAAGTCAATATAAAAAAAACACAGAAAACAGTATTTATAAACCAAAAGAAAAAAACCTAGCTGAAAACTGTAATTATCAATATAAAACTACCGTCATTCAACTCACATAACAAACCATAATCACTAAATTAGGTTTTATTATAAAAGTTTGTGAGGAGCCCGTTCAGATAATTAACACAGGTGGAGAGCACACTCAGGTTTATACAACACTCAGCAGTCTCACCTCAATTTATTGACAGTTTTGCAGCAGTTTAGTAGTTTCTCAGTTCTCAGCTCTGCTACCATGTCTCAAAAACCAAGCTCTTCATCTGATGAGGATGTTAACATCACCAGGGATGCACCTTCGCATTCCGCCGGTCCCACGACCATTACTCCTACACCGGACGTCACACCTGAACCCCAGGCTTCTTCACGCGGCCGCACACCAGCCCGAACAGCCCTACACTCACAAAGACGCAGAGAGGCCAGTCTTCGCCGACCTCGGCAAGACTTCCAACTTCTTCCCCGGCCTCCTCCTACTGCTGCTTGGCCGTCCCAACGATCCCTGTTCATAACCCTTTTCCTTTTCAGTTGCCTCCAGCTCCCATTGCAGACACTTAAATACCACGACATAGATCAGGCTATTGACATGATCAAAATCGCTGGTCAGGGTGCTTGCCTTGCAAAAATTTACATTACAGCTGCTTTCAAAGTAATGCCCATCCATCCAGATCCATGAAATATTATATCAGGAAATATTTCGCAGTGTGTTTAACTTAATCAGCCTCATGCTATCAGAAGCCGTCGGTTGGATTTTGTCGAACAACTATGCCATTCCCCACCTCATCCACCTGTTAGACGATTTTTTTAATAATCTCGTCTCCCAATGCCATCCCAGCCGCGCACATCCTCACAATTTTTTCTGAGCTTGGAATTCGTATCGCAGAGGAAAAAACCATGGGCCCTGCAACATCCATTGAGTTCCTAGGAATTTATTTGGATTCAGACAAATTCCAAGCATCCCTGCCCAAATAGAAAATTGGCTGAATAATTCTCAACTCTTCTACTCTCCTTGAAAAATAAGATAGTTCAAAATGCTCCTATCCCTGCTCGAACATTTAAATTTTGCAATGCACATCATTCTGCAGGGATGTCTCTTCTTTCAGTCTCCTCTTTTATTTCCTACCTTAATAGCGTTAAGGGTCTTCAAGTCGGGTCAATCAAAGGTTACTTGAGCGGCATCTAGTTTTTCCATAAACTGATGTACGGCGCTCCTTCCCATGAGATAAACGGTTCACAAACCTCCCTCCTGATCAAAGGGATTCAAAGATCTTTATAGTGCAGAAAATAGGTAAATTCATCTATCCAATGCTGTCACGTCATGTGACAAAAGAACGAATGATAGGATAAAGGATAAAGCCTTTAATACAGTCTCAATTATTATTATTATTATTATTATTATTACGAAGCAGTACAATAATTAAAACATTAAGGCAGTACACTTAAACTCATAAAAACAAATAATAATAATAATAATAATATACACAGAGATTTGTTGCCAGGGTAACTCCAGTCTATGGTCAAAGCTTATGGGTCTGTCACGTGAGGAGTGACTCGAAGACCCGAAAGACTCAAGATATGAACTAATTATTTCTCTTTCCGGCTCCCACTGCATTGACTGAAAGAAATGAACTAGACTAATTCCATAGACAGTAAAAGAAATGGACACAGCGACCCCACTGGATTCAATGGAGGAAGCAAGCACTTCCTGGGGGTCGAGCGTACTGCGCAGACTCAAACTGAGCTTGATGACGTAGATGTCATGTGAGCAATCTGTAAGTCTTCTAATCGCTGTGCGAAGAGAAATCTGAATCACCCACCGAATCTTGCAGAGAAGGCGAGCGTGAACAGGAGCAAATTTAAAGCATTCTGATTAATTATCTCCCTTGACTTTTTGCCTCCACGTCCCCCCGATTGCATCATAGTCAGTTAAAGATTGCCTTGGAGCTTCTCCTCCTGTCCATGCGGTAATTTCTGTGCGACAGAGAGTCGCTGGTTATGCCGCAATCATTATTTTTTTTTACAAAAACTGCTTCTACGGGAACATAACGTAAGATACCGGGTAATGGAGCCTTTTATACATTTTCGTGTTTCTTTAGCAATAATTAGTGGACAAATGGAGTCTTTAAACGCCTGAGATGTAAAGTTATTCGCTGTCAAAGTGACGCCAAAATGAATGGGAGTCAATGAAATGCTAACAGCAGGTGGGGGTCCGCTAGACAATGGCGGCGCCTACCCAGCCAACATGTCCATATGGGCCCCACATTAGATTTATCTGGGCTATGTGGGTGTCAACTGGGCATGGGCTCAGAGTGGGGACTTTGATGGGCTTTAATGGGAGTGAACAGAGCGTGATTCATTTGAGTCAGTTTGGGAGTTCAAAGCGGGTTTGCAAATCATTTGAGTCATTTTGGGAGTTTGGAGTATTGACCGTGAATCATTTGAGTCAGTTTGGGGATCGCGAATCAGTTGAGTCAGTTCGGGAGTTCGTAGCGGGATCGCGAATCATTTGAGTCAGTTTGGCCATCGCGAATCATTTGAGTCAGTTCGGAGCGGGTTCGCGAATCATTTGACTCAGTTTGGGGATCGCGAATCATTTGAATCAGTTCGGGAGTTCGTAGCGGGTTCGCGATTCATTTGAGTCAGTTCAAGAGTTCGGAGCGGGTTCGCGATTCATTTGAGTCAGTTTTGGGATCGCGAATCATTTGAGTCAGTTTGGGAGTTATTTTTTATAACTATAAAAGTTAAAATTGTATATTTTAAATTCTGTTGAAAAAAAGTGTTTTATAAAAATACATTGAAATTGACAATTAAAAAAAACAGTCAGGTTTTGAGACATCTGATGAAACTTAAATTCAAAATGAACATTTAATTAAATTTTTTGCAAAGATGGACAAAATATGTTTGTAGTTACATATTAACAAGGTCACAATCAGGTATACTTAAGAATAACAAGAGTAACAGAAATAAATCTAGCTTATAATGTTGTGTTACTTTCGTCCCAACCGACAGGGTTAAAAGTAACAATGTGCAACTTATGTTCAAAATGAAATTATACTGAAGTCTTTCTACATTTCTACAAAATACCACCTGGTATTGATAGACCACACTTCTGAGTTACTGGCCACATCAGAAATATATCTTGGTCTACAACATTATCTTTAAAAATGATGTTTTTCTGAAAAACAAAATGGTTCTTAGCCCCTGCTCTCCCCTACCAATGTATTGTTTTACTAGTGATTATGTATATTTAAATGTATGAAACCTAAAATAAACATAATGTGGTTGAAAACACTGCATATTAATTGTGATATATTACAAGCGCTGAGCGGTCCGTCTCTGGCTCAGTGAAGCCAACGCGTGAAAGCTGTTTGAATCTGGCAGTCAGTTCTGTGACGTCACTAAACATTTTAAATCATACTCTCAGGGGCACAGAAATAAGAATCCAATATATGGTGCAATAATGCTCAAAATGTTAAAATATAATTTACATTTTAAATTATTTTTGTTAAAATATATCTGCCGACATTTGGACTGCCAACCAATCAGAAAACAGCAGCTGACTGTGACCCCAGCAGTCTATGATATAAACAGATAATTTTTGATTGCACATTGCTAGCTAGCAATATGTCGCAGAGCTCCTTTTCTTAATTTTTTTTTAGCAAAAAAACTTGGCTTGATGGACAGCCGGACACAAGGCCTAATGTTACACACCTGATGAGGATGTTTCTCCCTCCCCAGGCCCAACATCAACAGACAGTGTTGCCAGATTAGAAATGTCCAAGTATTGTACCAGAAGTTCAAAATGATCATATTTGGAAGTAAATTACTACATTTAACAATTGACTACATTTTGACACGACCTGCAAATTACCACTAGGAGTATGGTTGGACGGAAGCAGTAAATGTTCTGAAATTAGAGAACTAAGCCAATAGTAGCGCTGGCGGTGTCATTTGATTTGAATGGGAACTTCGGATTGTGAATCATTTGAGTCAGTTCAGGAGTTCAGAGCGTGATTCATTTTAGTCAGTTTGGGATTTCAAAGCTGATTTGCAAATAATTTGAGCCATTTTAGGGAGTTCGTAGCGGATTTGCGAATCAATTGAGTCAGTTTGGGGATCGAATCATTTGAATCAGTTCGGGAGTTCGTAGCGGGTTCGCGAATCATTTGAGTCAGTTCGGGAGTTCGTTGCGGGTTCGCGAATCATTTGAGTCAGTTCGGGAGTTCGTAGCGGGTTCGCGATTCATTTGAGTCAGTTTTGGGATCGCGAATCATTTGAGTCAGTTCGGGAGTTCGTAGCGGGTTCGCGATTCATTTGAGTCAGTTTTGGGATCGCGAATCATTTGAGTCAGTTTGGGAGTTCGGAGCGGGATCGCAAATCATTTGAATCAGATTAGGGATCGCGGATCATTTGAGTCAGTTCGGGAGTTCAAAGCGGGTTCGCGAATCATTTGAGTCAGTTTGGGGATCGCGAATCATTTGAATCAGTTCGGGAGCACGTGCTTCAAAAAAATATGAAACCCTGCCCCCCTGACTAATTCCTGTACAAAAACTTTAGAATTTTGGGCATGGGCGACTGAACGAATAACTCCCCGAGACGACTCGTTCTTCCCGAGTCACATTAAAGATTTGTTTAAAATGACCGAATCGTTTAAGAACGACCGTCACTAACTGGCATCAGACGATATTTGGTTCAATATTAACCAAACCAAGTATTCAAAGGGGCAATCTCCAACACATTGACACCTTTCACTAAAAAGACGAATTAAGCAACAGTACATGACATTTTAGAAATATAGTTTATTAAACACGGACACGTCCATCTGCATGCAAACTCTCTTTCCCATGCCACATCAAGATGGAGATATGAAACTCCCTGTAGATCATGGAAACTATCTGTCACTATTAAAGCATTTCTAGACTTCCACTTCCTGGTTCTATACCACAAGTTGATGTCAGTGGTTAAAAAGTACCCTATACTCTCCAAGAGTCTGTGTGGTCTGTAGACCATGCATGCAGGCTATAGTGGATGTCAGCATTCACCTCACACTTTGCAGAGTCACACTGAAAATGCAGAACTCCAATGCAAGTGAGTCATTAAACTATTTAATATATTTTATTTATTAAAAATTATATAAAATGTTAATATGTAAAAAAATATATATTATGTGATGTGTTGGTATTAATGTGAATGTATTCTTGTCAGTAAAAAACACATTTCCACTCTTTGACAAGCAGAATGGACAATAAAGTTAAGCTAATTGGCTTGTAACTCTTGCCAAAAAAAATATTAAAAATATATTAAATTAATGCATGTAGCAGATGCTTTTATCCAAAGCACACACACACACACACACACACACACACACACACAATTGCATAATAAATGAAAAGAAAACAGAATACAAAAAGATTAGAAAGGTAGTTAGATTTTTTTAAGAATAGAATTAGAATAGTGAGTGCTAAAGTTAGAGGGTCAAATAAAGATGGAAGAGATGTGTTTTAAGCCGATTCTTGAAGATGGCTAAGGACTCAGCTGCTCGGATTGAGTTGGGAAGGTCATTCCACCAGAAAGGAACATTTAATTTAAAAGTCCGTAAAAGTGACTTTGTGCTTCTTTGGGATGAACAATCAAACGACGTTCACTTGCAGAACGCAAGCTTCTAGAGGCACATAAGTCTGAAGTAATGAATTTAGGTAAATGGGTGCAGAGCCAGTGGTAGTTTTGTAGGCAAACATCAATGCCTTGAATTTTATGCGAGCAGCTATTGGAAGCCAGTGAAAATTGATAAACAGAGGTGTGTATTCTTTTTGGCTCATTAAAAATGAATCTGGCTGTCGCGTTCTGAATTAATTGTAAAGGTTTGATAGAATTGGCTGGAAGACCTGCAGAGAGAGCATTGTAATAGTCCAGCCTGGACAGAACAAGAGCTTGAGCAAGGAGTTGTGCAGCATGTTCAGAAATAACCTGATCTTCTTGATGTTGAATAAAGCAAATCTGCAGGATCAGACAGTTTTAGCAATGTGATCTGAGAAAGTCAAGCTGATCATCAATCATGACTCCAAGGCTTCTAGCTGTTTTTGAAGGAGTTATGGTTGATGTGCCTAACTTGATGGTGAAATTGTGATGAGAAGATGGTTTGCTGGAATCACAAGCAGTTCTGTCTTGGCAAGGTTGAGTTGAAGGCGATGGTCCATCTTCAAAATATTTAGTGTTTAACCTCAGAAAGTTATTTTTTTTTAACGTCCTTTTAGTTTCAGCCGCACTTCCCGAATCCCGCACTGACGAGAGACGGTGGGACATTCCTGCAGATTAAACATTAGTTTCTCTTAGCCTAAATTGTTTGCCATTGGGTTTTGTAATCTTTTTTTTTTTTTTTTTTTTTTTTTTTTTTTGGTTTTAAATCATATATCATATATCATATTGACGGAAAATTCGAGGGCGGAGAACCCAGAACCCTTTAAAACACGAATTTCTACAACTGTTTATAAATACGAATGTTTATCGCGTATTTAATAATAATGAATAATGTCGGGCCTTGCAGCTTGAAGGGTGAAGAGACAAAACGATAACCTGGAAATATACATTTTCTTGAATTGAATCGTTTCTGTGACCACTTATTAAAAAGGATTATCACAAAAGAGGATTTCATTCTTTTTTTCAAAATCACTTGAAGTTGAAATCTTCAGCCGCCAGATGTCGCTGTTACTTTACAGGAGCTGCATCCGTCTTCTGTCTAGCAGCTGTCTGGAAGATGCTGACTAGCTGTCTTTGCTTGTGGGGGTATGTTTTATTTCTTAATTTAATGGTCAAAAATAGTTTTGTATCATTTGTTTCTGAATGAAGATAATACACCATGTAATATTCAACTTTTAAAAAATGTTACAGCGAGTGGTTACACGGAAATGGACGATGACTCAGTGGATTTGCCTCTCTCTGTTGAGGAGACCAGAGCAGAGTTTAGTGTGTCCATACACTCACTCACAGAGGATGATGATGATGCCTGATGAAGAGGAGCAGCGTGAAGGACCAACAGATGAAATGATGTGCTGGAAACTCACATTATTAAAAACATAACTTGAATGATTACAAAACGACTTTGTTCTTTTTCAACATTTCCATGCATGCCTTTGAAGTGTCACTCTTTAAATAGAGTGAAATGTAAAACTATTAATAAAGATTTTGAAAAAATACAACAACAAACAGTAATATTGTTAAATATTATGACAATTGAATTTATAATTACCGTATATACCCGAATATAAGACAAGTTTTTTTGTCCTAAAAATAGGCTGAAAATTTGGGGGTTGTCTTATATTCGCGATATCGACAAAATCACGGGGGGAAAGGGAGAAAGAACAGCGGCATAAATATGAAATAGTGACTGAATGATTTCGGCTATACTTGCATGTAAAATTAGAAAAGGAACATAATATCTGTGTTTAACTAAATTAAAACGCTGCTCCTCTGCCGCGCGAGACGCAGAGAGAACGAGAGGTGCGCGCACGAGACGCAGAGCGAGAGAGAGAGAGAGAGAGAGAGGTGCGCGCGCGCGAGACGAAGAGCGAGCGAGCGAGAGAGAGAGAGAGAGAGAGAGAGAGAGAGAGAGAGAGAGAGAGAGAGAGCGCGCGCGCGCGAGACGAAGAGCGAGCGAGCGAGAGAGAGAGAGAGAGAGAGAGAGAGAGAGAGAGAGAGAGAGAGCGCGCGCGCGCGAGAGAGAGAGTTGAACATCGGACGGACACTGAGGACATTATTTCATTTCCATTCTTGTGATCTTTAAACAGAGTGTTGGTTGTCACATTCATTGTTCCCTTGACCATTTCACCATCAGAGAAAGTGTTTTTGTGTTTCGTTAAAAAATGAGCAACTCTAAATGAAGCTTCGGTTGCAGCCTGTTACTTTTTAGCGGGTTTTGTAAAAAAATATCGCAGCCTGATTAATGTTGTTTTCATCTCACTAACTTTTTCTTTTCTAAGTGATGTACCTGGTGGATAACGAACATTGAAGGTCTTGTGGGTTGTGGTGAAATGTCTCTCTGCATTGTGTCTCTTGGTAACCGCAATGCTAGCTGCACAGATGAGGCATACAGCCTTCTTTTTTGCATGACTTGCATCATTAGCAATAATTAATCTTTTTTTTTCTTTTTTATAGTTCAATTTATCTCATGTATGTACCGTCTGCCCGCGACTGCCTCAACTCACATAGGTTACGTTTTTTGTTTTGTTTTTTGCACAACTTAATGTAACTTATGTCAACGTAAGTTGACTCGACGTGCAGATCCTAAATATTTTAAATTATTGAATTATTTTATTAAGTTTTAATGGTATATGAAACGTCACCAATAGTTCTGAATATATTCTGAACTCCTGTATCATATGCTGCAAATACAATTTCTGGATCTACATTGGATTTTTCCTTCAGAAACATGAACTTCACCTGGATGAACACTTCTGTGGAATCAGGCAGCTGTTGCTAGGGGTTTGAGCTCTTCATCTCACAGCCACTTTAATCCCATTATTTGGATAGATGTTAGCCTTCTTTTAGTGCTGCATTTGTTGTGTTCTGTGATCTGACAGATTTATTCATGAAACGCTCATTTTAAAATCTTCCTGTTCCACTGTCAATTGTTAAGACATTTGCTTTAAACATTACATTGTTCATGATAACTTTTGTTTAATCTACAATACCTACAACCACTTTACAAGCTAAATTACTTAGACAGCGATGCCATAGAAATATACAGAGCTACTGCACAAGCAGAAGTTCAAAGACTATATTCTGAAGACGGTGACATGCTTGTTTCTCTAGAGAGTAAAGTCAATACTGTACTCATATAGATCCCAAACACACTGCCCCTATCGGTACCTATAGTACCTATTTGCGTACTACCTAGGGCCCAAGTCAGCCTATACAGGACTGATTATGTTTGTTTTACCCACAATGCTTATGTCTTACCCAAGAGGCAAACTGACATAAGACATTCAGTTCCTTTCCAGCAGTTCTCACATCTTCTCTGTCTTCCTTTGTTTCTCGTGTTAACGGTTCCAGTTTCCCTTGTCTTTCATTCTTAAATCGATTCATTCATCTCTTCAGCTGCTGTTGCAGTAAGCTTTGGCGCCCTCTTGTGGCCATTACCCGATATATTCGTCTGCTCAGAATCATCCGCCATTCTTCTTAATTAGAAAGCCGATCTTTACGCAAACCATCTTAGTTAGATTAAGCAGCTTAATCATTCGTGCTCTCCTAAATATTCACAAACTCCACTTGCTGTTCGCTGAGGTTCATGAAAAGTGCTTCAATTAATCTAGGCAGCGTTTGTCGCGAGCAGTCCTTAACTTTCTTAATGATCTTTTTTTTTACTTTTTGAAATAGCGATAATTTATTTTTCTCTCGGGCTAAGAATTTACTCGGGTCTTTATTATTCCAATCGTTTATTGGAATAATAAACACCGGTCAAAAAAACTGTGTAGCTTCAAAAGGGGCACCCAAAAAAGGGCGCTTAAAGACAATCCAAAACAAAGCGGAGCAAACCATTACAGAATGAATATGAGAGGTGTTTAATAAATAAACATATAAATCCAAACACATTAAAATTATACCTACTCATGCACTTTAACTATAATGTTAGATATAGTTATTCAGATTATGGCTCTCAAGACTGTATTGCTAGAGTTGGTTTCTTGATGCAGTACAATTAGTATGTCCAGTTTAGGCCTTTGAAATTACTGACTAATTGATATTTGCTTCACCTTTTTAAAATTAAACTCAAACGGAATCACTTCAAAAAGGAATCTCTGCTTTAAATTGCACGTAGGCCTACATCTGCTAAGTCTTCCCCGGCCTTACTCTCCGCCTACGCTCTTTCAGTTTATACTTTCACTTTTAACTTGGCACACATTCATGAAAAGCTGTGATGTCGAGCAATCAACGTCATCGTCCCTCCTATTAGTCATCCAATCAGCAGCGAGGTGCTCTACTCTCGTTGCAGACCGCTCTGTGGATGTCAGCACTGCAGCATCATTCTTCGTGCCATCTTCATGCCTACTTTCAGTTAGAGCAACACTGGATAGTCAGACACATATGACATTTTATAATTTTGTCATTCCATGATGTAAATAGAAACACATTTTTTCAACTCAAATAGCATGCAGCTTTAAGGAAATTTGGCGATGTTCTTTTGAATTTTTGGGCTAATGAAAGCTCACAAGATTTTTTTTTTTTACTTGCTAACCCTAACCCTAACCCATATAAGCAAAGTTATAAATTTAGGTTTATCTGGAAATCATTTGTTTATATGAGTGCAATAATTCAAAATAAATGCCCAAAAGATAACATCAAATCTCTGTTGTTTTTGCTGCTAGTTCAGGCTCGCGCCGGGGTCTACAGTCACGTGTGTGTCCATCAGTGTCCATCTGTCTGTCTGCTGTGTGGAAGACCATGACGTCTGTCTTTCCCTGTGGGGGTGTGTGTGTTTTTTTCTTCATTGAAGATCTTGGTATATGTTCATTAACACGTAAATACTTTCTGTGATCACTTATTAAAAGGATGATTACAAAAAAAAGATGTAATTATTATTCAACATTTCCATGCTTTTAAAGTTTTGGTCTTTAGATCAGGTTTCCTCAGAGCGTTAGCTGATGTCCTCGATGCCTTGAAACTGATATTGACTCATACAGAGAATAAAATGTGTCTTTAAAACATGGCAACTCTCTATTCATAGTGACAGATTCTCCCAACTGAAGTCGTGCATCTTTGGAAACTGAACCACGCACCGCGCAGGGCCCAAGCCTTTATGGGCCCCAAGCTGAATTTTATTTGGGGCCCTAAGCCAATATGACTGATAATGCTGGATGATACCCATTATCATCCATTCCATCATGTCACTTGACATGTTTTTATCCTTCTATCATTTTTATTTGTAACAGTAGTAAACCAGTAAGAGTGTCCAGGTGTTCATTTGCACTTTAACATTCAAAGTCTTACAGTAGGTCACATACATAATGTGGTGTAGAAAACTAGCTTCTAGGCTAAATAAAATAGCAGACAGTGCATACGGACCATAGTGTTATTTTAACAACAAATGAACACAGCAGCAAGTCATCTGTACATCTCAAACAACAACTCTTAATCTATAACTACTATAACTAGCTAATTAAGGCATAATGATGGAATAGCAAAGACCTCAATAGGCTGGTAAGCTAAGTAAGACGTATGTCAAAGCCTCCTTAATATGTCCAGAAAGTATCATTTGGGCTAAGGATGTGTTCAGGGAAGATTATATTTGTGTGTCTCTTTATGAGACCCTTTCATCCAAAATGTTTCACCAACCTCAGAGACTTATCGTGTTCCTCAAAGTTGGCATGAGGTAAAGTGTGCTTGTGTATTCCTGCATGTTAAAGCTGAGTTATAGCCTATATTAAGTAGTCAGGATAATTACAGATGTTTATTTAAATATGAACTTCCCTAAATCAAGAAGATAGGGCTATTCTTATTAACCAGAAAGCCAGGCGTTGCTCCCTCAACTCTGATTTGTGCCCCTCATTTTGTCCCTTAATGATGGTCCTGTTTTTGGTGTCACTTTCATTAACATTGAAAAATAAACATTAAAAACCTCAATATGAATAATATGTTGCCTATAAACAATTTATATTATGTAGGAGGGGTCAGCAAGCAGCAAGCAAACTGTGCAAGAGTTATGCAGGAGAACATCAGTCAATTCACTATAGAGAAAGTGAAAGTAAAAAAAATATGACAGTTTTCTAACTCGTTAACGGGTGATATTCTCTGAGACAATGAGACGAAAGATTAAATTACTTGCTGATAAAGGTACATAACTATTATTTCCTTAAGATTATAGTGAAAAACATGAAAAGTTACGTAACAGTTCGCTTTTGAAAATCCATGTACGAAATAAAGCTGCTCTTAATTTTCATTGATGACTGCAGTGTTATTATATTTTAGTACAGGCCTATAATTAATTCCATAATTAATACTCCTGTTTAAAAAAAAAAAAAAAACGCATCACAGCGCATCATGCCAAAGCTGAAACAAAGACACGCTTCATGTCACTGTTCAGTGTTTTCAACCACATAAAGGTTAGTTTAGGTTTAAGTTTAACCTTACTGTGACATCTGGACCTTCGGATTAGACCCTAGGTTCATTTGATTAGATTTTATTTAATTTTCTGTTGTTTTTATTATATCACTTCTCTCTCTATCTCTCTCTCTGTGTGTGTGTGTATGTGTGTTATTTCAGTGGCCCTTGTGGGTTGTGGTTTGTGGGTTCTTTGTTGTGTTAAGTTTTGTTTCTTGTTTTCTTCTGATCAGACACCACATCTCATTTTGTAACAGACGTAAATTATGTAATACTTTTTTATGTGTGCAAAAATTCAATAGTAAAAAAAAAAAAAGTTCAGTGTTGGTCTTTATTTCTGTTGATATATTTCTGTATAGTCATTTTCTGTAACACTTAATAAAAATAAGAAAATAACTGAGAAAGGCTATATTGTTTCAACTCTGCGTGTATATAAAAAAACGTCCATAATAATTTACAGGACTAACATATGCTCACAGTTCTTTCACATTTGAAGACGCTGGAGCATCTTGAATTGCTTTTCAGTCCGTATTTGTTCTTAATTACACTTATATTCCTTTACTCTGTCAATACTTTTTTGATTATCTTGAGGTATGATTTACAAATCATCCAAACAAAAAATCACTTTAGGGTTTCATTAAGTTTTCCATAAGCCGTTGATGAAATATATAGTTTAGTGTGTGTTGAATGTTGTATGCACTCTTAAAAAAATAAATGTGCTTCACGATGCCATATAACCGTGTCTAAATGGTGCTTTACTAACGCTGCAGTCCTCCAGCATCCTCAAGCCATCTTCACGCCTACAGTCAGGACAAAACTGATATTCAAACACCTATTAAACTATTTAAGTACTTTTATCAGTTTTATAATTCTGTCAATCCAGGATGTAAAAAAAAACAAAAACGTCGTTTTAAGATACTTGGCGATGTGCTTTTGAATGTTTGGGCTAATAGAAAATCACAAGATATGATGCTATGTATTTCGCGAGAAATTTATGAATTAGGTTTTATGTTAATCAAATATGGTCATTAAAGTTGTTTAAACGACAAAACCAATTAAATAAATAAATATAGGTAAATATAGAGATGGGCAGAAACCATTAGAATATTTATTTAAATTTAGCATAAAGGGTTGATTTAAATCAGGGTATCTTCCGTCCATTCCAAATCCGTTTCAAATTAAAAAACAGAAAACGAAAGACTCAAGAGGATTCAAGTGAGAGAACATGAATTAAATAACGAGATATAGAAAAATGGCTCGTTTATTCGTTATTCCATCTAGGTTAACAAACGGAAAATGAGTTTTTGACTTGATTTCTCATTTTGTGGTTTGGGGTTTAAAAAACGGCTTATGGCTTCAATATTTCATTCGCACTTGTGGGCGGAGCTGAAACGCTCCTTTCATCTGATTGGTCGGATCGCTCCGCCTTCAACTCGATCTTACATTCTTTCAGAATAAGAGTCTTATAAGAGTAGTGTCTGAAACCACCGCTCACTGTTAATTAACATAATATTTGAGTCAGATGTAGCTGGACACATAATTCGTGCTGCGGTGGCTTGCAAGTCACGCCTTTAAATTATTTCTAGGTTATAGTATTGTATGAATATTGTCCCACTGTAAATACAGTGCAAATAGTTTTGTCTCCTTGGATAAAAGTGAAGAGGAAATAAAAATCAATAATAGACTGAACAGTTCCATGATAATATGTCTGTAACATTTACCACTCTCATCTTTTAAGTCAAAAGGCACTCGGTAGGTGTGTGTGACATTAATAATTAATTGGGAAAATTACTATAGTTAAATTTATGAAATAAATTAGTAATATTCGTTTTATTACATACTAAATTGAATGGTTTTTCTTTTAGTCTTCTTTGTTGGCCTTGAGAAAGCCAACATATATTTGAACATTATTATCATTTATTATGAGAGTAATTGACAACGACTAAAATTTTAATGTTTCACCAAATTTCCTTCTCAAAAAATCCTAGTGACTTTCATTATCTGAGCAATGAAGGTCTTACACTTAATGTCCACTAGAGGGGGAGACAGGATTTCTATTTACGTAAAATGGCAAATAAATACATTAATTTCATGTGTACTACCATGAATATGCCATATCTGTGTACAAGAATAAACTTCACACTTCAAGCTTTACTTTAAAACTTCCCATTCTGGCTTTTTCAACCTACCTCCAAATGTATTTTAATATATTTTTTATTCACACTGGTTTATGCATTTAATGTTTGTCCATCTAGATCTTTTATTTTTCATGAGCTGTACATTTTAAGATGTACTCAGTGTTGATAAATCACATGCACTGAATGTAAATGCTAATGTCAGGACTCTCAGTCCTCCTCTTGGATGGCCAGTGTCCTGCAAAGTTTAGATACCCCAAATAAACACACCTAAGCTAAGCAAGGTCTTCAGGATCAGTAGCAATGTCCAAGCAAGTGTGTTGGAACTGAACTCTGCAGAACATGGTTCTCCCGTTTCAGGACTGGGTTTTAAATCTATAAATGAATTTGTACAGTTGGGTGTCTGCATGCAGAGGTGTACTTCAGTAAGTACAATGTAAACTGTAATCTATAAAGACAAAATCTTCAGATAAGCATTAAGGCCACTGCCTTGAGGTCTCCATCCATTGGTCAAAACAGACCTCGCACCCCACCACACTCCTGCTAGCTGTTAACATTAATTGCGGCTGGTGCCAAATAAAAATTATTATGTATCCCTTGTGCATTGTTCAAATTCACTACCCTTTCGTGATGGTCGGGATAAAAACATTCACTCAATTAAACTGCTATAAGCATTAGATAAAAAATGTTTCCCCTAATTTATTGTTGGTGGATGTTTTTTTTTTACTGACTTCCATTATAATTTCATTTTTGATTGCAAAGCCATGAAACATAATCATGCATTCTTGATTGTTTGTGGTTTTCCCTGTTGGGAAGAGGTAAAATTTGTTATTTTTTACAGTTGATCACTAGGTGGGACCATCAACCCTTTAGATAGGCCTGTGCAAAAAAAAAAAAAGCTTAGTTTCTGACTTGTATATAGAGTTATGTGGAGTATAACAGTAAATTATATTGTGTGTATGTGTGTAGGAGAGAGAGAGAGAGAGAGAGAGAGAGAGAGACTTTTGCGCACTTACCTTGATGTATTTGAGAAAATCTAAATGTACACCTCAGCTCTCAGAACTACATGGAGTAAACAAAAGTGTATTTATGCACCTGCTACCTTTTAATGGTGGTGATAAGTATAGACTAAACAAAAACAGTACATGGATTTAAACACTTGCATGCCATCCTTCTGGTCATTTGATGGTGAGAAGAGCAGCAAGCAATACGAGAAAGGGCTTGACTTGAACCAGAGTTTTAGAAATGATTATGCAGCTTGACCCCTCCAGCGAGTTGCTGCTTATTTGAAGTTGGTATTGCATTTTGGTCCATAATCAATTATGTTCAAAGTAGTTTTTTTTTTATAAGATTTAAAGGTTTTAAACTGGCTTCACCATCAAGAAAAGACAAGTATTTCACACATAGGCCCTCCGTTCTTTTCACCATCAAAAGTCAGCAGGTGCATAAACACACTTCTTTTTTTTTATTGTTTAGTCCATGTAGTTCTGAGAGCACGAGGTGCATATTTGGATTTTTTCAGATACATCAAGGTAAGTAAACAAAGGTCTCTCCCACACTCACTCTCTCTCTCTCTCTCAAACACACACACACACACACACACACTATAATTTGCTGTTAAACTCCATATAACTCTATATACAGGCCAGAAACTAAGCCTTTTTTTGCACAGGCCTAAAGGGTTAATGGTCCCACCTAGTGATCAACTGTAAAAATAACAAATGTTACCTCTTCCCAACAGGGAAAACCACCAACAATCAAGAGTGCATGATTATATGGTGTCATGGCTTTGCAATCAAAAAATGTTGTTATAATGGAAGTCAATGGGACAAAAACAGCCACCAACAATAAATGAGGGAGAAAAAATTACAATCTAATGCTGCACAAAACTAACAATACATCAAAGCTAATCTACAGTTACTAATCTTTGACATGCCCAAGACTGTCATAAAAGGTAAAAAAAAAAAATATCCAGTCCACAATTACTTTTTATATTGAAAATATGTCATTTTGTGTGTGTTTTTTCTTCCCAAATCAGTGACATAATTTATGAACTTGGTAATTAAAGTTAAAATCTTGGATTTTTTTTTTTTTTTTAAACATTTGGTAGTTTATCAGGACTGAGGGTGATTAATAGATTTATGCAACAAAAAAAAAAAAAAAAAAAAATCTTTATCTGAGACATTTTTACAGCATTTTAATTTAGTGGGTGTTTTCATCCCAAACATAACAAAAGGGTAGTGAATTTACCCACAGTATATTGTTGAGTTTTTGAAAAATTTCAAGCATTTTCCCAAAATAAGTGTCAAAATAAGATTTGTCACCAATCATTCCATTAGCTGCAACACAGAGAAAGTTGTGGCCAAAATAAGACTCAACTTTACCCCCTAGTGGACGAAAACGTCCCCAACAACGCATATGGGGTATTATGTAACAGCAAGTCATTTGTGCAAGTACATTTGACTTGCAGTTTTTCCAAAACTTAATCATTTTTATTTGGTACCAGCTGCAGTAGTTAATGTTGTTTTATATTATACAGCTATCATTGAGCTAAGGTATACCCCCCCTACCACCCCATCTATCATTGAAGAACCTGTGTTACACATATATGGCATATTCATGGTAGTACACATGAAATTAATGTATTTATCTGTCATTTAAACTTACATAAACAGAAATCCTGTCTCCCCCTCTAGTGGACCTTAAGTGTAAGCCCTTCATCGCTCAGATAATGAAAGTCACTAGGATTTTTTGAGAAGGAAAAAGTCTGACCAGTTACAGCAACGAGTCTGAAGATCTGAGCTGAATTTGGTGAAACAATAAAATTTTAGTCGTTGTCAAGGCCAACAAAGAAGACTAAAAGAGAAACATCATTCAATTTTGTCTGTAATAAAACTAATAATTCTAATTTATTTAATAAATTTAACTATATTAATTTGGAAATTGGAAATGTTCAGTCTATTATTGATTTTTATTTCCACTTCACTTTTATCCCAGGAGACAGAACTATTTGCACTGTATTTCCAGTGGGACAATATTCCTACAATACTATAACCTAGAAATAATTTAAAGGGGTGACTTGCAAGTCGCAACAACGCGAATTATGTGTCTACATCTGGTTTCAGATATTGCTCTTGTAAGACTCTTATTCTGAAAGACTGAGGAGCCCGAGTTGAAGGCGGAGCTATCCGACCAATCAGATGAAAGGAGCGTTTCAGCTCCGCCCACAAGTGCGAATGAAATATTGAAGCCATAAGCCGTTTTTTAAACCCAAAACGACAAAATGAGAAATCAAGTCAAAAACTCATTTTCCGTTTGTTTACCTAGATGGAATAACGAATAAACGAGCCATTTTTCCATTTCTCCTTATTTAATTCATGTTCTCTCACTTGAATCCTCTTGAGTCTTTCGTTTTCTGTTTTTTAATTTAAAACGGATTTGGAATGGACGGAAGATACCCTGATTGATTTAACTAGCTTATTTATTTTTTTACTTCATACATTATGTTTACATATTAATTTAAATCCTCTAAATATTTCTAACATAGGCCTACTCCACATAACCACTGGTTTGCTTGATAACTTCCTTTTATTTCCTTGATTTATCATTTACACCATTGTTTATATCGTTTTTTAATAGGCTATATATTGCCCATATTTAAACTCGGTTAACAAACATTAAAAGTAACAATTAAACGTTAAACATAAGTATTTTACGTGTTATTAACCTGTCCCTGTTACTCGGTTTCCACCGTAACTGCGCCGCGTCGCGCTGGTTCTCGTGGCCGAGCTGGAGTCGTGTTCGGCGGGGAACTGCTCACGGCTGAGACCGCTGCCCTGCGTTTCACTCATAGCCGAAATATACTGCGACCGCCTTTATAACCTGCCCAAAATAATCAGTAAAACGCTCTAAGGAAATATTTTAACATCCAAAGTATTTTGTATTCTGTATCTTTATTAATAAAATCGTTTCTTTTATGTAAATATCAGGCGTTTTCCATTACACGAAAAGACCGTGATATTCGTTAAAGTTGACCGCTCGCCTCTATGTTGCTCTGCATAAAACGATATAGGCTACAGCACAGTAACGATTTTATAGATAAAATGTATACAAAATTGTAGTTTATTTTTCCTGCTATTGACATTTTTAATAATAAAAAAACTGAAAAAATATAACAAATGCATATAAATTGTTTATTGATAAACAACAACAATATCCATAGGTTCAAATAAATTATCACATTAAATAGTCGATACTGTACATCACAATACCATTCGTGGAAACATCCGTTTTAATACTGTTAAAACAAATACTTAAACATTTAAAAACTGTAAACAAATAAATGTCACTCAAATATATTAGAACTTAAAATAAACATTTAATGTAGGCCTACCTAAAAATAACGCAATTTAAACGAATAAATTCAATTACAAGTTTATAAATAAAATGATATGTAGTTCTTTCCTTTACTAAATGGGGGTCACTGATTCGGCAGTTCGTGATGTGGTCACGTAATTTAATCAATTTATTCGTGGCAGGGACACGTTTATTTCGTTATTTTCGTGATTGCAGCACGTTTTTTAAACTAATGCATTTCAATTGGATGCATCTTTCGTGCAATAGCCAACCCAGTCTGCAGAATTCACACAGGACATTTTATTTTAAGAAATTGATAAGCCTCAAGATAGCTGTATGTAAACTTTTTTTCACATTGCTGGGTTTCTCAGCAGGAAGTTGTCATATAGTTGGGCATACTTTGACATCAGTGAACGGGAGAGTACCACACATATATATTTTTTGCATTCTCATTTGCTCAAATAGCAAAAAAAAACTTTGATAACAGCTAGTCAGAAGAGAGATAGATGTCAAATGTAGCGTCCCTAGGATTACATCTGTGTATTTATTTTTCGGAGCCTTTACTCACATTGAGCAGCGGTTGATTCTTTGAGAAAAGGAGCCGTTACTTCTTTGAATTTGAAATCGCGCTTCACGCACACGCGCGCAAAGAGTAAGCGCGCGAGGATGCCAACCCTCTTGTATTTTCTTCTTCTTGAAGACAGCTGAACAATTATTTCTGAATAATTTAAACTTATTCAATTAACAGTGTCTATAACAATAATTTAAAGTTAACAGATCTTACAATGGGGCTAACCTTTTTTTTTTGAGTTCCTGCGGGACCTCAGAGAACTTGAAAGGGTGACTCCGGAAACTCAGAAGCGACCACAAAGTGCTTCAAGGATCACATGAGCTCCTGCACAAACTGCAAAGACTACGGTTCCTCAATGAACCCTATTATGAGAAAAAAAGAGCTTTGAGGCACGTAAAATACATTTTTAAGTAATTAAAAAATCAATAGGATATCCGAGGCGCCTTTAGTTCCCAGAATTGTTTTTTTCGAAATAAGGGTAAGGGTGGAGGAATGATTAAGGGATATGAGTAAGAGGTAGGTTTAGGGTGGAGGCAGATGTTGTATTCTCAAATAAAGAGGCTGTTTCTCAATAAATACTGCTGACATTTTCATAATAACAAATATTTTTACATCACTTCACAGCTTCCTTTCCTCATTGTGCTCTTTATATCATTCATCACACACTGCCCTCCAGTGTAAAAACAGAAATAACAACCACATATTGAATGGTAGACTATGTAATTTACTTTCCATCTGTGATTTTCCTTCTCAGCACAAACCCTCTGCAGGCTCGAGATGAATGTTAAGCGAAAAACCACAAACTAAACCACAAAAGCCTCTGCAAGTTTTTCGGTTAACATCATCTCCAGCTTTGATGAGTGAACTGTGGGACGGACTTGATTGGCACTCATTTGACTAATAACCATGCCCCCTGTACATTGGCACTCCCCCTTGTTATCAGATCAAGTATATTCTATTTAAGTATAAATCATTTTTCTAGAAATATAGGCTTTTGTTTATTCTGAGCTCTGTGAGAAGTAGACTATTCCTCCAAGACCAGGGACGAGATTTCAGTTCTGGAATCACATCGAACATGCAAAGCTCCAATACAACAAGTGAGTCAATAAACTATTCTTTGTTTTATTAAAACTTTCATAAACTGTTAATTTAAAAAAAAAAAAAAATACAAAATACAAAATAAATAAATAAAAAAGTAAAATAAATCTAATAAGTTATATATATATCTATATCTATATATATATATATATATATATATATATATATATATATATATATATATATATATATATATATATATATTGACTGTAACTGTAAGAAAGTTAATCACTGCATTCAACATTTCGTCTGAATAGTTTAAACAACTAATTGTTTTTACAAAAAACAAGGAAGAATAATTTATAACGACTTGTTTATTTAAAACAAAATCCGGGTTTGGAGTGTGGGTTAAAAACATCTGCAATCGGTTTGTCTTGTGTTGTGTAGGGGGTTTCTGTTTTATAATAATGAGTGACAAAGTTTAGAGTTTCATTCGTTATGGTATATGAAAGCTGTGTTCAAGTCCTTTCCAAAACTGTTTTCATTTTTTCCATAGCTTGAACGTAAAAAAAATTATGGCTAATTAATGTGATTTTCCAGAATGGAATTTTGAGAAAAACGGGTTAAAGTGAGACAGGTTTCACTTTCACTTCTACTGAACGATCGCTGTCTGTCTGGAGCGCTATACTGTACACCCGAAGGTTACAATATAGCTGCCCACTGCTCCGGGTGTGTGTTCACTTCTCACGTCACTGCTGTGTGTGTGTGGACTTGGATGGGTTAAATGCAGAGCACCAATTCCGACTATGGGTTACCATGCTTGGCAAATGTCAATAGTTTCACTTTCGCTATAAGAAAGCAACCTCTGCAGTGTTCTTAACATGAGAGAAAGACAAAGCCTTTTCTGCTTGCTGCAATAAATCGTTATTTTCCTGCACTAAACAAGTTAATTTTACCAATATATTTTCAGAGATGATAGACAAGATGTTATAGAATAATATTTGAATGAATAGCTAATTTTGACAAAACATTTACATACGCCCTATTTTTGGAATTTCCTGAAAACGTCCCAAAGCGACAAACTCAGAGCCGACACAAGCGAGCCAAGACTATGCTTGATTTATTTTATTTTATTTTTATTTTGTAATTATTTTTATCTTACTTTCGTTATTTTTTGTGATATAGCCTATTATGCCAATAGGTAATTTATAGCTACAAAAACGCAATATTAAATGATTGCATATAATTGTAAACTATAAGCTAAATTTCTTTTTGTGTCTTTTTTTTTTTTTTTTTTTTTTTTTTTTTTGCTATATAGAAGTTAATTTAAATGTCTATTTAAATGCCTGAAATGCACTTTATGTCAAAACGCCAAACAGTTGTGAGCGCCCTTTGGTTCAGGAAAGGAGAAAGAAGGTGTTCACTTCAGGAAGGAGATTTCTTACAGTCGCTTCCAAAGTTTCACTCTGACTCCTCTAAAAAACGCAATTCTCCACCACTGAGCCACAGGAACTATAATTGCAGATCTTCTTGAATATGATTTTATGCCTACATAAATAATTATAATTATAATAAGAATAAGAATTATTTTGAAGCAAAAACAAAACAAAACAAAACATAAATCTATTATTATCTATATTACCTGGGGCCGAACAGTCATCTGGGATTAAAGAGTGGTGTTATACGACACTTATTTACTGTTGGGTTTTGCTATGGTATAATGGTAATTAAGTATTTGGCCTCATCTTCTTTTAAAGCAGACAAGACCTATCAGAAACAGCTCCACTTTATATTAAGTGCCCTTATGTACTTACATTTAAATGAATCATGTGGTACAATGCATTTACACATGTTTTTACATTGTACTTATATTTAATAGAAGTACCTGCGTGTACTGGAAAAAGTCTGTGGTTATGTCTTAAGTGAAAGTAAACAGTTGAGAAAGAAATCGGATGTGTATCATTATAATGAATGCATTGTCTCTTAAAGGGACCGCGCCTAATTTACCAGCTCTGCTGTCGGT
This sequence comes from Carassius gibelio, assembly GCF_023724105.1. NCBI lineage: Eukaryota > Metazoa > Chordata > Actinopteri > Cypriniformes > Cyprinidae > Carassius > Carassius gibelio. The sequence continues at coordinate 25,159,608 of NC_068418.1, forward strand.
GTATGAAAATGAAAGTAAATCACTTACTGCTCTTCACTGAATTACTTTGTAGTTTTAATAAAGAATGTATCCACAGTCAAACCAAAAATCAGATATATTTGATTATTGTTTTACTAGCAGGTTATGTAAGTGAGTATAGCAAAATAAAGCAAACTGTGTCATATTATACCCAAAAATAATTTAAACTGTAGACTAAAAATAATACATTAGGGACTAAAAATTACACTTTGATCTGACCGTGTTTTGCTAACGTTTTTTTTTTTTTCTTTAATTGCTAATGCAACCTTTTCACACCAAAGACTGAACCAAAGCATTGCTTGCTTGGTAACTGTTCAACAAAGTATTGATATTTGTGTAAATATATCATACTAACAGTTTTGGTTGATTCCATTAAATATCTTTCTATCAAAGTTATCTGACATTATCAAGATGAATTTGTGTTTAACTCTGAGTTCTTGTCATATTTTATTACCAATTTCTAAACTATAACAAATAAACTGTGATAATGCGAGAAATGTTGAAGGTGTCTGAATACATTTTGGTTTGACTGTGTATTTTATTTTACAGTGAAGACTATGCAGGGCTATTTTAAATTAGTTCCTGGACACCTACAAAAAAATGTAAACATTGTATAAATAGCACAAATAAATAAATAGAACGAACATACAAATTAAACGATTTCAGGCCTCTCTAACCTCACAGCCCTGTGTGTGCATCTCTCTCAGTGAACTCTTCAGATTGATTGACTCTGTCTGAACTTAAATTAAAATCTAAAGTGAAACTGGAGCTGGTCAGATGGCTCTATACTGCTAGCATGAGTAACTGTAATGTACAGGAACTGTAATGTACTTCTGTCCAGGTTCTACAGTCACAGGTGTGTGTCCATCAGTGTCCATCTGTCTGTCTGCTGTCTGGAGGATGATGACTGGCCTCTTTCTCTGTGGGGGTATGTCTTCTGCTGTCTTTCTTTTCTTTTTTCTTCAAAATACATGGTATTAATTTATTAATTAATTTTTCCCTGAATAAATATAATACACCGTGTTCAAGCTGTCGTTTTTATCTTCTCTTATATTTACAGCTAATGGTTACACAAAAATGGACGGTGAATCTGTGGATGTTCCTCTCTCTGTTGAGGAGACCAGACCAGATCCAGACCAGAGTTCAGTGCGTCCATTCACTCACTGAGGATGATGATGTAGAAGAAGAGCAGCTTGATGAGTCAAGAGATAAAACGATGAACTGGAAATTCAGTTTTTCTTGACTTTGTATGAAATGGTTTCCATCTCTGATTACAAAAATCCCCATGCCTTTAAAAGTTTTGCTCTTTATGGGTTTCCTGAAATCATTCACTTTCATTAATCAAATTGTTAAATCCTTCTGTTAAATTATAAGATCATTAAAATGTAAATAAAAATAGAATTAAATGAAAATGTTTTTAAAATAAAGTATTTTATTTGTTTACCTGCATGTCACGTGACCATTAAGCAACATCAGAAACTCAGTGTTGTTAAATTATAGAAATATGAACATGAAATCTCAGGGGGACTTCAAGTAAATATAGTGTAGATACACATAATGATAATTTTTTACATTTCAAAAGTTGTAGTAGGTGTTTAGTGGATACTAAGGGATTTTTCCTATATCTCCCTTTATATGTACATTATTCAATTACAAATGACTTTTATTTTGTCTGGGCAGTGATAAATAACAAAAATGAAATCCTTAAATTAAATAACAATTTACACCAATTTATTCTGTGCAGAAGTTTACTCCTCACTGTGTGGCTTTTAATTTAGTGCTGTATTCATAGAGATGGAGATTTTGTGAAGTGAGTCAGTCTGGACACAATTTTCCAGCAGGAAACCTGGCAGGAAACAGTTTTTTTGTGACAGTAATGGTGTTCTAGGTAATATCTTTTGTTGTCACAGAGGTCAGATGTCTCATGGGGTTCGTTTGGTGGTCATCTTGAAATGATGTCATCGCGATGGTGAAACATTTGGCTCGAAATACAGGAATACGTCATGTAAGTAGACAAGGGCTCAAGTGCAAGACTAGTGCAAGTGTGTGTATTTGGACAAGTCCAGTGTGATTTAGTGTGTGTTAAGAGCGCTGTGCTTTGACATCACGTCCATGTGCTCTCAGGAGGCCGAGACCACAAGTGTGTGTATTTGGACAGGCCCAGAATCTTTCAGTTTGTTCATTTGTTCATTTGGGTTCTTCTCAATCATTCCTTTAATACCTGTTTGAAATAATCACATCTGATTTAATTTACAAAAGTCACCTTCAAAGCTAAAAAACAAGAGTTCCCACACATTTGATGGATTGATATTAGTGGTTATGGTTTAGAACTAATATTTTAGAACTACTGAATTTTATGAATTACGTCTGAATTAGTTTTTATTTATTAGTATTGATGTATTCCAAGCTATCATCTAGTGAGGAGAGAACATCAGTTTAATCAAAACTACTGAAACTGATCAGGATTTTAGATTTAGCTCTAATAATCAAATCTCATTTGATACTTCTTGCTCATAAATGGTAGAGAAATCAAAAACAGCCGCTATATTCTGTCTTTATTATCTGGATGTTAATTTCTCAAAGTTATTCCAATCCATTGACTCCATTCACTGAGATCAGTTCTAGTCTAACTCTAATCATGACACCACTAGATGGAGACAAATGACTGTCTTTGTGTTGAGAGACACCTGAGCTCTGTCTGTAAACCACACACACACACACACACACACACACACACACACACTGTGTGGAGAGATGTAACCGTTCAAGTTTCTCATGGTTTGGGGTCACAGTACTGTTCAGTATGGTTCAGTATGGTTCAGTATTGGACTGAGGCATTGTGGGAAGTATACTCAATGTGGTTTTAGAAATGTCTAGAGTACTAGAATACTCTGCTTAATTAATAAATAAACATTTAATCTAACATACCCATGTTAGCACATCCACACACTCTAGAAAAAAAATCTCTATATAGAACAATAATGGCTTTCATCAGGCACTTCATATTTGGAACCCATTAATAATTCCATATAGAGCCCTATTTAACGGTTGAAAAAAAACTTCCTAAAAAAAAAGGTCCTATAAAGAGCATTTGAGAGGTTCTCTTCATGGAATCATTTTATGGATTTAAATTCTGTTTTATATTAATTACATTTTATGACTTAAACAGCTTATAGGCTACTTGATGTCACAATGATCGCGTCACTAGATCCAAGTGCGAGGTAAAAATGGTTTATTTGTAGCTCAGATAGTCAGCAATGAGAAGGTAGGAAGACGATGGCATAACCCCAGATGAATCACGTCCAGACCACTCAAGCAGCGGTAACTCAAACCCAGCGCAGGAATAATGTCCAGAGAATCCCAAACTGGAGGGACAAGAAAGACAGACGAGAATCAACGAACCAACAACATGAACAGGATCCAGCCAAACTTAAACTCAGCGCAAATGAGCTGCAGCTGCAGACGAAATATATCAGTGCCCTTGTTTTGCCTCAAGATGGACAGCAGGATTTTTTTGAATTGCCATGTTTATAAAAATTACTTTAATATCCTAAACTAAGGCCCAGTCCTGGCTCAGTCTAAGCCCTATCTGTGAAACCAGTCGTCAATATTAATAAACATTTAAACAATAAAAGCAAAGGACCAGTGACAATTTCAGCACTGAGAAGAGGTAAATAGTGCTGAATGAAATGAACTGAGTGCTGGCTTTTGGATGCTGAACTGAACAAAAAGTAAAACCTCAAACAGAAACTTCTGACATCTCTTGTGAGTCTGTGACACGTCCATTATGAGGCTAACTCACTCTGCGATGAATCAGAGAAACATTTATTAGACATATGGAGGGTGCAGAACTACAGAAAAAAGAGAGAATTACATCAGATCTTAAAATACTTCATCAGAGAAAAGTCATTTGCCGCAGGTTGGTCTTGTTTGACTTCACATGCATGTGACATAACAATGACTAAAACCTCAAAAGTGCTCTGTGTTCCCCTGTCTTGAGGTTAGGCACATCAATATTGCGAAATGATTCTCATGCAGAACTGCAGAAATGACAGCATTTGCATGAGGGGTAGGTTTAGGGTTGAGTAGGTGAAGATGATGACGACTTTTACTAAAAAAGCCCATGGACAGGACATTCAGTAAAAATGCAAATGCAAAAAATATCATGAAATTATCCATAAAGGTTATCAAAGTTGTCAAAAACAGACCTAGAACAAGTACAGAATGAAATTAATAGCAAACACAAGCCATGAAAAACTCAATGCTATTTAATTTAGTAGTACATTTCACAAAGTCACGCTTAAAACATTCATAAGAGCACTAGACAAAGTTGTCATCTATATAGCAATGAAATGGAAAATATTATCCTCCCCTATAGTAAAATATTAACCAATTTAAATGCAGTAAATATGGTATAATTTAAAACATCTTTCACAAACATGTACATGTCTGTCTGTTTTATAGTGTTTGGTGTATATAATGAGTTGTATTTGTAGTATTGGTGTTATAGAACAATTCTTAACCTCACACCAGACCTCACTAACTCTCAAAGCCTTGCTATGTCCATGTTTCTGTTCATGGCTTTTCTTTTCACCTCAACCTCTTCCTAATTCATTATAACCAATATATATATAGTTGTCTGTCTGGAACGCACCAACATGTATATTTGGGTGGATTGGTCTTTAACTTTCTTCCTTTATTGCCACCGCAGCTTCTTTTTTGACTACTTTCTTTTACTAATAAGAAACATGTTCCCTATACATTGGCACCGCCTGCTAAACATCAACAGAAGTAGACTGTAATCTATTTGATTAATTTCTTATTCTGTGCTCTGTAGGCTATTCCTCCAAGTCTAGGGAACATTTAAAGCTCCAATACACCTGATGTACTTTCTACATCATTAGAAGAATGGCATCTACGCTAATATTAATCTGTTTCTCTCTTATTCTGAGGTCAGCGTAGCCACCAGATCCAGTCTGTGTCCAGATCAGAGGGTCACTGCAGTCACCCGGATCCAGTACGTATCCAGACCAGATGGTGGATCAGCACCTAGAAAGGACCTCTACTGCCCTGAAAGACAGCGGAGACCAGGACAACTAGACCCACAGATACAGATCCCCTGTAAAGACCTTGTCTCAGAGGAGCACCAGGACAAGACCACAGGAAACAGATGATTCTTCTGCACAATCTGACTTTGCTGCAGCCTGGAATTGAACTACTGGTTTCGTCTGGTCAGAGGAGAACTGACCCAAACTGAGCCTGGTTTCTCCCAAGGTTTTTTTCTCCATTCTGTCACCGATGGAGTTTCGGTTCCTTGCTGCTGTCGCCTCTGGTTTGCTTAGTTGGGGTCACTTCATCTACAGCGATATCATTGACTTGATTGCAAACAAATGCACAGACACTATTTAACTGAACAGAGATGACATCACTGAATTCAATGACTGCCTTTTACTATCATTTTGCATTATTGAGACACTGTTTTCATAATGAATGCTGTTCAGTGCTTTGACCCAATGTATTTTGTTTAAAGCGCTATATAAATAAAGGTAAAAATTGACTTGACAATACAACAAGTGAGTCAATAAACAGTGCAGTTTAAAGTATTTTAAAGTACAAATTATATGTTGTTTAATTCCCATCATCTTCAAGAAGCACCCCTCCCCATACCTACTCTGATTGGTTCGATCGTCTTTCATAGACATTGATAGGAAATGTGTGTGAAGAGGTTTTTCACAAACGCGTCATCAATCCGGAAGTGGGCCGTTGTGGAGGCAGAGAACGTAAATAATGGCACTGAACAGACTCGCTGAATGCATTCGGACACTCTGGCTCTTGAGCAACCTGCTGCTCAGGCGATTGACCTTTGACCCCAGCTGGTCCTGCTGCTGCTTAATGTGCTCCAGCAGTATGATGACAATGTTGTGGCTCAACAATGATTTTATGTTATGGACATTTTAAGACTAATAATAAACTATGTTCGCAATGGATACAGGCCTTTATAGTTACTTTATGTGGTATCAGAACTAATATGGTGGTAATTAGGCTATTTCGTAATGTCATTAAAGCTTTTGAATTGGCAATCACTTTTGATAATTAAAATTTGGCAAACAATTTGGCTCTAAATGGCTAAGATCTATAATTGGGTAAGCATGGTGGTGTCCAGTAAGCGACCAACCATGGCAGCGATCCAATGTGTCCTTGTATTGAATCAAAGACGGAGCAAATGCTGATGGTGAAGCAGTGTGATGAAGCGCTGCGGTCTTCAGGTATGACGCTCATCACTGGTTTGTGAATTTCCTCAGACTTTCATAAAGAATATTGTACTTTGCCATGTTGAGCCTCACTAAATTCAGTCTTCTTTACAGATTCAGTGTCTTCAAAAAAACAAAAACAGTGATGATCAGCGGGTGGAGTTTTAAGACATGAAATTTTAGGGCTTCAGTCAGCATAAGCTACACAGTGCATTTAAATAATTATATATATATATATATGTGTGTGTGTGTGTGCACAAAGAGATACAGCAAAACGTTACGGCCCCTTGTCTTTTTAGTAATACATACACATTTATACAGTCATACAGCAGATCACCAATGAGAGTTGACTCATAATGCACACAGCCTTACCACAGAGCCACAAAAGAGTCAACCAAAGGATGGAGCTGTAAATGTGTGCACTTCGCTGATTTCCTGTTGGCATTTCCCCCTTAATTCTCCTCGAGCTTACTTTGCTGAGTGTGGGACGGGCTTGACTGACGATTGACTGATGATTGGCCAATTTTCAACACTTTGGACCAATAAACATGCCATACATTGGCACTCCACCCTTGCTATCTATCAGAGAAAGTATGAGTATCTAGTATTACTTTGCTTATCCTCTGCTCTGTGAGAAGTAGACTATTCCTCCAAGTGCAGGAAAGAGATTTAAGGTCTGGAATCAGATCCAACATGCAAAGCTCCAATACAACAAGTGAGTCAATAAACTATTCTTTATTTTTATTAAAACTTAAATACATAAACTGTACATTTGTAAAAAATTATAATAATAATAAGGTTGAAAAATAAATAGAGTGAAGTTCAAAGTATTTGTGTGCAAAATATGTGTTGTTTATTATATCTAAATATTACTTTTGTTTGTAATACTTTAACTGTTACCAAGAAAGTTCCTGTGGTAAAAACATCTGCCATTCTGATCGGTTTGTCTTGTGTTGTGGGTTTCTGTTTTATAATAATCAGTGTTGAGTGACAGAGTTTAGAGATTTGCCCTCTGGTTTTGTTTCAATTAATAAACTCTACCCAGGGGTGCGTTTCCCAAAAGTTTTGTAGACAACTATGGTCGCAAGTTCCGTCGTTCTGTGTTTCCAGAAAACATAGTAGATTAGTCACAGGTGCCATGATCAATACAGCAGCATCTTAGAGATGAATAATCGGGTAAATAGCAGAAGTTATTCCTTCATTAATAACAGTCCTATATTGTTGAAATAATGTGGTTCATACGACAGAGAATGCCACTGTGTTCGTTAAACAGTCTTTACTAATATATAAATTAGTAATTTGGTACAGTGCACTTATTTTGTATGTACATGTTTTTACATTGTACTTATATTTTAAAAATGTAAATATATCTGTAATTAATTTCTGTAATTGCATTTATAATTACACTGTTGAGCCAGCCCTTACATTAACCCCTTAAACCTATCCTTATATCCCACCTCAATATCAACAGAAGTGTTTTGTAATACAATATGTAAGTATAGTTCAAATAAAGTGGGACTCAGAAACAATGAGATGTTTAGTGAGTCATTGGCTAGAAGAAAGTTTTCTGTGAGGGTCAGTGTTAGAGGACAGAATACACCAGTGTGCATCTCTCTCAGTGAACTCTTCAGATTGATTGACTCTGTCTGAACTTAAATTAAAATCTAAAGTGAAACTGGAGCTGGTCAGATGGCTCTATACTGCTAGCATGAGTAACTGTAATGTACAGGAACTGTAATGTACTTCTGTCCAGGTTCTGCAGTCACAGGTGTGTGTCCATCAGTGTCCATCTGTCTGTCTGCTGTCTGGAGGATGATGACTGACCTCTTTCTCTGTGGGGGTATGTCTTCTGCTGTCTTTCTTTTCTTTTTTCTTCAAAATACATGGTATTAATTTATTAATTAATTTGTCTCTGAATAAATATAATACAGTGTCATTTTTATCTTCTCTTATATTTACAGCTAATGATTTCACAGAAGTGGATGTTCCTCTCTCTGTTGAGGAGACCAGACCAGATCCAGACCAGAGTTCAGTGCGTCCATTCACTCACTGAGGATGATGAGGATGAAGAAGAAGAAGAGCAGCTTGATGAGTCAAGAGTCCGGTTTCTCTGGACTTATGAAATGCTTTCCATCTCTGATTACAAAAATCCCCATGCCTTTAAAAGTTTTGCTCTTTATGGGTTTCCTGAAATCATTCACTTTTCATTAATCAAATAGTTAAATCATTCAGTTAAATTATAAGATCATAAAAATTGTAATAAAAATAAAATGTTTTTATTTATACTTTTTTCTTAAATCGACAGAAACATTCTAAAAATTGTATCAATTGTTTAAATATTGTTTTATCAAACTATATAAACTATATGTTGATACACACAAAACGAAACAAAATGTAAATGTAAAATTGCACAAATAAATAAAATATCATTATAGAAATCTAGACTAAAACGTAAGTCTGAGGTGTTTCAAGTCAACTGAAAAAATAAACGATTAATAAACTGATTGATCTTGACATAAATCTGTGACCTTGTTAGGCCTCAAGATGGACACCAGGATTTTTTTGTAAAAATGTACATTACTTTAAGAACTAAGGCCTAATCCTAGTTAAGTCTAAGTCCTATCTGTGAAACCAGCCCATAGCAGTCTATATTAACGACACTCTTATTTTGCACCACCAGCTCAATATACTTTTTATTTCTTCTGTCTTATTTTATTTTATTATTTTTTTGTATGTGGCAACTTTCCCCAATTCTGTAACCCATGAATGAACCCAGGGCCACATGTTTCTGAAAAGAGGGCTAAAATACCCTGTTTGTTTTTAAATTCATTAACATAATAATTTTACATGGGGATAAGCATTTAAACAATAAAAACAAAGGAGCCATGACAATTTCAGCACTGAGAAGAGCTAAATAGTGCTGAATGAAATGAACTGAGTGCTGGCTTTTGGATGCTGAATTGAACAAAACATAAAACCTCAAACAGAAACTTCTGACATCTCTTGTGAGTCTGTGACACGTCCATTTGGAGGCTAACTCTCTCTGCGATGAGATGACATGACAGAGAAACATTTATTAGACATTAAAGGCAGAAAGAAAGAGAAGAAGAATCTTACACAATTACATCAGATCTTAAACTACTTGAATCAGAGAGAAGAGTGTGGTATTGTTTTGCCGCAGGTTTGTCTTGTTTCCTCTGACTCATTTTCCCTTTTTTGGTTTTCATTTTTCACTAGCTACTCTGATGACTTATGTAGTTAGTAAAAGTATGCATTGTAAGGGGTAGGTTTACAGTTGGTGTATACGGTTACAAAACAGCTACAACATAACCTTAAGTCATGCGCGTAATTTGCAGGGGGGTTAGGGGGGTCATGACCCCCCCAAAAATCTGATCCAACTAATATAACCCCCTCAATATCATCAAACCATTCAGATTTAAATAATATGAAATATTCAGAATAAACACTTTTGTTCGTTTTCTTTATTAATGTCATTTGCCAGCAAGAAAGATAGTATCATATTTTAAATAATCTGTAATGTACCCCCCGCCCCCCGCACCGACTACTTGGTATTACCCAACCGGCCTTCTCTACCAAGTTTGTTCACTATTTTGCGCAGTCCCTGGGATGAATGGGTGGAAAAAGCTGACGGAAAGATGAAAAGGACACTGAAAGGCAGCCAGACAACAATTTTTCATTGTTTGTCGACACCAGCCAAAAAAAAAAAAAAAAAAAGAAAAGAAAATCCTGACCAAACGGAGGTACACCGCTAAATTGGCTGTTAAGTTAGCTGAGCGTTTCTCAAAGTGTGGGGAGTACATACATGACAAACATGTTTTGTGCCCACTTTTTTCTAATTACTTTATTTATTGACCATACACTCAAAACAAAAACAAAGACACATTTAAATTTAAGCCTTACTTAACCTTTTCACACGTAAGTTTAAAAGTTTTTCAAGGCATCCGTTATTGATCGTAGTATCACTTTATGGTTCCCATGGAGACGAATCATTCATTGCTTGTCAGTGCTGATGACGGTTGATCTGCTTTTATTTCCTTTTTATTCTAATTTCACAAATTTGTTAGCTATAGCAGGATATATCTGATATTCCGATTGTCAAATATGTGCAAGTGGATGTGTTTTGTTGTTCAAACACCTTTATAATGATCGCGTTTATTGAGTTGTATGCGCAACGTATTTTAGGTATCTATCTTATTAAAATACCTAAAAAATTACGTAACGTTAAATTATTATTAGGAATTTACCACCTCCGGTTCAATTTGAGATGATTATTATATATTATAATTATAATTATAATTATAATTATTATTATTATTATTTATTTTTATTTTTTTTGCATGGATTTTGCAAAGTGACAAAATGAATCAAAGCAAAACTAAGGTTAACGTCAGTCCACCCTTGTATTTTCTCAGTTTCTGAATTTGATGTTATCAGAGGCTAAATGCAAACACAATTATTATTATTTTTTTTTAATCTACTTTTGAGTCTTATTTCATGCAAAGTGATAATATGATTGCACTTTCATTTTCTCTATTTGAAAGTTTTTAATGCTGTTGTTTTTGTTTTTGTTATTATGCTGTTTTGTTGACTGGAGTTGGCTGGCTAGATGTTGGTTTGCCAGTGTCCTGTGAGGTAAAGCCAGAGGGTGCCAGGGACTGTGTAGAACCAATGTCACTGTATTGTAACTTAAGTTGATGTTTGCACCAATAGAGTCACCCGGTTTTTGTTTTTGTTTTTTTTGGGGGGGGGGGGGGTGCATAATTAAATTATGCAAATTAGCATGTTACCTTTTACACAAGAAAATTATTCAATGAATTAGTTAATTAATAAATATGCCGCAAGTTTAACCCCCCCAATGGTAGACCCAAAGTTACGCCCTTGCCTTAAGTTGTCAAAAACAATATTGAACACGAGTACACAGAGATCTAGAACAAGAATGAAATGAAAGGGCAAACATAGCCATGAAAAACTCTATGCTATTTAATTTAGTGGCTAGTACATTTTCGCAAAGTCACGCTTAAAACATTCATAAGAGCACTAAGTTGTCCTCTATAAAGCAATTATTAGTAACACAAACTATAACAGTTTTATTGTTTCATGATTTATAAACTGATAAAATGATCCTCCCCTATAGTAAAATATTTACACAAATTTTATGCAGTAAATATGGTATAATTTAACAGCGTTCAACCCTCCAAAACAGAGAAAACATCTTTCACAAACATCTACATGTCTGTCTCTTTTAAAGTGGATCGGCAAACGGCACGCGTGCCAACAGTGGCAAGCAGAGGGTTAATCGCTGTCACACGGCATACTGAAGTATATTTTGAGGTAATAACTTCTCACAGTCACACAGCCTGTTGGGAGCTATAAATACCATTAAACTGTGAGGATTAATTTGCGCTAGTCTACAGAGGCGCGCGACCGCTGCACGTATACCAATAAATAATTATGAACTTTTAATAATATGTTTTAAGATCGAAATGTTAAATGACCGAAAGCTATATCCAGTGAGGTCTACTCTATTTTTTTGTTTTGTTTTGTTTTTTGTATCAAATATGGCCATTTTGACAAAGAGAGAAAAAGAGAGAGATGTGTAAATTGTCTGCGTTTGTCTCTCACTAAAAACAATGAAGATGAGTTTAGTTTCTTAAAAACAACAGCGATTTTACTCCCTCCTTGCTGAGAAATCTAATGTAGAATTCAGTATCGATTAATAATGGTAGCCTACGTCATGCCGAAAAGGTTGCTGAACCCTGGTGTATATGATGACTTGTATTTGTAGGCTAGTATTGGTGTTATAAGCACAATTCTTAAACCCCAAACCAGACCTCAAAGCCTTGCTATGTTTCCGCTTTTCTTTTCTTTTTACCTCAACCTCTCTCTTGGATGGTCTTTAACTTCCTTCCTTTATTGCCACCGCTGCTGCCTTTCAACAACTTTTAACAATAAGACATGAATAAAACATGTTCACTATACATTGACACCACCTGATAAACATCAGAGGAAGTAGACTATAACCTGTTTCATCGTGTTTCGTATTGTCTTCTTATTCTGTTCTCTGTAAACCATTCCTCCAAGTCCAGGGAACAGATGTCGAATCAGAATCAGAGCCCCGCCCCCGGTCTCCGCCTTCTGTTTAAAGGGAACGTTTCAGTGTTTGGTGTTCAGTTCAGTCTGTGGTGCAGTGCTGTGGAGGAGAAGCTGACAGATCAAGGACACAATATAAGCAGAGGAACATTTCTACATTCAAGCGCTGAATATTGAAGCGCAGCTGGGATGTTTTCTGGAACCGTCTTAAAGATGACATTCTTTCCCGCGGTCTTCGTAATAATTTCAGGTAAGTGGAGAGTTGGGGGTTTCAGGAAAGAGGCTTGTTTTTACTCCACTGTAAACTGCGCTGTTCGTTCACTATGAGGCTTGTTTGTGAAGTCTCTTAACAGTCGCTCAGTGATGGGGAATATGAGAGGTTTGGAGCTGGACCCCGTCTCTTCTCAAACCCTGTTCTGTCTGTGTGTTGTGTCTTTCTTTGTTGTCAGAGCAGAATATGTGTCTGTGTAAAGCCACGTTCACACCAAGAACTACAACTAGAAAGATAATGATATTAGCGGATGATATCGTGTGTATATAAGCGCTTGTTGAATTCTGATGATATCATTGTATCGTTCATCCGAAACAAATCGTTCTCAAAGTCATTCCGAAGATATCGTTTCTCTGTCTTTATCTTTATTGCTGTAGTGTTGACTGCTATTCTTTAATATTGAGAACGATTTTTAGAACTATATCTTTATCGTTGTCTTGATTGTTATCATCCTTGGTGTGAACGTGACTTAAAGTGTGTTTGTGGAGGTCTGTGGTGACTGCAGATCTCTGTAAAGTGTGTGTGTGTGTGTGTTTGTGGCATGGGCGTATAGGTTTGGTCTCAGCCTTTGGTGGGCGATTTCACCAGCGATTTAATGGTGATTTCCTTTTTTATTTCAGACTGTTGGCAATACAGAATATCACAATACAGAAGTGAATCTGCTTCATTTCATTATATTGTTTCCTGACCCCGATATACCATCCTGTATACTGTCCCTAAAGAGCTAGTATAACTGTTTAATCTAAAAAATAAAAAAAAACCTGAGACTGTGTAATGCTGAACAACCAAACGTTTTATTAACATTATGTACATTAGTATTTACACCAACAAAAAATACTCTGACACAAGGAAACAAATCTAAATAAATATAACCTTTTTCTATTATAAACACTATTTACAATCCAGTACACTCACGTTTATGTTGACTGCAAGATTCTAAGTTAAGGTAAAGGCTAATTGACAAATTCAGTTACTTGCTAACGTAGCATTCTATCATCCTTGGCAACACATACTATCACCAGTTAATACTATTTTCCACAGTAGAATCTGCATTTGAAAGCCTGGTCAGTCACTACTGCTAGTTTATTTGTGTGGCTAGCCAGTTATTTTGCCTCTGACTTTACTTTAGCTATGGAAAAGCTTATTATGTCCCCTTTCTTCTTCTTGGGTGGCATCTACAATGTAAAAAAAAGGGGGGCAAAAAAAAAAAACGGAATATTGAAATGTTTTTACTCTTGCCTTTGTATGTGGCAGAGAGACAGTCCTGGTAACTTACCGTCGGCGCCGTCAACATGCGCGCGCACACACACACGCGCGCGCGCGCATCACCTGCTCGCTGCTAGTGCAAGCACAAAAGTAGTGTAGCCTGTCAGATATCCCGCCGCCAATCAAATTATGGCGTTTCTTGTACTTTCGTCGTGGCCGTTAGAATCCAAATAGCAGTGCAAATATCCAAATAGCAGTTCAAAGGAGCTTGCTAAATATTGGTGGGGACAAATTTGTCATCTCAAAATATTGATAGGGACTACCTAGTGTCCCCCCTAAACCTACGCCCATGCTTTGTGGAGGTCTGTGGTCACGGCAGATCTCTTAAGTGTGTGTGTTGCGTCATTTCCTGAAACTGAGACAGAAAAGATCTGATGCATGTTCTCATATCTCCATTAAAGTATAATCTTTTCTTCCCTGGGCATTTTATAACTAGTTTATATTTTTGCCAGTTTATATTTATATCTTTAATCTGTTTTCCTAACTCTCTTAGAATTAATACATTGATAATTAATGCTTAATTGGACATTTGATACAGTCGAGATATTCATTGTGTGAAAACAATCATCGATGAAGTTTATTTCTTATTTCAGAACTTTTATTGTTCATACATACAAGATCAGGGAAAGAACCATCACCATATCAGCATCATGTCAAAATCCAAGGAGATAAGATGTGTTTTTTAGAAACTATTTAAATAAAGACAAATCACTGCACAACAGAGACTGGTTCAGGAACAGATGATCATCTGACCTGAGAGAACCGCTTGACAAACCCTCAGAAATGAAGGAGGGGGCAAGACCATTAAAACAAAGAGAAGATTTTTAAATTGAATCCTAAAATGTAGGGAAAGCCAGTGAAGTGAAGCTAAAATAGGGATATTTCTCACATCCCTCACAATGAACAATCAGGATAACAAAACTGAACCGTAAACTGAAAGATCATCACATCCAGTGGAGCACACGTGGAGCAGTCATACAGTTATATGCATTTTATTGAACTCACAAAATGACTTTTATTTAATAAGAAGTTATTTCTTTCATGCATGTGTATGCCATTAACAGGCTGCTTCTCATGCAGCATTAAAGAATTTCTTAAATAAAACAATGTACTTATATTACTTTTGCCTTATTGATGGGGTTGTTTTGGGAAACACTGTTCTAAAGCATAATAAATATTTTCTCTGTGTCCCAAACAGTCGCTGTGTGTGATGCTGAGGTGAATTTGGAGGCAGCTGAAGGAGAGAATGTTACCGTATCCTTCAAAACTGCTGGACTGGAGAGAGCGGATCAAGTGAAGATAACTTTGACAAGAGGACGTCAGAAGAAGCTGATAGCGCAGTACTGTTGCTGTGTCCATCGTGGAGACTGTGATGTTGTGGAAACAGCAGGAGTCTTACTGAGAGTTGAAGAAGGAACCTTCTCTCTTCTGAGTGTCCGCTCCAATAACACAGGCCTCTATGGAGTAATAATCCTCACTGGAAGTAATGTCTCGGAGAAGAAAGTTACACTTGTTGTCAACAGTGAGTATGTTAACACAATATATCTGTTCATCTGTATCAGAATATTGAGGAAAAGGATGTAAATGGTAGCGATTGTGTTCGTAAAGTTGCAAAAATTAAGTCAATGCTATACTTGAGCTGGAACATGTTCAAACACACATGATCATTCTGGTGCACAGTTACAGCTTGATGAAAATTCATGAAATCCAGTTATTTCAAAAGGAATCTGCAGGAATGTCAAAAAAGTTGTTCATTTCAGTTTAGTGGGTCATGTGCTGGCCAGCAGAAAGCTGCTCGACTGCTCAGTAACTTTGGTACTCAGTGAAGGGTCATTTAGTTTTCAGTTTAGTATTCTCTAATTATTTCTGTTCCTGTTGTTCCAGAACCAGCATTGTCCTCCAGAGAGCCAACACAAACTTCATCAAAACCAACACAAACCTCCTCAAAACCTCCCAACTTCTCTGAAAGACACAGGCTATACGTGTTACCTGCTCTAGGTGCATTCATCCTGGGGGTCTTAGGGGTTTATTTGCTCTATATATGGAAGAGGGCAAGTATTAATTTTATTTATTTTATATTGACAGAAATTAGTTGCTAATGCAGAAACTTAAGTTTTGATGATTCTATATAAGAGATGTTCTGCACAACATTTAGTCGTTGATGAAAGTATTAATTCTGATTGATTGTCTCTCTTCTCTGTTTTTTTCCAAAGAGAAGTAATTAAAACTTTTAACTTGGTTTCTGTTAATTCAACACTTGTGAGTCAACATATACGTTTATTTAGCTCTGAGTGAAAAGGATTGAAAAATTGAGGATGATATTTATGTTTGGATGAAAGTTAATCTGCATTAATTTTAAAACTAAAACCAGGAGCAGAACGATTGTCTGATTTAAAATGGTATGGTCTGTTTGATTGTTAGTAAAATTATCTGCTTGTTTTTCAATGTTTAAAATAATGTTAAAGAATGTGGTTTACACGTGTAAACCTGAAACTGTGTAAACTTAGATTTGACCCTTTTTATCTGATTTGATTGTTATCTGTGTTTCTGTGTTGACTCTCAGGGATGTGATGCTGAAGCAGCCAGAGATCCAGCGTGAAGCATTTCATTCAGTGAAGAACACAAATGACTTCTGAATGACACAAATGATGGAAACTAAAGCCAGATGAAACAGCACTGACGGATAGCAGAAGCCTTTTCAATCATAAATCATCATAATTTACAATGGTTTTACTGTAGTAGCACAAACCATTGTGTCAGAGATGCAGATATTCAGATATAATTGTGATATATTATTCACGTAATCTATAACATTTGTGCCTTTTATACTGTTAGATTATATCATGCTCTGTGAGTTTCTCTCTCTGCAATCTCTCCTCCCTTCTGTGTTCTCTCTCTCTCTATCTCAATGTATACACACATGCACACACATGTATATTTCATCATGAGTTCAGGTGTTCAGACCAGGATGGGGACTATAGGGCGAAGATTATTGAGTTCAGTCTGTCCTTCTTTTCAGAGCTGAGGTATCCTTGTCCAAATGTGCTCCTAATATGTCCAGATTTTCATGATCATATACTTCCATTTTATGCATCGTATATTTCTTTGCTTGTGCACCACACATACTGTATGTAATCCATCTCTCATTAATACACCAACCCTAGCAATGCAACTATAATGTGTGAATGTAATAATAAACTTTGAAGAAGTCTGTGAACAGGCAAAATGACTTCATCTTCAACTTCTGTCCATGAGCTCATGCAAGGACTGAGAATGGTCGGACAGCATCGAAAGATAAAGACAAAGAAATGTTATTTAACATACACTATATGTGTTTTTCATACAAATACCTATACAAACTAATAAGTGATGTTTTACCATGGTATTTTGGTGTTATGTGTGGTTTTAACTGTGGTTATTATGATATAAATGTGTACTATATGAAAGACTAATGGTTAATTTTAATAAAACTCAGAACAATCACATTTCACCATTTAAAAAAAAATGTTGTTACAATTTTTAATGATGTTAATGATGTTTAATGAGTTAAGCAGGCTGCAGCTTTACATTAACAAGTGCTTTCCATTTTTATGTGCAATATGAATCAAATGTCAACTTTTATGCCATCTGATTGAACCGCAAGCTCTTATTTCAGTGTTGTTGTTTTTTTTCATTTTGTGGATATTTCAGATAACAGTTTGATTTGAACATTTAGTTGAACAACATTAATTTAAAGTCAAAGTTAAAGACTATCTACGGCGGCTCAGGATGCTTTTCCAAATCCTGCTGCACAACAGAGTGCCACTTACGTATTATTATTTTTCATAAAATCACATCATTTTTATCCCAAATTATTGTTAATGTTCATAATGACATTATCCTAGTCTGTTTTATAGGGAGCAAATAATGCCCAACGATTGCGCTTTCTGTTTCCGTTTGCCGTGCTTTGTTAAATACTGCACTTTAATTTGAAAAAAGGCGAAGTTTAAATTATTTGTGCAAAATATATTGATCTACAGTTTTGGGAAACTATTTTACAATAGACTTCCATTTGATATATCATAGACTGTGTCTTATTTAGAAACTGTGTCCTTCGGAGGTCGCATACCGGGTCTCAATTAAGAAAAGTAACCGTTTTTATTACAAAGAAAAAAATTAATTATAGTATTTTAAACCTCACAGAGTCAATTGTTTTATTGTAACCTTTCTTAAATAAGAAATCCTTAAAGACGTACGCAGCCTCCGAAATGAGACGCAGACATTTACAGCGTGTTTTAAGTGTTTTTATTAAATAACATTAACAGACATTAATTCTGTAAAAATACACTATTTTTCTGGAGTATGGTCTGACAGGAAAAGCTGTCTCGGTCCTCAGTATCACAGTAGAGACACCAATAAACTGTTCAGCATTATTGCTTCATATTAAAGGGTCATGAAAACCCCTGTTTCAGCACTAGTAGTTCTCACCACAGTTTTAAAGAAAACTAAAAAGGTGGACAGGTGCTGAGGGGCAGAGGAGGGAGAAGAGACACAGACAGAGACAGCTTCGGGTTCAGTTGTGTCACGGAGCTGTAAAAACCTTACACTAAAGTGAATTAATCGCGTCTGAGTCGAGCTTTTATTACAAAGCAAAAACAAACACTCTCCTCCGATCCATGAAGCTTTCTCTCAGGTAATGTAGTAATGTATCGATCTCGCAGTCTGAAGCCTCTGTCATAGCAAATAATGAATAATTAAGGGAAGCGTCTTCTCATAGGATAAGAACATCAGTCTCATGAATAATTTAATAGAGACGGACGCGTCATCGATGTACTGTAGAGAGAGAGAGCGCCACACGTCATAATCTGACGACCACGCCCACCGGGGCGTCTTTTGCATCGCATTGTTTATAAATATTTCGGCCTTGTATTGTGATTATAATCCATATCGGATCAATTTATTTCAACTGTACTTTCACTTTTATTAACATTCAATTCAATTCAAGTTTATTTGTATAGCGCTTTTTACAAAATAAATCGTTACAAAGCAACTTTACAGAAAATTATGTTTCTACAATATTTAGTAGTAGCTAGTAGTTTGTGTACATTTGACAGGATTTTAGAAAAAATAAAAATAATAATAATAATACAAGACGTAGTCAGCTAGACGATGAACTATCAATATTATTAATTAAGTTATTATATGATTCAGTCACACATTTAGCAATAGTTGTTAGTAGAGATGTTCCGATACCCTTTTTCTCTTCCCGATACCGATTCCGATACCTGGGCTCAGGGTATCGGCCGATACCGAGTACTGATCCGATACCTGGGTGTATATCTGTATATACAGCTGTATATACTACTAGCCCTGTGTAAATTGCTAGAATTTTTTTATGGTGTGCTACAGACAGATCCCTCAATAAAACATGAACAAATACATGGTGAACTACTGTATTTATTACAGTATTTTTATTATCTAACATGAATTTGACAGTATTATTTATTTTCTTATGCAAAAAAGAACTTCAAATGCAGCCAAAAATCTAACACCGCAAACTAAAAAAGGTATTTAAGTTTTACAATATAACTGTATAAAAAAACTGCAACAAATAAGTCTAGGAATATAAAAAAAGATCTATTAATCAGATAATCTCTAACAAGTAAAAAACAAATAAAAAACAAGCAACCATCTAGGCATAATTATTATTATTATAGAGATGTATTATTATTACTGTAGGCTACAACAGTAGCTTTATATATTGTCAATTTACTCATGTAAACCAAACATTTATTTTAATGGGCTGCCATGAAGATCTTTGAGTGTCTGTGTTTATGATATGACAGTATTCTCAAATGAAACGGTAAATTCTCATGAAGTGACGGTTTATGCGTTCGTGTCCTCATGACACACAGCAGAGACTACAAAACAGCGAGCTCTCGCGCATCTGTGCCAGTCACCCACAGAGATGTAGATTTTGCGGGAGTAATATTTAAATAGTATTTTGCAGTTTAATATTCACAGACACTAGTATATATTCGGCTACTGTCTGGAGCCCTGCGTTTTGACTTACACGGAAGCGACTGAACGCAGTTGCCGGTACTGAATATACTCGAGAGTCTGTAACTACCGGTACTACAGAGACATACTGCTAACCACTGATCTATAATATAGAAGCGGCTTCACTGTCTTTTGGCAGTTTAGAATGTGATGAGTGATCCAGTCATATATAGATAAGGGCTGCTAACGCGTTTTCATTTCTTCTTCGCTGCTCTAAACAGGGGTTGCTTGTGGCAACACAGCACAACTTCCTGTGTTTTCAATGCATTTTGAGCAGCGAAGAAGAACCGTGCAGCGGTTAGGCAAAGCTTGCGGTCATAACTAGGTCTTTTTTAAGAAAATGGTATCGGATCGGTATATGGGTTCATGTACTCGCCGATGCCGATGCCAGAATTTGTTGTGGTATCGGAGATATTTCCGATACTAGTATCGGAATCGGAACAACTCTAGTTGTTAGTTCTGTTTGTTGATTCAGGGTCAGCATCATCTGGGGTCCTCTGAGGGTCAGCATCATCTCTTCTCAGGTGTTCTGGATCCAGACTGGAGCTTGTTTAAATCCTATCCCGTGGCGAAACATAGAAACAAAATACAGACATCATTAGCATAGCTGCTGATCCAACAAAGTAAAATTAGTTTAACCCAAGTTAATGAATAAAAATGCACCTTTGAACAGATGCAACTACACTCACAATTAAAAAGATACATTATTCGAATGCTTGGCGAAAGAGATGTGTTTTTAATCTAGATTTAAACAGAGAGAGTGTGTCTGAACCCCGAACATTATCAGGAAGGCTATTCCAGAGTTTGGGAGCCAAATGTGAGAAAGCTCTACCTCCTTTAGTGGACTTTGCTATCCTAGGAACTACCAAAAGTCCAGCGTTTTGTGACCTTAGGGTGCGTGATGGGTTGTAACGTGGTAGAAGGCTAGTTAGGTGCGCAGGAGCTAAACCATTTAGGGCCTTATAGGTAAGTAATGATAATTTGTAACTGATACGGAACTTAATAGGTAGCCAGTGCAGAGACTGTAAAATTGGGGTAATATGATCATATTTTCTTGACCTGGTAAGGACTCTAGCTGCTGCATATTGTACTACTTGTAGCTTGTTTATTGACGAAGCAGGACAACCACCTAGAAGTGCATTACAACAGTCCAGTCTAGAGGTCATGAATGCATGAACTAGCTTTTCTGCATCAGAAACAGATAACATGTTTCGTAGCTTGGCAATGTTTCTAAGATGGAAGAATGCAGTTTTTGTAACATTGGAAATATGATTTTCAAAAGACAAATTGCTGTCTAATATAACACCCAGATTTCTGACTGTAGAGGAAGTAACAGTACATCCGTCTAGTTGCAGATTGTAATCTACAAGATTCTGTGTAGTGTTTTTTGGTCCAATAATTAGTATCTCTGTCTTATCCGAATTTAATTGGAGAAAATTGTGTGTCATCCAATCTTTTACATTTTTAACACACTCTGTTAGCTTAGATAATTGGGAAGTTTCATCTGGTCTCGTTGAGATATATATAGCTGAGTATCATCAGCATAACAGTGGAAGCTAATTCCGTATTTTCTAATAATATTACCAAGGGGCAACATATATATTGAAAATAGAAGGGGACCTAGGACGGATCCTTGTGGCACTCCATATTTTACTGATGATAAATGAGATGACTCCCCATTTAAGTAAACAAAATGGTAGCGATCGGACAGGTAGGATCTAAACCATCTTAGAGCCTGCCCTTGAATACCTGTATAGTTTTGTAATCGATCTATGAGTATGTCATGATCTATGGTGTCGAACGCAGCACTAAGATCAAGTAAGACTAGAAATGAGATGCAGCCTTGGTCTGACGCAAGAAGTAGGTCATTTGTAATTTTAACAAGTGCAGTTTCTGTGCTATGGTGGGGCCTAAAACCTGACTGAAATTCTTCATACAGATCATTTTTATGCAGGAAGGTGCTCAATTGAGCAGACACAACTTTCTCTAAAATTTTAGACATAAATGGAAGATTTGAAATAGGCCTATAATTTGCCAGTACACTAGGATCTAGTTTTGGTTTCTTAATAAGAGGCTTGATAACCGCCAGCTTGAATGGTTTTGGGACGTGTCCTAAAGTTAACGACGAGTTAATGATATTGAGAAGCGGTTCTTCGGCTACAGGTAACAGCTCTTTCAGTAATTTAATGGGTACAGGATCTAATAAACATGTTGTTGGTTTAGATTTATTTAGCTCTTCCTGTCCTATGGTTGTAAAGCACTGCAGTTTATTTTTGGGTGCGATGGATGAAACTGAAGTGTTAGACGCTGTAGAATCTACATTCGCTATTGTATTTCTAATGTTATCTATTTTATCAGTGAAGAAATTCATGAAGTCATTACTGTTTAACGTTGGTGGAATATTTGAATCAGGTGGCATCTGGTAATTTGTTAACTTAGCCACTGTGCTAAATAAAAACCTTGGATTGTTTTGGTTATTTTCAATGAGTTTGTGTATATGCTCTGCCCTAGCAGTTTTTAGAGCCTGTCTATAGCTGGACATACTGTTTTTCCATGCAGTTCTAAAAACTTCTAAGTTAGTTTTTCTCCATTTGCGTTCAAGACTACGAGTTAATTTCTTGAGAGAGTGAGTATTACTGTTATACCATGGTACAGTACGTTTTTCTCTAACTTTTTTCAATTTGATCGGGGCAACAGCTTCTAATGTATTAGAGAAAATAGTGCCCATGTTGTCAGTAATTTCGTCTAATTCGTGTGTATTTTTGGGTACAATTAGCAGTTGAGATAGATCAGGCAGGTTATTTGCGAATCTTTCTTTGGTGGCTGGAACAATAGTTCTGCCCAGACGGTAACGCTGCGACATATAGTTAATATCAGTTATACGCAGCATGCACGATACAAGGAAGAGAAATATTTGACCCACATGAGTAGTTGTGACGTTGAGGAATCAACGCCCACGCGCCTCCTCTTGCCATATCAGCCAATCAGCAGCGAGTTGCTCTACTCTCCTTGCAGACCTCTTTCTGTCTGTCATTAAACTGCAGCACCCTCAAGCCATAGATACATGCCAACTCTCAGGTAGGACAACACTGGAGAAACTGGATCGAACTATTTAAGGACTTTCATAAGTTTTATAATTTTGTCATTCCATAATGTACAATTTTCTAACTCAAATAGCATGTCAAGAAAATTTGGTGATGTTCCTTTGAATGTTTGGGCTAATGGAAACTCACAAGATATGATGTTATAATGTTTTCTGAATAGTTTTCTTATTTAGCATGTTTCTGAGATGGCTGATTTTATTTTTTGTTGTTTTTTCTTTACTTTTCCACAAAAAAATGCTGGGTTAATATTGTTCAGAACACATGCTGGGTAGTTTTAGCTGTTTAAGACATGCAACTATCGTTTAAAATATTTTTTTTTGCTGGCTTAAAATGGATAAAATGTCATTTGTATTCATGATGTCCGGATATAGTGTAATTAATTTTAGTGATATTTTGGATGTACATGTGGGCGGAGCTAATTTGTTTATATGAGTGCACTAATTACAATCAGTGCACAGAAGATATAATAAAATTTCTTTTGTTTTTTTGCTAGTTCACCCAGAGGCTCGCGCCGGGGTCTACAGTCACGTGTGTGTCCATCAGTGTCCATCTGTCTGTCTGCTGTGTGGAAGATCATGACTTCTGTCTTTCCCTGTGGGGGTATGACTTTTTTTTCTTCATTGAAAGAACGTGGTATTTTTGTATTAACACGAGTTTATTTTTTAAATTAAGATAATAACTTCACCTTGTTTAACCTGTCATTTTCATCTTTTCTTAAATTTGCAGTCACAGAAGTGGATGGTGACTCTGTGGATTTGCCTCTTTCTGTTGAGGAGACCCGAGAACCAGTCCAGAGTTCAGTGCGTCCGTTCAGTGAGGATGATGAGGAGGATGAAGATGTCTGATGAAGAAGATCAGCGTGAAGGGCCAACAGATCAAACGACAAACTTCAAATTCCCATTTTACTTGACTTTGTATGAAATACTTTCTGTGATTACTTATTAAAAGGATGATTGCAAAAAAGAAAAAAAAAAGATGTAATTATTATTCAAAATTTGCGTGCCTTTAAAGTCTGGGTCTTTAGATCAGGTTTAGAAGCACACCACACAGGGCCCAAGCCTTTATGGGCCCCAAGCTGAATTTTATTTTTGGGCCCCAAGCCAATATGACTGATAATGCTTGATTATACCAGTTTTATTGGTTGTGTTTCTCCCATCATGTCACTTGACATGTTTTTACCCTTCTATCATTTTTATTTGTAACAGTAGTAAACCAGTAAGAGTGTCCAGGTGTTCATTTGCACTTTAACATTCAAAGTCTTACAGTAGGTCGCATACATAATGTGGTGTAGAAAACTAGCTTCTAGGCTAAATAAAATAGCAGACAGTGCATATGGACCAGAGTGATATTTTAACAACAAATGAACACAGCAGCAAGTCATCTGTACATCTCAAACAACAACTCTTAATCTATAACTAGCTAATTGAGGCATAATCATATCGGAATATCAAAGACTTCAAAGGCAGGCTGTTATCAGTAAGTTTATGAAACAGAAGCTTATTTTTATCACAAAAATATAATCCCAGTAAAGATATTGTGGCCAATACAGTGGCCACGCCCTTAATTATACAGAACTTTAAGGCTTGATATAATTTAAACGGATAAAGTATTTTTAAATAATCCACCTCCCTCACAGTTGTCATGAAGGGCAAAATTAGCTAAAGACCAAAACCACTTTTCATACCAGGCCTTAAAAACAAGTTGGGCATTTTATGGGACAACAGCCACAAAAATTAACATAAATCCATGCCTTGTATTGTTTTTATTCACACTTTTTATAATTTTTTTCTTAAATTGACTAAACATAACTTTTAGAAATATTAAACACAAACATTTCTAGTTGCATTTGACTTATAGAGATGCAGAAGAAACAGGAAATAAAGGAATCTCACACCCAAACACCTCCACTGATTCTGTATACCACAAGATAATGTAAGTGGTTTCAGTATTAATAGCTATATATGTTGTATACTGTTGTATTATTTATGTGATGTGTTTTTAAGCAACCTATTAATGTAAATGTATTCATGTCAGCAGTGTCAAAGACAAAGTTCTGCTCTGTGACGAGCAGAACGGACAATAAAGTAAAACTAATTCATAACTCTGCCAAATAACGGAATTATTGATCCTTTTTTTATTATGCTATATTATTTAAAACATGTAGGCCTACTGTTTAATTTCAGGTAAACGACATTATTTACTTTGTTATAATTTTTAAAGTGAAAGATGACTGCATTTGAGAGATAACTCGCTTTAACAATCATTTCACAAATAAGTTGATTTTAACACTTAGGAGGGACATTCCTGCAGATGAATGCAGAGAAAACATGCGTTTCTGTTGCTGGGGTCTGTTGTTTTTAAAATCATGATGAATGTTCGTTGTGAACATTGACAGAACGTTCTCTGGAGGCTCGTGCACACGTCTTCAAACACGAGCGCTTCAATATTGCTTAATGACGTATTCATTCCGTTTAATCAAAGAAGTTACACAGGAAGTTCACACACTCTTAAAAAAGATGTGTTAAAAATTTACACAAAATTTGTGTTAAACGATTTGTAACACATGTTGTGTTACTACAGACACATTGTGTGTAAATATTGTGCTTAAATGTTTACACAATGTCTGTGTTAAACACATTTAAGCAGTACATATTGAAATAAAATGCATATTTATTTTGTCTGAAGTCAAAGGGCGAGGTCTACTGTATTTATGTAGTTTATTTATTATGTTGCCAATATAAAATAAGCATTTAAGCGCGTGGGGAGAATGTACATGCTGTGAGCTTCTGCGCTCGTGGCGCGCCTGCGCAGTGACGTTCTTTTTCAACCGTCGCTCCGACAGCCCTGTCAGATAATGCGACTCTCTGCCTCAGGTGAGTGAAAATAATTAAAATACATCTATAATAGTAAATATTTTTCCCATCTTCCTTAAGATTGTTTTGTGTTAGTTGTCCAAGTAGTTGTATTTTTAACTTTTATGTTGCCTCCATGTTCCGTACTCCAAATACACAGGAGGCCTGTAAACTAAATGTTGTCAATGGGCACGCAAGCTAGGGCATTTCGTGCGGTTTTTGTAAATATGTGTTGGCAGAATGGTACATATTTAGGGTAAGACTTGAGTATGTTTTGAGCATGAACCCATTAACATTACCGTCCTTTTACAATTACTATGGAATATTTCGTGTTCAACAACGCGAACGTAACGTAATCAACCTTGTGCGCCATTTTGTGCTAACTTAATTTACCTGACTAGTGACACTGACTATTTAAAATGTAATTTTTGTGAAAAAAAAAATAACTGATAACTTCACCCAAAACTGAGCATTCTCAACAAGTATCTCTTGATCGAATACTTGACTCAGATTTTCAAGAATGACACTGATGTGAATACAAGAGTGAGGGAGCTTGACAAATTTCAAGTATATTATATTGCAAGCAACAACCAGGATTCATTATAGAAGGAAGTGTTCAACCATTAACGTTACAGGTTAACCATTAATTTCTTCCCATTTTTTTCCATCTATTATACAATTAGCAAAAAAAAAAAAAAAAAAAAGACCTCTAACATTAGCTTGCTCTATTCCTTTTCTATTCTATCTGTTTTATTTTTATTTATTATATGTAAAAAGCCCATGTGTACTGCGTTAAGGTAACTGAGACTTGTTATAGCACTTACATTGCTCTTTTGTTGATTTTGATTGCTCCCATTGTCCACATTTGTAAATCGCTTTGGATAAAAGCATCTGCTAAATGACCAAATGTAAATAAATAAATAAAATGTTTTTGTCATTTCTTAGTGTCCTTCAACAGATGCAACTTGGGACCACACCTAGCTTGCAGACATCACTTGAAGAAAAAGCCCCTTCAATCATGAGAGAAAACGAACAGACAATGATGTTGTTTATTTCCTCAATAAAGTTTCTTGTTAAAGCTGCTGTCATTGACCTCGTAGGGAAACATGGATTGTGAGTATATGTGGTTGTTTAGCAGATGTACAGTGTATTTGTTTGGAAATTAAATTAAATGACATTATATTTAAATAAGTTATAATTATTTATTTTTTTGTCAATGTAAGAGCCATTTCTGCATACTTGTATTTCATAATTGTAATATTAATATATATATATATTTTTTTTCTGTTTTTTAGCATTGAGGATGGACATAGAATTTTCCAAGCTCACAGATAGAAAAGAAAACTTGCTCATCCGTAAATGGGAAGAGACCATAATTCCAAAGCTTAAGGAAGTAGCATCCTTGGAGAAAAAAAATGACATCAATCACTTTCTGGAGAAAGCTGACAATCAGCATGATGGTATAATTTTCTACCTCACTGTCTGTTGCATGTGCATACATTTCTAAACGTAGTTTAAATAAGAAAAATAAATGTGAATTTTAACATTGAATTTATGACAAAATAATCATTTAAAATTAAATTTGTTTTAATTTTCTCTTTTGCATGTGACCTGCATCTTCACTTCATCAAGATGAGCTGTGTTACACTATGTTGAAGATCCTCATTCATCTTCTTCCACCCACTTGATGTTGGAAGCCTGACCTGTTCTGTAGACAGACTTTCTCAAATTCTTCTGGCTGTGCAATCTTCAGTGTCCATGCCAACTGTCCTCTGTTTTCAAATTAACAAGTATTTTTTTTTAAACGACTGTGCCAAATGCTTTCCCAGTTGTGATTGGATCTT
The DNA here is from genome assembly GCF_023724105.1 of Carassius gibelio. Taxonomy (NCBI): domain Eukaryota; kingdom Metazoa; phylum Chordata; class Actinopteri; order Cypriniformes; family Cyprinidae; genus Carassius; species Carassius gibelio. The sequence continues at coordinate 25,187,364 of NC_068418.1, forward strand.
TGTAGAAGGAAGACAAATTGCTTGACAAGCTTAAGACCGACTCATTTTGAGACTCACTTATACCAGTTCAATTCATGTGACGAATAATATCAGTTTTTTTGGGAACAACATACCGGACAAGATGCGTTCGGACTTTAAAAGAAGATAAAAGGGAAGAACCATTATTTGGTGAGGTTATGCACATTATTCCCCAAAGTGAAAGAGAATGTGCACGTATGTTCTTGAGATTTAAGAGGTAAATATTTTGATGAACACCTTTTTTCCTTCACTGTCCTCAGAATTGAAGATTATGACATGGCAAAGCTGCCTGGTGACTTAATAGATTACAGACCTTTAGATATTGTATAATTTTGTTATCAGCAATATGTAACTCCTAAATACAAAATTTAGTTTTAAACATGTTAGTGGTTGAAACTGTTGAACACAATGTTTTGACCAGATTTGAAAATGAATTAATTTATTAAGATGAGCACCTTATGTGAATGCATAAACAGTAAGTGTGTAATGGTTATTTCTTTAAATATAGTTTTCAGGTTCATAAAAGTTTTTTTCTGTATGAAAAAGAACATGTTGGTACTTGAGAAAAAGTTCAGAAAATTTGGTAATTTATATATTTGAAACTCTTTCATACATATTTGATGTTTTATTTGACTGTGCTTAACAGATGTGAGTTTTATAATATTTGATGAATGTTTTTATAATGTATGATGAATGTATTGAAATGCTCATTTCACAAGTTTATAGTCAGAATACTGTAGTAACAACATTTTAATGCATTAATTCCATGTTGAAAATGAAAACAAACAGTATGTGAGCAGTGTCTAATGGTTTCCTGTGAAATTACATAATAAACGTACAAAACAATTATATTGATTTGACATTTTTAATAATTTTTATATGACCATATTAAACAATTGCTTAGTAGCACACAGTTGTGTTAGATGCATACAAAAAGAACACATCAATGTGTTTACTTAAACTGCACATTTATGTGTTACATTTTATAACACATTTGTGTGTTGAATTTAACTCAACATGTGTTGTCCCTGAGCACACTCAGAACATGTGTTAAAAATAACACATGTTGTGTTGTTTTCAACACATTTGTTCTAAGAGTGCACCAGCTTTATATCGTTCAGCGCATTAGATGCTAAGTTCAAATCTGCTGTTGTTTAAAAGACAGCCTTTCTCAAACTTTTTTCAGTCAGGGCACCTTTCAAAAGTGCATAAAATCTCAAGGCACCCCAGTGTAAAATCATGTCATTTAAAAACACTGCATAACCCAAATGTAAATGCAAATGTCCTGTTTATTTAGACAGGACAGTAATGAACAGAGCACAATACGAACTGTAAATAACAATAAAAATAATAATAACAACTTTATAGCAATTTTATAGCACCTTTAAAAACACATGTTTGCAAAGTAAGGTGGACCGCCCAATACAAGAACCCAACAACATAAATTTAAAATATTCTGGCTGACCCCCCAGCTTGAGTTTTTCAAAGCGACCGTTTTTAATGTGTCACTTTATGGTTTCCATGGTGACGCGTCATTGCTTGTCACGTGACCCACCGCACGCAGCAACAACAGAGCTGAATGAATGTTGATCTGCTTTTATGTCATTTTTCCTTTTTTTTTATCAAAATATTCAAAAATTTGTTAGATATGGCATGAAATATCTGATATTCCGATTGTCAAATATATGCAAGTGGAAGTGTTTTGTCATTTAAACACATTTATAACGATCGCGTTAGTTGAGCTGTATGCGCGACAGCATTATTTGTGCCGCAGACGCAGTTCAGAGAACCGGATCTGTTGGATTTACAAGACGTGAATCCATCCACTTCTCCCAAAATACATAAAAGTAAGTGGCAGGTGAACTGGGAGAAGAATAGAGTAAACTTTAAAGTTACTTATACAATGTGTATCTGATATGAATAAAACTAATTATAATGGAAATGTTTGTTATTGCCTCTTCCTTTGACATCAGTGTGTATCAGAGGTGGGTAGAGTACCCAAAAACTTTACTCAAGTAAAAGTAAAAGTAATTCTAGAAATATTTACTCAAGTAAAAGTAAAAGTGCTAGTCTTGAATAGTTACTTGAGTAAGAGTAAAAGAGTATCGGATAAAAAATCTACTCAAGTAGTTAGTTACTAGTTACTTTGGGTCATATATACGGAGCCTATTTTTATTTAGATAAATAGATAAAATGTATGTAATGTATGTGTGTGTGTATAAATGTATATATTTCATCAGCCTTTACTCCAATGTATGTAATTTATTATAAAACCCTGTCTGTTTACTTAAGTAACAAATATAGGTGTCATGCCATAACATATTTTTAATACGACTGACTTTATATTAAATGTGAATTTAACATTGAAAGTTAATGTGATATAAATATTGCTACTAATCTCTCATTGTTCAGAAAGAGAGCAAATAACATCTACATGATTAAAGATCATTTTCACTGAATGTCTAGATTTCAATCACTCTCAGAAACTCCCATTAAAATCGCTGAAACTGTTAACACTGTGAAATCAATATCTTAATTATAGATTCGTACACACATCTGCACTTTGTTGTTTCTGACGAGAGAATTCGCCAGAAAGAGGTCTCCATTCAGTGAGCGAGTGAAGGAAGCACCGGCATTTTAGCGATGACTCATCTGAACACCTCTGATTGGCCATTGCATTCAAAAGCTCAACAGAATCTTGTGTGATTGGTTATAATGCGCAGCGCTGTAAAAACGCGTCTGTCTCTGGCTCAGCGCCAGCAAGCGATCACAGAACTGAATTTAGCAGCTGATGATATGACTTGTTGAACGTACTCGCACCGGTGTTATTGTATTAAAAATTAATAAAATCTTAATCGGCTATTTTTTTGTCTTTTGGAAGCTGCATTCAACTTGACTCCCCTCTGTTATAAGCCACACACGTACAACAAACTAATGTCACAGTGGTATCGTGTACTGTAATCGAATGTAGCTCAAGTTATTACCTGTTAAACAGTAGACAGCACACGTGGTGTTCATCTAATAAGAATCTCCATCGCAAGCAAATAATAGCTTTTGTAGATTTGCTTTCAATTCAGTGCAGTTCCATAGCCCCGTTTTCAGCGCTGCTGATATTCTTAAACGTTACAACTCTGAGTGAACCGCTTCAGACGCTCAGCTCGTGAGGCAGGGAGCTGAACGACTCATTCAAACTGATTCATGAACCAATTCACTCGTTTGCCATTTGGTATGATCAAGCCTTTGAACAGAATTGACTCAAAAGAATGAATCATTCGCGAATGGGCATCGCTCATTGCCCATAGAAAAGTAGACAGCGTGTTTGGAATAAACTGAAGCATTTATAACATTTATTGCTTTAAGATAAAGTAACGAGAAGGGTGTCGGCCACAGTAACGAAGTAAAAGTACAGATTTTTCCCAAAAAATTTACTCAAGTAAGAGTATAAAGTACCCATCTTTAAATATACTCCGAAAAGTATTAGTTACCCCGAAAAATTACTCAAGTAAATGTAACGAAGTAAATGTAACTCGTTACTACCCACCTCTGGTGTGTATTTTACAAACTCTAAATGTAGGCTATTGTTTTTTTAGTACTTATATGTCTGAAACCTAAAATAAACATTATGTGGCTGAAAACACTGAAAAGTTGTGATATAATATGACAACTCTGAGCGCGCCTTTCTCTGGCTCAGTGTCAGTGACAGCCAACGCGAAATTTAGCAGTTGATTACGTGATGCACTGACCGTTCTAATCACATGTGTGAATGTGTGATCGTACGTGCGAAAGGGTTAAAAAGAAGAAAAGAATGTATATTTATGTAAATTCAAATATATTTTATAAATTAAATGTTAGATTTTTTTTTAGCCTACATAGTGTGCGGCACCCACTTTGAGAAAGTCTGGTTTAAGAGACAATCACACGAGAGCGGTTGAACTATTTAAGGAGTTCAGATGAGTCATCATCGCTGAAGTGCGGAAATGCTGAGGTTTCCTCACCTGCTCGCCGACTGTATTCTCTTTCTAAGAAATTCTCTGGTTATACGTGCGGTGTTTATTTCTTGGAACTATGACCGCATAAGTGCGGTGTCTATCTATGTAAGATTTTCATTCCCCCGTGTAAACAGCTTCAGTGGTTTTAATGGGTGTTTTTGAGAGTGCTTGAACTAGACTGTCAGTGAAAATGTTCTTTGCTCTCTTTCTGTACAATGAAAGTGTAATGATAATAGGCTAATTTACAATGTTTTTATTCACATTAACTTTCAATGCTGAATTCACAGTAAATATAAAGTAAGTCGTATTAAAAGCATGTTATAGCTTGACACTTATAGCTTTATAACTTGGGACAGCCATCAGTTTGTAAGAGTTAGGCAGAATATAGTTTACAAAATATGGTAGATGGCGGCTCCTAGTGACGATTAAAAGAAGAATACTTTCGTTTTGCAGCGAGAACGCTGATTCTAAAGGTTTCGTCATTGGGATGCCTGCACAAATGACTGCGGTTTTTCTGAGAATGTCGAGTTCACCTCAGAGTGTGTGTGTGTGTGTGTGTGTGTGTGTGTGTCGCCCTCATACCTCAACCAATGAAATGTACAAATAAACCAACACGTTTGTTGGGCGGGGTTTTTGGGAGAGAAACAGCCTGCGCGCTGATGTGTGTGTGCAGTTGTAGTTGATGGTGATGTTGGAGGTTATTCGGCGATCGAAGCGGATCACGGATCGGGCTTTTTACATTTAAACGCAGTGTTTCGTATTTTGAGGCTAATCTGGGCGTTTTTCCGGAACGATATAAAATGAAATTATTTTATGCCGTCTTCATGTTAATTTCAGGTAAGAGTTTGAGGTTAGTGGAAAGTGTGTTTTTTATTCAACTGTAAAAATGGACTTTCCGCTTACTATATACGAGAATGTGGGCTTGTTTTATCAAGAAGTTGGTTAAACTTGAAGCAGTGAGTCACGGCAGTGACAGTGACTCGGTGAGGTACGGAGCGGGACCCCCTCCCTCGGTCCGTTCCCCACTGGCCCACAAAGGTGTAAATCCGCGTGCACGGGCCCGAGTCGTGGGTTGTGGAAGTGTAACGTGTGTTTTCTGCGGCATGTCAGACTCAGCGCTGATTTCACCGGTGTTGTTTTTGGAAGACAAAATCTTAGAAAACACTGTTCTAAAGCATAATAAATATTTTCTCTGTGTCCCAAACAGTCGCTGTGTGTGATGCTGAGTTGAATTTGGAGGCAGCTGAAGGAGAGAATGTTACCGTATCCTTCAAAACTGCTGGACTGGAGAGAGCCGATCAAGTGAAGATAACTTTGACAAGAGGACGTCAGAAGAAGCTGATAGCGCAGTACTGTTGCTGTGTCCATCGTGGAGACTGTGATGTTGTGGAAACAGCAGGAGTCTTACTGAGAGTTGAAGAAGGAACCTTCTCTCTTCTGAGTGTCCGCTCCAATAACACAGGCCTCTATGGAGTAATAATCCTCACTGGAAGTAATGTCTCGGAGAAGAAAGTTACACTTGTTGTCAACAGTGAGTATGTTAACACAATATATCTCGTATCAGAATTATGAGGGGGAAAAAAACACGTAACAATTGTGTTTATAAAGTCATTTAAAGTTCATTAGGAATCTGGAATTTAAAAAGAGTTGCTCATGAAACTTTAGTGTTCGGTTCAGTTTAGTGGTTAACTGACCAGCAGAAAACTGCTTGATCCGAAAGTGGCTTCTGTGTGAACTGTGCTTAAAACATCACAACACTATTGATAACAGACAACACACCTTATCTGAGGAAATATTGCTATGTGACTGCATCTTTAGATTTGGATTAGAAAAGAGTAAAAGCTTTTCTAATCCATATTTTTTTAATTTTTAATCCAATTTTTAATTTTCTAATCCATAATTATAATTTTTAATTATAATCCTCTAAATATGTCTGTTTCTGTTGTATCTTACAGGACGTCTGTTGTCCTTCAGTACAGAGCCACCACAAACCTCCATCCCAAAACCTCCAGACTCCTCTGAACGCCAAAGACTTTCTGTGTTCATTGCTCCAGCTGTTTTCATCTCGGTGGTCTTGGGGGTTTGTTTCTTCTCTATAATCATGAGGGCAAGTATTTTTAAATTTGTTCTTATGTTGATTGAATTGAGTTGTCTGATGTTCTATTCACCAAAAATCTTAAAGCTTAAAGTTGCTCCTAATGCAGAAATGTGAAAATTAGAGGCATTTTGTTCGTAATCATACTCGACTAAGAGTAATGTAAAAGGTCTTGATTTTTATAGACATAGAGATAATGTTTTCTAGTTTTGTTGAGTTCTATCATTTGATTGGAATTTAAACAATCTGTCAACATTTAAATATATTGAGCTCTAAGTGAAAAGCTGAAAATAAAGATGTGTATGTATCAAAGCAACTACATTAGTGTAATTAAAATAGTGCAGTGTTTTTGAATTTGTTAATAACTACGTTATTTTCTTGTTTTTGAATGTTTGTTAAATGAATGTTGTTTTTATCTTTGTCTTCAGCATCATTTGATTTGATTTGCATCTTGTAATTGTTTCTTTGTTTTGTCAGAAATGTAAGTAATCTGCTGATGTTGAAGCAGTGATGAAGCGCTGCTGTCTTCAGGTATTGTATGAAGCTCATCACTGGATTATTAATTTCCTCAGGTTTTCATAAAGAATATTGTACTTTGCCATGTTGAACCTCACTAAATTAAGTTTTATTTTCAGATTCAGTGTCTTCAAAAAAACAAAACCCGTGAAGATCAGCTGGTGGAGATGTAAAATCTCTTGGTGCACATTTTTTATATATATTTATTTTTTAATTTAAATGCACAGTGTAACGTATTTAATCTCTTGCTGATTTCTTATATCTATCTGTATCTCTTATTATTTTAAGTTTTTACTCTTCTTGTACTGTTACAGTCATAGTCTTTATATGCAGGCTGAACTAATTCTCTGTGTCTGTTATGAACTGATGAACTGAGAGACATATGTAGCTGTGATTTCTGTTCTCTGGTATTTCTCACCTGATGCTTGAATTGTAAACCGCATTAATAAAAGTCTCCTCCTCTCCGAACTGGACTCATTGTCTTTGCATTAATGATACAACAAATTTGAATTTGTCATGTATGTACACGTATAAAAATCTGAAAAAATAATACAGATAATTTATTTAGTGAATTTATAGGTTATAACAAGAATTAGTCTGCACATGCAAAATAAAATAAAAAATGATTATACCTGGATTTAAATTTACATGCATATTTTGTTAACATTTCGATTTACCAAGCAATATATATCACATTTTCTCCATTCTGTCACCGATGGCTTTCTTGGGGTTATTCATTTACAGCGATGTTTTGACGCGTCCATTTAGAGGCTAACTCTCTCTGCGATGAGTCAGATAAACATTTATTAGACATATAAATCATCATAATTTACCATAATCTGCCTCCGAAATGAGACGCAGACATTTACAGCGTGTTTTAAGTGTTTTTATTAAATAACATTAACAGACATTAATTCTGTAAAAATACACTATTTTTCTGGAGTATATGGCCTGACAGGAAAAGCTGTCTCGGTCCTCAGTATCACAGAAGAGACACCAATAAACTGTTCAGCATTATTGCTTCATATTAAAGGGTCATGAAAACCCCTGTTTCAGCACTAGTAGTTCTCACCACAGTTTTAAAGAAAACTAAAAAGGTGGACAGGTGCTGAGGGGCAGAGGAGGGAGAAGAGACACAGACAGAGACAGCTTCGGGTTCAGTTGTGTCACGGAGCTGTAAAAACCTTACACTAAAGTGAATTAATCGCGTCTGAGTCGAGCTTTTATTACAAAGCAAAAACAAACACTCTCCTCCGATCCATGAAGCTTTCTCTCAGGTAATGTGGTAATATAGCGGTCTCGCAGTCTGAAGCCTCTGTCATAGCAAATAATGAATAATTAAGGGAAGCGTCTTCTCATAGGATAAGAACATCAGTCTCATGAATAATTTAATAGACACGGACGCGTCATCGATGTACTGTAGAGAGAGAGAGCGCCACACGTCATAATCTGACGACCACGCCCACCGGGGCGTCTTTTGCATCGCATTGTTTATAAATATTTCGGCCTTGTATTGTGATTATAATCCATATCGGATCAATTTATTTCAACTGTACTTTCACTTTTATTAACATGACCCACATGAGTAGTTGTGACGTTGAGGAATCAACGCCCACGCGCCTCCTCTTGCCATATCATCCAATCAGCAGCGAGTTGCTCTACTCTCCTTGCAGACCTCCTTCTGTCTGTCATTAAACTCCAGCACCCTCAAGCCATAGATACATGCCAACTCTCAGGTAGGACAACACTGGAGAAACTGGATCGAACTATTTAAGGACTTTCATAAGTTTTATAATTTTGTTATTCCATAATGTACAATTTTCTAACTCAAATAGCATGTCAAGAAAATTTGGTGATGTTCCTTTGAATGTTTGGGCTAATGGAAACTCACAAGATATGATGTTATAATGTTTTCTGAATAGTTTTCTTATTTAGCATGTTTCTGAGATGGCTGATTTTATTTTTTGTTGTTTTTTCTTTACTTTTCCACAAAAAAATGCTGGGTTAATATTGTACAGAACACATGCTGGGTAGTTTTAGCTGTTTAAGACATGCAACTATCGTTTAAAATATTTTTTTTTGCTGGCTTAAAATGGATAAAATGTCATTTGTATTCATGATGTCCGGATATAGTGTAATTAATTTTAGTGATATTTTGGATGTACATGTGGGCGGAGCTAATTTGTTTATATGAGTGCACTAATTACAATCAGTGCACAGAAGATATAATACAATTTCTGTTGTTTTTTTGCTAGTTCACCCAGAGGCTCGCGCCGGGGTCTACAGTCACGTGTGTGTCCATCAGTGTCCATCTGTCTGTCAGCTGTGTGGAAGATCATGACTTCTGTCTTTCCCTGTGGGGGTATGACTTTCTTTTCTTCATTGAAAGAACGTGGTATTTTTGTATTAACACGAGTTTATTTTTTAAATTAAGATAATAACTTCACCTTGTTTAACCTGTCATTTTCATCTTTTCTTAAATTTGCAGTCACAGAAGTGGATGGTGACTCTGTGGATTTGCCTCTTTCTGTTGAGGAGACCCGAGAACCAGTCCAGAGTTCAGTGCGTCCGTTCAGTGAGGATGATGAGGAGGAGGATGATGTCTGATGAAGAAGATCAGCGTGAAGGGCCAACAGATCAAACGACAAACTTCAAATTCCCATTTTACTTGACTTTGTATGAAATACTTTCTGTGATTACTTAAGGATGATTGCAAAAAAGAAAAAAAAAAGATGTAATTATTATTCAAAATTTGCGTGCCTTTAAAGTCTGGGTCTTTAGATCAGGTTTAGAAGCACACCACACAGGGCCCAAGCCTTTATGGGCCCCAAGCTGAATTTTTTTTTTGGGCCCTAAGCCAATATGACTGATAATGCTTGATTATACCAGTTTTATTGGTTGTGTTTCTCCCATCATGTCACTTGACATGTTTTTACCCTTCTATCATTTTTATTTGTAACAGTAGTAAACCAGTAAGAGTGTCCAGGTGTTCATTTGCACTTTAACATTCAAAGTCTTACAGTAGGTCGCATACATAATGTGGTGTAGAAAACTAGCTTCTAGGCTAAATAAAATAGCAGACAGTGCATATGGACCAGAGTGATATTTTAACAACAAATGAACACAGCAGCAAGTCATCTGTACATCTCAAACAACAACTCTTAATCTATAACTAGCTAATTGAGGCATAATCATATCGGAATATCAAAGACTTCAAAGGCAGGCTGTTATCAGTAAGTTTATGAAACAGAAGCTTATTTTTATCACAAAAATATAATCCCAGTAAAGATATTGTGGCCAATACAGTGGCCACGCCCTTAATTATACAGAACTTTAAGGCTTGATATAATTTAAACGGATAAAGTATTTTTAAATAATCCACCTCCCTCACAGTTGTCATGAAGGGCAAAATTAGCTAAAGACCAAAACCACTTTTCATACCAGGCCTTAAAAACAAGTTGGGCATTTTATGGGACAACAGCCACAAAAATTAACATAAATCCATGCCTTGTATTGTTTTTATTCACACTTTTTATAATTTTTTTCTTAAATTGACTAAACATAACTTTTAGAAATATTAAACACAAACATTTCTAGTTGCATTTGACTTATAGAGATGCAGAAGAAACAGGAAATAAAGGAATCTCACACCCAAACACCTCCACTGATTCTGTATACCACAAGATAATGTAAGTGGTTTCAGTATTAATAGCTATATATGTTGTATACTGTTGTATTATTTATGTGATGTGTTTTTAAGCAACCTATTAATGTAAATGTATTCATGTCAGCAGTGTCAAAGACAAAGTTCTGCTCTGTGACGAGCAGAACGGACAATAAAGTAAAACTAATTCATAACTCTGCCAAATAACGGAATTATTGATCCTTTTTTTATTATGCTATATTATTTAAAACATGTAGGCCTACTGTTTAATTTCAGGTAAACGACATTATTTACTTTGTTATAATTTTTAAAGTGAAAGATGACTGCATTTGAGAGATAACTCGCTTTAACAATCATTTCACAAATAAGTTGATTTTAACACTTAGGAGGGACATTCCTGCAGAAGAATGCAGAGAAAACATGCGTTTCTGTTGCTGGGGTCTGTTGTTTTTAAAATCATGATGAATGTTCGTTGTGAACATTGACAGAACGTTCTCTGGAGGCTCGTGCACACGTCTTCAAACTTTTTTTTTTTTTTTTTTTTTTTTTTTTTTTTTTTTTTTTTATTGTGAATGCAAACAATACAAAGATGACATCAATTATATACAACTTTGTGTAGAGTACACAATATGTCATCTGAATATACAAAACAAACATACAATTTAACAATTGCTAACATGAAAAATAAAAAAAAGAACATGAGGGTAAGATATTGATTTATATTTCAAGTAGAGTATACAAATTAAAGTCATTACAAATTGAAGTTGTTTTTCTAGCTTTCTTATTTACAGAGGATGAAATAGTATTAAGATACATTTTAAATTCTTTCCGAAAAACAAGAAAAATTGGTTTGTTGTTGGTGAATTTACATTTATGGATATAGAATTTGCCAAGAAAATAAATTAAATTTATAACAAAACAAGATTTGTTGTTATTTGAATCAGAATCAAAGTGTCCAAAAATAATATCTTTAAAAGTAACAGATATGTCTTTTTGGATATTATTTTTAATAAATGTTTCCACATCTTTCCATAGATGTTCAGCATAGGAACATGTCCAAAATAAGTGAAAAACAGTTTCTGTGTGAACTTGGCAGAATGAGCATCTTGTCTCAATATTGTTTTTATATTTAATCATAAAATAATTAACAGGGTAAAATTTATTTAGTATTTTAAATGATACTTCTTTCACTTTATTGGTGAGAAAATATTTTTGTTGTAAAGACCAAATCTTTTTCCACTTTAAATTTTTAAATAAATTATTCCAGTAAGAGATTGCAGGAGATATTGAGATAATATCTTCAGTAAAAAGGGATCTAACTTTTTTATTTCTATCTTTTTTTCCTGAAAAACATATTTGACCTATTGCAGTGTCTACTGGCTCAGGGAAAGCAATGTTTATTGTAGTAGATTGTTTGTAGTTTTTAAAAAGCATACAAATTCCTGATGGTATTGCTCCCATAACTATTGCAAACTCTTTGGGAGTAACTGGCATGTTGTATTCTGAAAGAAATTCTGCATAATTCATTAGTAATCCTTTGTCATTAAATAACTGACAAACTAAAAGTAATCCATTATTAAACCACCGATCAAAAAATAAAGTTCTATTTTTGTATAAAATATTCTGATTGTTCCAAATAAAGAATTTATGGGGAGTGAAATTATGTTTATATATTAAAGCCCATGCCAAAAGAACCTGTTGGTGGAAATTTGAAAGTTTGATAGGAATTTTTGATAAGTTATAGTTGCACATCAATAAAAATTTTATACCTCCAATATATGAAAAAGTTTGTTGAGGGAAAATATTCCAGATGGAGCCTTGATTTTTCAAAAATCGATGAAGCCAATTTATTTTGAAAGTATAATTTAAGGAACTAAAATCAATAAAGTTTAAACCACCTTTGTCGTAAGAATTTAAAATTACAGATTTCTTCATATAATGGCATTTATTTTTCCAGACAAAATCTGTTAGAGCTCTATCAATCAATTTACATGTAGGCTTATCTACATATAGAGATTGTGCGGCATAAGAGAGGCGTGAAAGTCCCTCAGCCTTAGTGAGCAAAACTCTTCCTTTAATAGATAGATCCCTTTGAAGCCAGCAATTAAGTTTTTTCTTAGTTTTTTCAATAATCGGATTAAAGTTTGTTGTACATCTATTTTTTTCTTTAGTTATTTCTATACCAAGATATTTAACAGTGCTTTTAACAGCTATGCCACATATTAAAGAGAGATTACAATTTTTAATGGGAAATAATACGCATTTATCAATATTGAGATTTAAACCAGAAACTTTAGAAAATGACTGAAGGATATTTAAGGCTACTGGGATTTGAGAGGAATCTTCCAAAAACAATGCTGTGTCGTCAGCCAACTGACTAATGATTAATTCTGCATTTCCAACAGTGATTCCTTTCAGGTTACTGTTTTTAATATGTAAATTGAGAAATTGCACTGCAATTAAAAACAGATAAGGAGACACTGGGCATCCTTGACGAACACCACGATTTAGAGAAAACCTGGGAGAGGTGCCGTTTTTCAGTTTAATTGAACTATTTCCATTTACATATAACATTTTTACCATCTTACAAAAATAATCACCAAAACCAATTTTTTGAAGTGCTTGAAATAAAAAACCATGTTCCAAAGTATCAAATGCTTTATAATAATCTAAAAAAAAGATAAAGCTGTCATTAGAAATTAAATCAGAATAATCTAAAATATCTAATATTAATCTTATATTATTAGATATATGTCTATTTGGCATAAAGCCAGATTGTGTTTCATCAATAATAGAAGGTAACACTCCCTTTAATCTTTTAGCCAGTACTAAAGCAATTATTTTATAATCATTGTTTAACAATGTTATTGGACGCCAATTATCTAATAAAGTAATATTTTTACTTGGCTTGGGAATTAAAGTGATCAGCCCTTGGCATAATGTGGGTGGAAGAAACGATTTATTTATGCTTTCCTTAAATACGTTTAACAAAAAAGGGGCTATGTTTTTACTGAACATATGATAGAATTCTGATGTTAGACCATCTGTACCAGGGGACTTATTCATTTTTAAAGATTTAATTGCTTCCTCGATTTCTTTTAAGTTAATGGGAGAATCACAAATGGTTTGATCAGTGTTACTTAATTGATTAATGGAAAATAATGACTCAAAAAAATCATGAGCATGTTGTTTGTTAAATTTAGAGGTGTACAAATCGTGATAGAATTTAGCACAAAAATTTGCAATGGCCTTTTGGTCTTCACAGAGAGATCCATTGATTAGTAGCTTTCCAATCAAATTTGTTTTCATTTGTTGTTTTTCTAGTCTAAAAAAATATGAAGAGTTTTGCTCACCTTCCTCGATCCATCTTTTTCGTGATCTTACAAATGCTCCCTGAGCCTTTTCTTTATAAAACTCATCTAGAACATTTTGATGCTGAACAAGCTCAACTTTTTCAGCATTAGACAGAACCATTTTAGATAGAAGATTTGAGATTTTATATATTATAATGTTCTCTTCATTTTTTTTCTTTTTAGCCAATTTGCTACTAAAAGTACGCAAGTATTTACCAATTTCATGTTTCATCAATTCCCAATTACTACAAAAGTTGTTTTCCTCATTAGCTTTTTCAAAATATTTAGTGATTATGAAATTAATTTTATCCTTTACTTCATTATACTTAAGCAATGAAATATTCAACTTCCAATATGAGGTAGTTCTATGTAAATTAGCAGAATTTGATAGAGGAATGCGTATAGAGATGCATTTGTGATCAGAAAGTGGTGATGGAATAATATCAGAAGATACATTGTTTAAATCTCTAGAGATAAGCCACATATCGATACGTGATTGGTTTGAGAAGGAATTATTGTTCCACGTAAATAGTTTTTGAGAAGGATGAGTTTCTCTCCAACTGTCAAGTAAAGAAAATCGCTGCATAAACCTCTTTAAGTACAAACTAGAATTATCAGGAGACTTTGGAGGCCATCTGTCTAAGACGTTATCCAAAGCTACATTAAAATCCCCTCCAAAAACTAAATAAGAATTTGGATATTTGGTTAGCAAATTTAACACATGTTCTTCCACTTGATCAATAAGTTTTTCATTATTTTTTTGTTGATTAAACCCATAAATATTAACAATAATAATGGTTACATTCGAAATTTCCAATACAAGACAAATATAATGTCCACCAGGATCACAATTAGAACATACAATCTTCCCATCAAAACGGTTTTTAAGAATACAGACACCAGCTGAGTTACTTGTTCCATGAGCCATCCATAAATCAGATCCCCACTGAGATCTCCAGAAATTACAATCCTCTTTGGTTGAGTGGCATTCTTGCAAAAAACAAAAGTCAGACTTAAATTGTTTAAGAAACAAAAAAATTGCTTTCCTTTTTGTAATGTTTCTTAACCCTCTAGTGTTGAAAGAAATTATAGATAGAGACATAAAGGAAAAAAGAAAGGTCTACAATAGAAGTAGAGTATATTAGTCTCTGAAAATGTGTTAACACACGTAAAATGATGAGAACAGCAAACTCTATATTAATACAAATAAAGTAGTGTTATTCAGAATTTAGACATCAACATCTATAGAACTTGAGTAGTCCTTTGTCTTATAATTTCAGATTTCTTATTTATGTAGTGTAAATACAGCCAATATAATAATAAAACCATCAATGTTGTTGGCTTAGTTTTTTTTTTTTTTTTCTCTCCTCCACAAGGAGAAATACAAAACATATTCCTGAGATTAGATTGCCTTCTAAGTTATAAAAGAAAAAAAAACACAAAAACAAAACAGATCTCCAGAGTATGTTTTTCTCAAAATTATATAAGTAATTATAACTTAGAATGGTAGTAATTATAATAAATACCTTCAAAATACCAACTAAAAATAAATATATATATTTGGACTTTGCCTTCTTTTAAGGGAAAAAATAAATTAAACCTAAGGGCAAAAATCTCTAAATTAAATAGCCTCTCATTAACCCACGGTTTCGGCACAAAGTGAAACAAGTTTCATGTATATCAGGTCAGCTAAATGAAGTTTCAGGCTGGAGGGAATATTTCAATTCCTTCTACAAACGCCCTACCTCCAATAAAGTAAGCACGCTTATTATTTTGTCTTGCTTTTTCCACTGCCGGCCATAATTTGTTTCTCCTCTCTTTATCTGCAGGAGATAAGTCCTCAGATATTTTCAGGCCGTTTTCCCTGAGAAAAGTAGACTCCTTTGCTGCACGCCACACAGCGTCGCGATAAAATCGGGAGGCAAATTGAACAATAACTCCTCTAGTTTTGTTCGGCTGCTTGCGACCAAGTCGGTGTGCAATATCAATGGCGTTCGGAAGTTTGTCTCTGTCCTCTGGCAGGAGTCGCTGACACAACTGGATCACCTGTAGTCGAACATCTTCTCTCTCCTTCTCGGGGACTCCGTAAATTCTTAAATTCCAACGTCGCGAATAACTTTCCAGATGTGCTAGTCTTCTCTCCTGCTCAGAGGTAGTCTGCTCCATTTTGCCCATCTTGGACTCCACTGCACCGCACTTGGTTTTCAGACAGTTAACCTCTTCGCTCATAAATTCGATTGCTTCTTTGACACTTGTGATTTGCTTGGTGTTTTCATTTATTACCTCCTTCATGTTGGTAATCGCGCGTGTGTTTTCTCCTATGATTTTCTCCAGGGAATCAGATCGAGTGTTTATTAACTGAGAAAGTGCTCCAAGTTGAGAGAGCACGTCAGCAATCTCAGATTGATTAGTCTTCCGTTGTTTGGCGGCAGGAGATTTGCATGGCGTGTCTAAAAGTGAAGGAAATTCCTCCTCGCACAACATGAACTCGTCAGAAATTGCATCTACCTGTAAATCTGTCTTGACGTAATCATGCAGGTTTTCTGTCGCAAGATTATTAGAGGCTTGCAGCGCTTCATGATTAGTTTTGATTGCAGGACTAGTGGTAGCCTGTGAAGCGTTCTTTGTTTTCCTTTTTTCGGACTTGCCCATTGTGTCACTCTTTACTAGAAGAACATTTATTTATAAATTGCTATTTGATGTTAAAAGAAAGTAATTTAGACTTATTCTGACATCACTAAAAGTAAATTTCACCATTTGAGTTTGCAGAGCACATCAACTCACATGTTTCTAGAGCGCCATCTTGAACCGCTCCCCCACACGTCTTCAAACACGAGCGCTTCAATATTGCTTAATGACGTATTCATTCCGTTTAATCAAAGAAGTTACACAGGAAGTTCACACACTCTTAAAAAAGATGTGTTAAAAATTTACACAAAATTTGTGTTAAACGATTTGTAACACATGTTGTGTTACTACAGACACATTGTGTGTAAATATTGTGCTTAAATGTTTACACAATGTCTGTGTTAAACACATTTAAGCAGTACATATTGAAATAAAATGCATATTTATTTTGTCTGAAGTCAAAGGGCGAGGTCTACTGTATTTATGTAGTTTATTTATTATGTTGCCAATATAAAATAAGCATTTAAGCGCGTGGGGAGAATGACAGCCCTGTCAGATAATGCGACTCTCTGCCTCAGGTGAGTGAAAATAATTAAAATACATCTATAATAGTAAATATTTTTCCCATCTTCCTTAAGATTGTTTTGTGTTAGTTGTCCAAGTAGTTGTATTTTTAACTTTTATGTTGCCTCCATGTTCCGTACTCCAAATACACAGGAGGCCTGTAAACTAAATGTTGTCAATGGGCACGCAAGCTAGGGCATTTCGTGCGGTTTTTGTAAATATGTGTTGGCAGAATGGTACATATTTAGGGTAAGACTTGAGTATGTTTTGAGCATGAACCCATTAACATTACCGTCCTTTTACAATTACTATGGAATATTTCGTGTTCAACAACGCGAACGTAACGTAATCAACCTTGTGCGCCATTTTGTGCTAACTTAATTTACCTGACTAGTGACACTGACTATTTAAAATGTAATTTTTGTGAAAAAAAAAATAACTGATAACTTCACCCAAAACTGAGCATTCTCAACAAGTATCTCTTGATCGAATACTTGACTCAGATTTTCAAGAATGACACTGATGTGAATACAAGAGTGAGGGAGCTTGACAAATTTCAAGTATATTATATTGCAAGCAACAACCAGGATTCATTATAGAAGGAAGTGTTCAACCATTAACGTTACAGGTTAACCATTAATTTCTTCCCATTTTTTTCCATCTATTATACAATTAGCAAAAAAAAAAAAAAAAAAAAGACCTCTAACATTAGCTTGCTCTATTCCTTTTCTATTCTATCTGTTTTATTTTTATTTATTATATGTAAAAAGCCCATGTGTACTGCGTTAAGGTAACTGAGACTTGTTATAGCACTTACATTGCTCTTTTGTTGATTTTGATTGCTCCCATTGTCCACATTTGTAAATCGCTTTGGATAAAAGCATCTGCTAAATGACCAAATGTAAATAAATAAATAAAATGTTTTTGTCATTTCTTAGTGTCCTTCAACAGATGCAACTTGGGACCACACCTAGCTTGCAGACATCACTTGAAGAAAAAGCCCCTTCAATCATGAGAGAAAACGAACAGACAATGATGTTGTTTATTTCCTCAATAAAGTTTCTTGTTAAAGCTGCTGTCATTGACCTCGTAGGGAAACATGGATTGTGAGTATATGTGGTTGTTTAGCAGATGTACAGTGTATTTGTTTGGAAATTAAATTAAATGACATTATATTTAAATAAGTTATAATTATTTATTTTTTTGTCAATGTAAGAGCCATTTCTGCATACTTGTATTTCATAATTGTAATATTAATATATATATATATTTTTTTTCTGTTTTTTAGCATTGAGGATGGACATAGAATTTTCCAAGCTCACAGATAGAAAAGAAAACTTGCTCATCCGTAAATGGGAAGAGACCATAATTCCAAAGCTTAAGGAAGTAGCATCCTTGGAGAAAAAAAATGACATCAATCACTTTCTGGAGAAAGCTGACAATCAGCATGATGGTATAATTTTCTACCTCACTGTCTGTTGCATGTGCATACATTTCTAAACGTAGTTTAAATAAGAAAAATAAATGTGAATTTTAACATTGAATTTATGACAAAATAATCATTTAAAATTAAATTTGTTTTAATTTTCTCTTTTGCATGTGACCTGCATCTTCACTTCATCAAGATGAGCTGTGTTACACTATGTTGAAGATCCTCATTCATCTTCTTCCACCCACTTGATGTTGGAAGCCTGACCTGTTCTGTAGACAGACTTTCTCAAATTCTTCTGGCTGTGCAATCTTCAGTGTCCATGCCAACTGTCCTCTGTTTTCAAATTAACAAGTATTTTTTTTTAAACGACTGTGCCAAATGCTTTCCCAGTTGTGATTGGATCTTTGTAGAAGGAAGACAAATTGCTTGACAAGCTTAAGACCGACTCATTTTGAGACTCACTTATACCAGTTCAATTCATGTGACGAATAATATCAGTTTTTTTGGGAACAACATACCGGACAAGATGCGTTCGGACTTTAAAAGAAGATAAAAGGGAAGAACCATTATTTGGTGAGGTTATGCACATTATTCCCCAAAGTGAAAGAGAATGTGCATGTATGTTCTTGAGATTTAAGAGGTAAATATTTTGATGAACACCTTTTTTCCTTCACTGTCCTCAGAATTGAAGATTATGACATGGCAAAGCTGCCTGGTGACTTAATAGATTACAGACCTTTAGATATTGTATAATTTTGTTATCAGCAATATGTAACTCCTAAATACAAAATTTAGTTTTAAACATGTTAGTGGTTGAAACTGTTGAACACAATGTTTTGACCAGATTTGAAAATGAATTAATTTATTAAGATGAGCACCTTATGTGAATGCATAAACAGTAAGTGTGTAATGGTTATTTCTTTAAATATAGTTTTCAGGTTCATAAAAGTTTTTTTCTGTATGAAAAAGAACATGTTGGTACTTGAGAAAAAGTTCAGAAAATTTGGTAATTTATATATTTGAAACTCTTTCATACATATTTGATGTTTTATTTGACTGTGCTTAACAGATGTGAGTTTTATAATATTTGATGAATGTTTTTATAATGTATGATGAATGTATTGAAATGCTCATTTCACAAGTTTATAGTCAGAATACTGTAGTAACAACATTTTAATGCATTAATTCCATGTTGAAAATGAAAACAAACAGTATGTGAGCAGTGTCTAATGGTTTCCTGTGAAATTACATAATAAACGTACAAAACAATTATATTGATTTGACATTTTTAATAATTTTTATATGACCATATTAAACAATTGCTTAGTAGCACACAGTTGTGTTAGATGCATACAAAAAGAACACATCAATGTGTTTACTTAAACTGCACATTTATGTGTTACATTTTATAACACATTTGTGTGTTGAATTTAACTCAACATGTGTTGTCCCTGAGCACACTCAGAACATGTGTTAAAAATAACACATGTTGTGTTGTTTTCAACACATTTGTTCTAAGAGTGCACCAGCTTTATATCGTTCAGCGCATTAGATGCTAAGTTCAAATCTGCTGTTGTTTAAAAGACAGCCTTTCTCAAACTTTTTTCAGTCAGGGCACCTTTCAAAAGTGCATAAAATCTCAAGGCACCCCAGTGTAAAATCATGTCATTTAAAAACACTGCATAACCCAAATGTAAATGCAAATGTCCTGTTTATTTAGACAGGACAGTAATGAACAGAGCACAATACGAACTGTAAATAACAATAAAAATAATAATAACAACTTTATAGCAATTTTATAGCACCTTTAAAAACACATGTTTGCAAAGTAAGGTGGACCGCCCAATACAAGAACCCAACAACATAAATTTAAAATATTCTGGCTGACCCCCCAGCTTGAGTTTTTCAAAGCGACCGTTTTTAATGTGTCACTTTATGGTTTCCATGGTGACGCGTCATTGCTTGTCACGTGACCCACCGCACGCAGCAACAACAGAGCTGAATGAATGTTGATCTGCTTTTATGTCATTTTTCCTTTTTTTTTATCAAAATATTCAAAAATTTGTTAGATATGGCATGAAATATCTGATATTCCGATTGTCAAATATATGCAAGTGGAAGTGTTTTGTCATTTAAACACATTTATAACGATCGCGTTAGTTGAGCTGTATGCGCGACAGCATTATTTGTGCCGCAGACGCAGTTCAGAGAACCGGATCTGTTGGATTTACAAGACGTGAATCCATCCACTTCTCCCAAAATACATAAAAGTAAGTGGCAGGTGAACTGGGAGAAGAATAGAGTAAACTTTAAAGTTACTTATACAATGTGTATCTGATATGAATAAAACTAATTATAATGGAAATGTTTGTTATTGCCTCTTCCTTTGACATCAGTGTGTATTTTACAAACTCTAAATGTAGGCTATTGTTTTTTTAGTACTTATATGTCTGAAACCTAAAATAAACATTATGTGGCTGAAAACACTGAAAAGTTGTGATATAATATGACAACTCTGAGCGCGCCTTTCTCTGGCTCAGTGTCAGTGACAGCCAACGCGAAATTTAGCAGTTGATTACGTGATGCTCTGACCGTTCTAATCACATGTGTGAATGTGTGATCGTACGTGCGAAAGGGTTAAAAAGAAGAAAAGAATGTATATTTATGTAAATTCAAATATATTTTATAAATTAAATGTTAGATTTTTTTTTAGCCTACATAGTGTGCGGCACCCACTTTGAGAAAGTCTGGTTTAAGAGACAATCACACGAGAGCGGTTGAACTATTTAAGGAGTTCAGATGAGTCATCATCGCTGAAGTGCGGAAATGCTGAGGTTTCCTCACCTGCTCGCCGACTGTATTCTCTTTCTAAGAAATTCTCTGGTTATACGTGCGGTGTTTATTTCTTGGAACTATGACCGCATAAGTGCGGTGTCTATCTATGTAAGATTTTCATTCCCCCGTGTAAACAGCTTCAGTGGTTTTAATGGGTGTTTTTGAGAGTGCTTGAACTAGACTGTCAGTGAAAATGTTCTTTGCTCTCTTTCTGTACAATGAAAGTGTAATGATAATAGGCTAATTTACAATGTTTTTATTCACATTAACTTTCAATGCTGAATTCACAGTAAATATAAAGTAAGTCGTATTAAAAGCGTGTTATGGCTTGACACTTATAGCTTTATAACTTGGGACAGCCATCAGTTTGTAAGAGTTAGGCAGAATATAGTTTACAAAATATGGTAGATGGAGGCTCCTAGTGACGATTAAAAAGAAGAATATTTTCGTTTTGCAGCGAGAACGCTGATTCTAAAGGTTTCGTCATTGGGATGCCTGCACAATATGACTGCGGTTTTTCTGAGAATGTCGAGTTCACCTCAGAGTGTGTGTGTGTGTGTGTGTGTGTGTGTGTCGCCCTCATACCTCAACCAATGAAATGTACAAATAAACCAACACGTTTGTTGGGCGGGGTTTTTGGGAGAGAAACAGCCTGCGCGCTGATGTGTGTGTGCAGTTGTGTTGTTGATGGTGATGTTGGAGGTTATTCGGCGATCGAAGCGGATCACGGATCGGGATTTTTACATTTAAATGCAGTGTTTCGTATTTTGAGGCTAATCTGGGCGTTTTTCCGGAACGATATAAAATGAAATTATTTTATGCCGTCTTCATGTTAATTTCAGGTAAGAGTTTGGGGTTAATGGAAAGTGTGTTTTTTATTCAACTGTAAAAATGGACTTTCCGCTTACTATATACGAGAATGTGGGCTTGTTTTATCAAGAAGTTGGTTAAACTTGAAGCAGTGAGTCACGGCAGTGACAGTGACTCGGTGAGGTACGGAGCGGGACCCCCTCCCTCGGTCCGTTCGCCACTGGCCCACACAGGTGTAAATCTGACCTTTCGCGTGCACGGGCCCGAGTCGTGGGTTGTGGAGTCGTGGGTTGTGGAAGTGTAACGTGTGTTTTCTGCGGCATGTCAGACTCAGCGCTGATTTCACCGGTGTTGTTTTTGGAAGACAAAATCTTGGGAAACTCTGTTCTAAAGCATAATAAATATTTTCTTTGTGTCCCAAACAGTCGCTGTGTGTGATGCTGAGGTGAATTTGGAGGCAGCTGAAGGAGAGAATGTTACCGTATCCTTCAAAACTGCTGGACTGGAGAGAGCGGATCAAGTGAAGATAACTTTGACAAGAGGACGTCAGAAGAAGCTGATAGCGCAGTACTGTTGCTGTGTCCATCGTGGAGACTGTGATGTTGTGGAAACAGCAGGAGTCTTACTGAGAGTTGAAGAAGGAACCTTCTCTCTTCTGAGTGTCCGCTCCAATAACACAGGCCTCTATGGAGTAATAATCCTCACTGGAAGTAATGTCTCGGAGAAGAAAGTTACACTTGTTGTCAACAGTGAGTTACGTTATGTGTTAACACAATATATCTGTTTCATCTGTATCAGAATTATGAGAGAGAAAAAAACCTGTAACAATTGTGTTTATAAACTCATTTAAAGTTCATTAGGAATCTGGAATCTTAAAAAGTGTTGCCCATGCATCTTTAGCTTGTGTTCGGTTCAGTTTAGTGGGTTGTGTGCTGACCAGCAGAAAACTGCTTGATCTGAAAGTGGCTTCTGTGTGAACTGTGCTTCAAACATCACAACACTATTGATAACACAACAGACCTTATCTGAGGAAATATTGCTATGTGACTGCATCTTTAGATTTGGATTAGAGAAGAGTAAAAGCTTGTTTTAATTTGGTACTTATTGAAGGGTCATTTGATTTCTGGATTATAATCCTCTAAATATGTCTGTTTCTGTTGTATCTTACAGGACCTCTGTTGTCCTCCAGTACAGAGCCACCACAAACCTCCATCCCAAAACCTCCAGACTCCTCTGAACGCCAAAGACTTTATGTGTTCATCGCTCCAGCTGTATTCATCTCGGTGGTCTTGGGGGTTTGTTTCTTCTCTATAATCATGAGGGCAAGTATTATTAAATTTGTTCTTATGTTGATTGAATTGAGTTGTCTGATGTTCTATTCGCCAAAAATCTTAAAGCTTAAAGTTGCTCCTAATGCAGAAATGTGAAAATTAGAGCCATTTTGTTCTTAATCATACTCGACTAAGAGTAATGTAAAAGGTCTTGATTTCTATAGACATGTAATGTTTCTAGTTTTGTTGAGTTCTATCATTTGATTGGAATTGAAACGTTTAACTACAATTTGTCAACATTTAAATAAATTGAGCTCTGAGTGAAAAGCTAATTGTTAATTTGTTTTGTCAGAAATGTAAGTCAATTTCCTCAGGTTTTCATAAAGAATATTGTGCTTTGCCATGTTGAGCCTCACTAAAATAAGTTTTCTTTACAGATTTGTTGTCTTAAAAAAACAAAAACCAGTGAAGATCAGCTGGTGAAGATGTAAAACTCTAAATCTTAGGGCTTCAGTGATATCCCGGTGTTCAGAATGACATCTGATGGTTCGGATAGTTTGATGAAGACATCTCACACTTTGTGCTGTATGGTTTGCATGTCCTCAAGCTGTAAAAAGCTTTAGCTACAGGCCTGTATGTCAGTTTTTAACAAACACAATCTCTCCAAACTGATATTGATTCAGAAACCCACATTATTTAGTTCACTAATACTGAAATGAACAACAGAGCACAAACTGTTATATTCAGCTGCTGTTTATTTCAGGATCTACTAATTACACTCCAAAAAATGTCAATTAAAACAGAAATATGTATTTGCAGATAAAAATACATTTAAAGCTCTTTTATAACGTTGTAATAGCTAATAAAGTCTGGTAAAAGTAATAACTTGCACTGCCTAAAACGGCATTTTCTCTTTATTTTGGGACAATTTTGAAATGATATTGCATTTAGTTCTGCATTTCACATGACTGACATTAAACAGTTTCAGCGGTTCATCAGCGGTTTCTAAACAAAGCTCTTATCAGCCAAAACACGATAGATAATTTAGCCTTATTAATATTGTTGGACCAGATTTGTTTTTTGTCCATATCTGATTGGAATCTGATCATATTTAGTAAAACTGTTAGAATCCGTCTGCCCTAGACATTCCAACTCAACATCGTTGCCATAGAAACCAATGCAAATATTCCAGAAAATGAAATAAAGCCTTTGAAGCAGTTATTTATTCTTCATCAAGTATTCATAAATACCATCAGGGTATCTTTTTGCTAATTTCTTATATCTATCTGTATATATCTCTTATTATTTTCACGTATGTATCTGTGATTTCTGTTCTCTGGTATTTCTCATCTGATGCTTGAATTGTAAACCGCATTAATAAAAGTCTCCTCGTCTCCACACTGGACTCCTTGTCTCTTCATTCATGATCCAACAAATATGAATGTGTCACGTATGTACATGTATAAAAATCTGAAAAAATAATACAGATAATTTATTTAGTGAATTTATAGATTATAACAAGAATTAGTCTGCACATGCAAATGATTAGGCTATACCTGGATTTAAATGTACTTGCATATTTTGTTAACATTTTTATTTACCAAGCAATATATAAGACCTCCAATATATAACACATTTTCTCCATTCTGTCACCCATGGCTTTCTTGGGGTCACTTCATCTACAGCGATATCATTGACTTGATTGCAGATGAATGCACAGACACTATTTCAACTGAACAGAGATGACATAACTGAATTCAATGATGAACTGCCTTTAACTGTCATTTTGCATTATTGACACACTGTTTTATTAATTAATTTTGTTAAATTGCTTTGGCACTATCTTTTTTTTTAAGCGCTATATGAATAAAGGTGACTTGACTTGACAGCAATTCATATTGCAGCAGTTACAAGAAATAGCATAAATCCATCTTTATTTATTCACTTTTTTAAACTAAAAAAAAACCCAGAACATCCCATTTTTAGAATTATTATTTTTTTTTTTATCAAACTCCCCGTTTTTAAATGTTGATTGTTAGATGCACACACACACAAAAACAAATATACAAATTGCACATATAAAATATAGGTAGTCACCAAATAGTAGGCTATATTAATGAGTCTTATTTTAACTCTCAACAACAGGTCATTATCCATTACCTTCAATAAATGTCAAGGATGCAGCCCACTCTCTTCTTATAAACTAAGTACCGTTTTTATTTTATTTTTTTTTATGTTTACAACTCTTCCCAATTCAGTAGCCCATGAATGAACCCAATGCCACGTTTCTGAAAGGAGGGCTAAAAGACTAGTAAAACTAGTAGCATTGTTTTTAAATTCATTAGCATTAAATAATCATTTTACATTGCATTTAAACAATAAAAACAATGGACACATGAAAGTTTTTAGCACTGGGAAGAACTAAATAGAGTTGAATGAAATTATCTGAGTGCTGATGCTCCAAACTGAATAGAAAGTAAAACAGACATTTTTGACAAGCTGTCGGTCAGTGTCGAGTGGGATGAAAGTCAGTGTATCATTTGTTAAAACCTCTAACATCTTAAACTCATTTCCTGTTCGCCCACGCATGAGGGATTTTTGCATGAAGGCTGCATTTTCACTATTTCTTGTTTGGTTTTCCTCCGTAATTCACCTTTACTTTGCTGAGTTTGAGAATGCCTTGACTGACGATTGGAACAAAAAAACATATCCCTCAACTATTCACTGGCTCTCCGCTTCTATCAGAGGAAATATGAGTAGCTAAGAGGCTTTTCCTTCAAGTGCAGTGAAGGGAGTTTATTTCTCGAATTTCATCGATCATGCAAAACCTCAATAGGTCTACAACAAGTGAGTTAATGAACTGTTGTATTTTTATTAAATTATTAAAAATAAGTAGAGTGAAGTTAAAATATTTGTGTGCAAAATGTATGTTGTTTATTATTGTATCTAAACTATTGACTGGAATACGTGAAGTGTTAACAAGAAAGTTACTGTGGTAAAAACATCAGCAATTCTGATCGCGTTGTCTTGTGTTGTGTAGCGGATTTCTGTTTTATAATAATCAGTGTTGAGTGACAGAGTTTAGAGATTTACCCCAAGAGTGAAGCCTACATGCCTGATTTTATTTTATCATTATAAATATAAATATAATTTTTATTTTATTATCATAAAAATGTATGAATTTTGTGTGACATATTATGGCAGTGGACAATGATAGGCTAATTTGGATAGCAATCCGTAAAATTGTTATCCTTCTTGCTTTTTCTTTTTCTTCGATTTGAACTCGAATAATATTCCATAGTCCAGAAACTTTCTTTAGGTAAAGTTTAATAACAAAATTATCTGGAAAAATGTACGCGGTCAAAAAACTCTTTCGCTTCAATAATGCATCAAAAAACACTAACGGTCCTGGCCGGAAATTACATCATTGTCAGTATGAAATATAATACACATATTAAATTATTTACTTTTATAATTATTTTACAATTCTTAACACGCAATTATTTATTTATTCCACATCTATATAAAAACAAATAAGATGAATAACATATGGCTCTTACACTAATTATACAAGAACGCAATATTAAATAATTAAATAATTTACTATCATCTTCTCATTTGCATAACAGATGTAGCCTTTCAATTTTATTTAGTTTTTCTGTTTTTCTATTTAAAATATCCACAAACTTATTAACTGTATCATAAACTAGCATATGCAGAAAATTCACATTGTCAAATATGTGTAAAGGAGTTTGTTTTGTCGTGATAATGCGAGCTGCGGACGCTGTCGTAGATTAGCAGCACGTAATTCATCCATTTCTTTAGAAATACCTGAAAGTAAGTGGTCAGTAAACTGGAAGAATAGCAGTGTAAACTTTACAGTCAATGAGATTTTGAAAGGCCGTGCACGAGGAAGAGGAGACGAGCAGAAATAAAGCGCGCAACAGCGACTCCAGCAGGCAACCGATGCAACTGCACTCTTGCTCCGAGTCAGTACAGCAAAGATTTATTCGCTTGATTTACAACATTAAAAGTAAGTAAAGGTACCACTTGTTTGTTTGGCCTGTGTGGTGAAACGGCAATTGGGTTTAATGCTACAACGAACATAACCGAGATACATTCAGCCCTGCATCATGTGAACATTTGAAGGGTATTTCACATTAAGCTAGGTTTTGGCTGGCTATTTGATTTTATTGGACCCTTATGTGTTAAATGTGAATTTTAATGCATTTGTGATGTGAAAAGTGAGTTTGTCCAGACATATTTCATTTCTGACATTCCTTTTCCAAGTAAATCTGGAAAACTTTTTGTAAAGTCTTTGTGGTTACTCTTTTAATATTTTAAGTTAATTAAGAAAAAGAGAGAAATTTGGGTTAAATGTGAAAGTGTTTATATGAGAAAAGTAATTCCAAGGCATTTAATTTCCTGTTAAAGTGTAAATATTATTGCTTAAATACAGGGGCGATCTACCGGGGTGGCCTAAAAGAAAGCCTTGCCACCCCTGCTGCCACCCCAGTTGGCAGCAAAGAATTAAAGGTTATGGCCAATTTGAAAATTTACAAGCGCGAATCTTTCGTGATTCATGATCCCGCTCCCGACTCCCGAACTGTTTCAAATGATTTGCGATCCACAAACATGCCTCAAATGATTCGCGAACTCGCTTTGAACTCCCGAACTGACTCAAATGATTCGCGATCCCGCTCCGAACTCCCAAACTAACTCAAATGATTCGCAAACCCGCTCCGAACTCCCGAACTGATTCAAATGATATGCGATCCCCAAACTGACTCAAATGATTCGCGAACCCGCTCCGAACTCCCAAACTGACTCAAATGATTCGCAAACCCGCTCCGAACTCCCGAACTGATTCAAATGATATGCGATCCCCAAACTGACTCAAATGATTCGCGAACCCACTCCGAACTCCCAAACTGACTCAAATGATTCGCAAACCCGCTCCGAACTCCCGAACTGATTCAAATGATATGCGATCCCCAAACTGACTCAAATGATTCGCGAACCCACTCCGAACTCCCAAACTGACTCAAATGATTCGCGATCCCCATAACTGACTCAAATGATTCGCGATCCCGCTCCGAACTGACTCAAATGATTCGCGAACCCGCTCCGAACTCTCCAATTGATTCAAATGATCCGCGAAGCCGCTCCTAACTCCCGAACTGATTCAAATGATATGCGATCCCCAAACTGACTCAAATGATTCGCGATCCCGCTCCGAAATCCCGAATTGACTCAATGCCTGCACTGTCTCTAAAGTTACATGTGAAATTGGTATACACTTTTCTAACGTCAGTAGCATATGAGTAGAATGACTTATATTCATAAAAACAACTGTAATTGTTCATGTAGGTGTCAGCTATAATGCACAATTTAATTAAATGTTTGATATTTATTAAAATAATCTGTAAATCATATGTAAATTATGCTACTCTTTCACATGGGCTCAAACGCAAATTTGAAGCTCAAGAGCATTTGAGGAGAAAGACTTGCAGTCATAAAACAATAGTAATGTGTTAATTTAGGTGTCAGCTACAATGCACACTGTATACATTTTTAATATATAT
The DNA here is from genome assembly GCF_023724105.1 of Carassius gibelio. Taxonomy (NCBI): domain Eukaryota; kingdom Metazoa; phylum Chordata; class Actinopteri; order Cypriniformes; family Cyprinidae; genus Carassius; species Carassius gibelio. The sequence continues at coordinate 25,216,124 of NC_068418.1, forward strand.
TAAAATAAAGTATAAATCATTTAGGTAAAAACGAGTCCCGTTTATCACTTTCAGGCACATTATGTGAAAGTTTTTTTTTTCAGGTTCCCTTACGAAAATTACCCCTGGTTTTAACAATAACACCACAAATCATCATTCTTGTAGCCATGGCAACTGTAAATTAACCATGGTTTTGTTACTTCAAATAATAATTTACAAAGTATTAATATACTGTTTATTTTTTTTATTTTTGTATTTTTTGTTGCCATAAAAAAAGACCTAAGCCATCAATAGCCTTTAAAATGACTTAAAATGCATTATAAAAAAATAATGAGGCAATAATGATTGGTTAATAATAACACTGTTAAAATACATAATGTAGGCAAATACAAAATAAACAATTTATGTACATGTTATTACAAATGTCATGTGATTGTTGCTGTTACACTTACAGGACAATCAAATCCTTCTTTAGGCTACTGACCAAACATTTAATTCATATATTCACTTAATCTTTCATTTTTGGACACCTTTTTGCTATAGATGACACAGCCTTTATAATTTCTTCAACAAAAAATGTGCATATCACAACCCTTACAAAAATAAAACATTGGCTGTTAAAATATTGTTTCTTATAATAAATTGACATATTGATAACACTGAACCTTTTATAATGCTCTTAATTACATGTCGATGCATACTGTATGCATTAGTGAGTTTGGTGGTGCTTATGGGGTACGGTCACTTATTCCTCATATGAACTGTGATTGCATGAGATTAAGTTTGTAAATGATGATGAATATATGTGCACACTACAAAATGACACAGGCTATCAAACTGTGATAACTGTGACTAAATTCAGTACATATACGTCTGCCATATGCTACCTCTCAAAAATTCCTGCCCCCTTCTCGCCACCCCATCAATATTTTTCTAGATCCGCCCCTGCTTAAATAGTGATTCAAAGGGGACAATTATTTCATTTAATAAGGTAATAGTTACACACACACACACACACACACAAGTTAAACACAGATAAGTTTATTAGTGAAACCTCACTTATTTGGTTGGATAGATATTTAAAGAACTCAGGATAGCCACCTCTCATTATAGTTTAGCAGGCTGGAAAGGAGCTACATGCAGTTAAATTAATTTAATCAACACCGGTCAGCCAATCAGAATCGAGTATTCAGACAGACCATGGTATAATATGGTATGGACTTTGAATCTGAGTAATTCAGTTTTTGGCTTCAATCAGAAACAGCCCCACTTTATATTAAATGGCCTTAATATGATGTACTTACATTGATCATTTGGTACAATGCACTTACACATGTTTTTACATTGTAGTCATATTTTTAAAATACCTGCATATCATTACATCTGTAATTAATTTCTGTAATCACATTTATAATAAGGCTACATTGTTGAGCCATCCCTTACCTTAACCCACCCTTAAACCCATTCCCTAACCTTATATCCCACCTAAATATAAACAGAAGTGTTTTGTAATACAAAATGTAAGTATAGTTCAAATATAAAGTGGGACCCAGAAACAATGAGATGTTTAGTGAGTGATTGGCTTGAAGAAAGTTTTCTGTGAGGGTCAGTGTTAGAGGACAGAATACACGAGTGTGCATCCCTCTCAGTGAACTCTTCAGATTGACTGACTAATTTCTGTTTTATTTTCATTACATTTTATGACTTAAACAGCTCATATACTTGATCTCTAAAACTGAAGTAATAAACCATAAAAAGCATAAACATAACAACACATCAAAATGTGTCATCATTAGCATTTACAACATAAAGAATTAACATAAATCCATGTTTTTTAAATTTATTTATACTTTTTTTCTTAAACTGATAGAAAAAAAATTATAAAAAATAAATTTTATCAAACTTCCTCCCCTGTACTGTATGTTGATTGCTAGAATCCACACAAAACAAAATCTATTTAAAATTGCACAAATAATTAAATAAAATAGTCAGTATCCCAACAATTAATGAGTCATAAATAGTCCCAGACTAAAATGTAAGTCAGAATTGTATTTTAACTGAAAGAAACGTGCACTGATTGACCTCGAAATATCCCAGTGACCTTGTTTTGCCTCAAAATTGACATGTTTTTAAAAATTACTTTAACTAAACTAAGGCCTAATCCTGGCATAATCTAAGCCCTATCTGTGAAACCAGTCCCATGAGTCTACATTCATGATTTGTTTTATTTAATTTTTTATTCATAAGCATAATAATGTTACTGGGAGATAAACAATAAAAGCAAAGGACCCATGACAATTTTCAGCACTGAGAAGAGGTAAATAGTGCTGAATGAAATTAACTGAGTGCTGGCTTTTGGATGCTGAACTGAACAAAAAGTAAAACCTCAAACAGAAACTTCTGACATCTCTTGTGAGTCTGTGACACGTCCATTTTGAGGCTAACTCTCTCTGCGATGAGTCAGAGAAACATCTATTAGACATATGGAGGGTGCAGAACTACATAAAAAAAGAGAAGTATCTTACACCATTATCAGATCTTAAAATACTTGAATCAGAGAGACGTCTTTTGCCACAGATTGGTCTTGTTTCCTTTGACTCATGCATGTGACATAACAATGATTAAAACTTCAAAAGTGCTCTTTGTTCCCCTTTCTCGAGTTTAGGCACATCAATATTGCGAAATGTTTGTCATGCAGAATAGCAAAAATGACTGCATTGTAAGAGGTAGGTTTAGGGTTGAGTGGGGACCGGAATAAAACAGCTACAACACTATCATAGCGTTCAAAACAGAGAAAACAGATTTCTTCTCACTTCTCGATTAGTCTTTAACTTCTTCTTTTATGGCCAACGCTGCTGCGTTTTACTAAGAAACATGTTCCCTGCACAGCCTGTTAAACATCAAGAAGAAGTAGGCTATAACCTGTTTGAGAATGTTTCTGCTTGTCTCTTGCTTATTCTGTGCCCTGTGGCTATTCCTCCAAGTCCAGGGAACAGAGTTCAGTTCTCGAATCAGAGCAAGAGAGGAGACGCTAAAGCTAAGAATATCAACGCTATAAATCTATCGGGCGGTGCGTCGTTTGTGTGTGCAAAATATAAGTTGTTCATTGTATCTAAACACGTGAAGTGTTATAAAGAAAGTTACAGGGGTATAAAATTAATAACAGCAATTCTGATCGGTTTATGCTGTGTAGCAGGTTTCTGTTTTATAATAATCATTGTTTTTGTGACTGTTTCAACTAATTAACGCTAGAGCCAAAAGGGAGGCCGACCAAGATTATATATTATATTTATTATTACTATTATTATTATTATTATCATGGCAGTAGGCAGTGGTAATTATACAAAAACGCAATATTAAATAATACTATACAATATTCAGCACAACACTATTCTTGCATTACAGTAGGCCTACAGTATACGTTTTCTCCATTTTCTCTGTTGTGTGTATTACATTGACTCGTGTGTGAGATCTGAGAGCAGCGTTTGATTTTGAGTCCAAGTGAAATGGTTTTGCAGTGATTGCTTTATTTTGATGGAAGTGAAGTATTTGGTGTTTTGAGAAAATGAGTGGTGGTTTCAAGAAATGGGTTTTAGCAATAAAAAAAATGTAAATATTTGTAATGGATTGTTACTGTAATATATACATTTATAAACATGCTGACTGATATAACTATAACATTGCACTAAACGGATCGCGGGTGTTGTGAAGCGCAATCCACGCGCTTTGTGTTTGAGTCGAGCGTGACGTTAAATTGTCAGTTAGGAAACGAAGCTCCGTTTTCTCAGGTCACGTGACAGCCTCATTTCAACCAACGCTCCGGAACACTAGTGTGTCAAGATCTCGAAACTATAGGCGTCGATCTACCCATCCCTAAAAGTAGACCATTCGGGGACTTTCGGCTATTTTTTTACCTACTCTGCTTTGGGACACACTTATTCTAAGCTCAGCACACTATTTATTATGGATAGTGTGAACATTGGTTGGGACGTAGCTTCGTGTCTGGAAGGTTTCGGTTTTCAAAGACTGCACGTAGCCTACGTTTGGTTTAGGACATCCGTGTTGTGCGACAGTCGTTCGCTCTTTAACGTTCCTCGCTGTCACAAGTAAGTACAAGATTTTTACATCTGAGTAGCCCTATGTATCTATTGAGCGACTTAAGGATACGAAGTAGATTCATTTTTCAGAAGTAAATAATGAATTGTTGGTATTGATACTTTCCTAATTCCAAATGTTTTACAGCTAGCGAGTTTTTGTAATTGTGGGTGTTATAATTCTTATCTATATTTTAAC